>NC_052635.1:28789986-29094296 GCF_016161935.1 Mauremys reevesii | reverse complement strand
CCCCCAGTATAGACCAGGCCTTATAGTCCCCAGCTACAGAGGTTTAGCTCAAGGTGTAGCAACGCATCATTTAGCTGTGAGGGTCTGGATCAATACCTGGTATGCCAGCCTGGAGGGGGCCATCACATATGCTTTACCTTTGTCCACTACTTGGAGGAGATCATCAACTACCACAACCAAAGTGGTGTCTGTCTTATGCTCAGGCCTACAGCTTGAATGGCAGGCCTTAGCACTTAAGAAACCACCATTGTTTCCCTGGCAAAGCTACTCCAGGGCACTCTGGCCCAGATTTTTCCTGCATAAGGCAGAATGCCTCGAGCTGTGGGTGGAACATTCTGAGCAGTGGCTCTTACTACACTTCTGAAAACATGCAGCCAGCACTCCCTCCTAGAGCAGCCCTGCCAGCACTTAGCATTGTGCAGAGAGAGACAAAGCCATGGCCAAGCCCCAACCTGCCAAGACATGCCACTTCTGCAGGCAGATCCGAATGACCCTCTTTCCCCCTTGTCCTCTCCAGCATGTGCAGTCAGACGATGGCTGCCTCATGTGGACAAAAGGGTTCCCGGAGCACTCTTTCCCCTCTAGCACATTCACAAAGGACTCTACACAATCTGGCTTCAACATGAGACGGAGAGCTGAGTTCTTTGAGAGTCCTCTATTTATTATTACGCATGGGGCAAAGCATGCTCATATCATTCACGCAGAAGGGCAGGATCGGTCCCTCTTGTGTTCCATGCAGCAAGGGGGCGAGGCACAGAGTTGTGCCCCTTCATTACAGATTAGTTATTCATTGTAACAGCACCAGTCCTAATGAATTCATTTGATATTCATTGGCTGTCACGTGCACTTCTGTAAGTTTTCAGCTTTAATTTAGGACAATTAAAATGAAGTGTTAGTGAGCAATGCTCCCCTTGCATTGCACAGTCTATAACATTTTCTTTTTAAAGGAGGGTTTCAGATTTAGCCCGCTCGCACGGGTGATATTATTGTGGGCGAGATTTTACGGCTTGATACTGCAAACTTAATGAATTAATACAGCAGATATAATTTTCATGGGTCAGTGTGTTGGGCTGGCCAGCAGATCTGTCTAGATTAAGCCTTGGGAAAGACTAATTGAAAAATACCTGTATTGGTCTGCTTAAAAACAATAAGCAGATATCTGCCACGATGAAATGTATGAATAAGATGTATAAAGGCAAGCTGGCGATTTCTCACATGCTTCATAGTTCATATAGTAAATTAGACAATCTTTCATAATCACACCTTGGGTGGGGGGGAACCCAATCAATTTGTGTGTAAAATTCTAAGCCCTTTTGAAAATACAATTGAAACATAATTCCTCTGTGTTTCCCAGTTAATTATCATTTGCAATATTTCTGGCATCAAAGCTTTACTAGCATGGAGGGATCATTTCTTCCTCACAATACCACTTTCAGGATTCATTTATCTTGTCTGTTAGACTAATTATCCCAAAATTCGCCAATAGACTGTCACACTTACATGCTCCAATAAATGTAGTTTTAAATCAGCGGCTTACTTTGCTGCAGTGGTACAAGCTTTCCTGGATTGTGTCTAACTAGAATCATTCATCTGTGATCACAACACTAAAGGGAGAACAACAACATTAAGGTTTGTATGAATGATCATGCTTATTTATATGCAAATACGTCTGACAAATCAATAATGTATGATTTAGCTGTTCAGTGTGCATTAGTAGAAGTGCCGGCATTCCCAGGTGGCAGTCTCAAAAAGAACGTCAGTCCCCCCGCCCCCCGTAACCATGTTCACCAGTCAAGTGACTGAAAAATAGTCTGTGTCCTCAGCTATGCATGAGTGCAGAATTAAATACAGCCCCTTGTTGCCTCATAGTCAATGAAGTTTGGGGAGGTGGGTGTCAGCATTGCGGGAATGGTCTCAGTGATTGGCAAGTGGGAAGATGCCCCCTGATGTCAGAGCTTTGGAGCTGGAACATAACAGGGTACCCTGCCAAAAAGCATCCTTATGATAAATGGCTTGATATGCCAGCATAATGCTGAGAACCAGGTGAGTGACAAGAGCTTTAAAGGAAAGCTGTCAGCAAGACACCAGGGGAAGATGGCTCAGGCAAGGGGAAAGCACTCAGATGGGAGTCTCTGACTTTCACAGTCTGGGGCCACAAGCTGCCTGTTCATCCAGACCTTCCTGTGTGTGAAATATAATAATGCTTTGCATGTAAACAGCCCTATGCCCGGCATGATAGAACTGGACTCCTGCATCATGCTCCCTCCACTGGGCCATCCAGAATTTAGCTGCTAAAATTATCTCCTTCTCCTATTCATGTGACTGCCTCCTTTTCCCTTTCAACTCCCTCCTCTGGCTTCCCTTTACACCTCATCTCAAGTTTAAACTTCACATCTTCACCCTCAAGAACCTGTACAGCTCTGCCCTGGCACAGAGCTCAGATCTTGTCTCTCACCATAGCTTTCCTTGCCCCCTTTGTGTCCTCAGTACTCTCAGCCTCACCACTCCCTTTGTTTCTTTTTCTTCTATGCATGGACTGAACCTTTCTATCTTTGTGCATCAAGCCCCGAGCCTCTCTTCATTCAAATTCCCCCTGAGAAGTTGCTTTTTCCATAATGCCCCAAAAGATCAACCCTCTTCAGTCAAAAATAAAATGGGGCGGATCCTCCGCTGATGGTAAGTCACCAAAATCAGTTTTCACCAGCTGAGGATCTGACCCAATAGTTTCCACGTTCTGGTGTGCACTGACACACGGTGTAGACATGTCCTTGGTTAACACACCACCTCTTGTTCCCCAGCACATCACGGCTTAGCTGGGTCTGGTTTGCAGATTGTAAACTCCCTGGGGTCTCATACCGTCTTGTACAGTCCCACCCACATTGGCAGTAAAGTAATATGAGTAGGTAAATATGTATCCATTTTGCAGATAAGCAACCATACACCGAGGGCCAAATATTGGCCTAAGGTAAATGTGTGCACTTCCACTGAGCCGGTGGAGTTGTGCTTATGCTAGTGGTGAATTCGGTCCTAAGGTCACACAAAAAGTTTGTGCCAGAGCCAGGGACATAACCAAAGAGTCCTGACTCCCAGTCCTGCTCCTTAACCACGAGATTAATCACCTTCTAAAGGTCTCGTTGATTACACAGAACATACTGCTATTTCCTCCTCAATGAATGTTGTATTAATCTCTTACAATAAAGAGATTTATGTAAAAAGTAAGGTACTGGAGCAAAAAAACCTCAGCTGGGTTCTCTTCATGTAGACCAACCTGCCATCCCAAGATCTCTGCCACAGCCCCAAAGGGTCCCTAATTCTTCCCCCCACCTCCCACAAGGCTTTTACATCTCCTCCTTCAACCCTCAGGCCCTATGTAGGAGCCTTTGATGTTCTGGCTGAGGGGGGCTGGCTAGGAGACTATGTTCACTCTGTTTTTTAACCAGTCAAAAGGCGCTGGTTGCCATGGAGCAGTGTGAGATCTTCTCATCCTCTGTCTGGAGCCCCCTCAGCCACCGCCAGTCAGAGTCAAAGACGGAGAAGAAAATGTGGGTTCCCAGGGATGGCAACTGAAGGCACAAACAGCCAGGTGGGACAGCCCAAGCCCACCTGAGCAGACAGCTGGGCCGTGCACTGTCACCCGCTGCTGTACCTCATTGACATTTTAGCATTACCAGCAGGGCCTGGATCCCAATAGGTCCCTACCTTAATCTCTCCCCCACTTCCCTGTCATCTATGGAATGTGGATCCAGCCGAATATATTGTTGCATTATGCAACAGGACACTCCCACTTAAAGACAGATGACCTAGAGCATCAGTTATCTGTACATTGGTGTAAAAGTCCAGCCAGGACCAGGGCAGGGGAACATAAAGTGTCTGTGAACCCCAAGTGAAAAGAAGACCAGCTTTAGATGGCTGCTGCACAGTCCACCCTGTGCTTGTACTGTTTGAAAATGGAGATAAATTGCTTGGTTATTACCAGCATCTGAAGGAACATTCAGAAATACACGAAAGAAAGAAATCCCAGTGTATGGGCTGGTGGGTGGGGGCGAGGGGAGGAATAAGTTTAATGGCTTGCATGAATTGTCAAGTAAACCCTCTACAGACTTCAGCATCTTCTGTGGCACATTCGCATTCTGACACAGAAGCGACATTTATAGGTCATAACTCTGAGGAGCAGTTGGTCTCTCTGGCACTATTACACTTAAATGTGAAGGGCTTCATCTGCTGACTATCACAGTGGAAAAGGCAAGCTGAGCAGTTAAAGTAACAGTTCAGGAAGATCCCTTAGGGATGAAATGAGCGAACGAGAATAATCAAGCATTTTCACAACTTGGTCCTTCAGTGTATTAGTTTCCAGAGGCTAAGCTGCCTTTAGATTCCCCTGCTTATTTTTTAATCCACATAGATAGAATATGTAGCTGTTTCACCCATTATATTTATAATTATAATTCACTATTTAGCTAACTATATACATATGTACATGGTATAAAACAGTGTGTGCGTCTCTTTGAGTGTGTGCATATACATGTGTACATACATGGATGCACGCTACCAAAAGAACCAGTAGGAGATTGTATTAGCTTAAAAATGGAGCATCTGCACAACCAATAATTTCATTACAGGGGAAAGCAGGAAACAGTGTTTCTCAATGAAGCCCAGATTGGGAGCCTGGTAATTTGCATTGGAATTTTAATAGGTTCTTACAAAAAGAGATGAATGCACATAAGTTCTCCTCTGACTGTGGTATAATAAAGAGGATATGTCACTGCAGAATAGCTTTGCACATGAAAATTGTACATAGTCTGGGATTATAGTATGTTACTTGAGAGATACACTCCATCTGCCCTGCAAGAGGAAATCAGGTAAAGAAAGGTGCCCTAGGTTATACTGTGTCGTTCTCCTTACTAGTCACATTTATTACTGGAGTGACTAATGCAGTGCCCCACACACAGACAAAACTAATTGTTTTAAATAATATGGTGTCTGTGTCATGTTAATTCTCTAAGCTCCACCACACAGGGAGCAGACTAGGAATGCAGCCTCATAGATGATGCCTGCCTAGGCTTATAGGAACCGATACTCATACAGGGTCTGACCCAAAGCTCATTAAAATCAGTGAAAAGACTTGGGAAGGAACCAATTCTTGCTACTCACACAGATGTCCTTAAATTATGCTTCTTTTGCATGAACCCAAACTGACTTTGCTCTTTGTTGGATACCTCTCCAGTTGTTACAGAATGCTCGGTTTCTGGGTAACACCTTTCCTATGAGCACTGTGCATTCCACAGGGATTTCCCACAGGGTACTGCTGTGCTCTGGGCTGGACTGTCCACAGACAAAAGTTTTCTTTGCCTGTCTTCAGTATGGCAGATACTGGATTTAAAAAAAAACCAAGAGTACAGAAACCAGCACACCCTAGGAAAGAATCAGGAGAAATGTTAAGGGTGCGCTTGTTTCTGTTTTCTAACAAGCTATACGTGAAAATTTAACTTCGGGTTGGTAGATTTATGCAGTTTATTTTTAGCAGCTGTGAAGAATTTCACCGAAATGGGAATATGTACATATTTTATTGACTTTGGGGAAAGATTTTGTCACAAGCACACACACGCAAATACATAGTACAGTTAAAATCTCAGCCTGGGTATCCTATTTTTGCAGGGTGCTTACCGATATGAAATATTAAAAGTGCTATATCCTTTCCTTCTCATAGTTCTTCATATTCAGTATGGCCAGTCAATTGATATGTAAATAAAGTGTACTATCGCTCTATAAACTACGGATACCCTGCATTATTTAAGCTCTGAAAGCGATGCATCATCCGTTATGTGGCTCATTGGTGGAGCCCTGCTGAGTATTTGGCAATAAAGCCTCAGAGTGCCTCATCAGAAACAGCAGTTGGTCCAGGGGAAGTTCATTTATGCATGAAATATTCACAGAGCAACAATGCAAACCTTAAACATCAGTAATTGTTGCGTTTCTATTGCCTCTAACTAGTGTCTCTAAATTATTGTAAAAGACCGGCCAATTTACAAATTACATATATTTGTCATGCTCTTGTACCTTTAGTGAACTACCCATAATGGTGATAGCATTTTTAATGTACACACAATCACTGAGCCTTCTTTGGTGAGCTAGCCAAAACTGGTTCTTTAAGGGAATAGCTGGCCAGGTTTCTGGAGAAAGTCACTGGTATATTAGCTGACTCATTGCTGGTTGTTCCAGCTGTTTATGCTCAGCTCTACAATGTGTAATAAATTTCTTGTAAGACAGTCCTTATGCATATACTCCCTCTCCCCCTGCTGTAATTCCATCTACTCGCTACAGTCGCAAAGGGCTTATCCTACCATGTGAATGAGTCTAGATCTTTCTCATTGGTTCCAGACTTATCCTACGCAATGTGACTGAGTCTCCATTTTGATATGTGTTGTTGCTGATGGCATAGTTATTGTGCAGCATCTGGGATGAAGCAGTGGTAGAAAGTCAACCCTGCATCTCAAGCTCAAAACAATCAGGCAAATTAATCCCTCCTGGAACTCCGTCAAAGTCAGTGGAGTTACAGCAGGGATGAATGGTATCTGGAGAGTTAGACTAGGACATGGTGGTTTCTATTTGTGCTGCCCTTCTGATAGTGTCTTGCCTTCCCTGCTGAAATGATTAAACATACAAGTGTTGAGCTACCCTGGGATTAAGAGACTATGCTGATCTAGGCTTTGTGAAAATGCTGCCCATTTCAAGTGGAGTATTTTTCTACTCCATTTTATCTAGGCCTTGCAGAGCTTGGAAAGCATAGGACCATCTTTTCAACAGTATCCTTGATAGGACTGGAGGTTCTTGGTTTTGATTGTCCATATGTGGGTTTATAGGCTCTTGCCTCCGCTTCTCTCTCCACTTTGCCATGTCTATCCTGAATCCAGCCATGCTGGTATGCTAATGCAAAGTGAGCAGTGAGAGAGCCAAGTGCTGCCACACTAAATGATGCACTCATTTAGTATTTTCAAGCTCATTAATATCATCCCTAGCAAGACCCCAAAGAACAACTGGTGGATCAAGGGGTAAATTAGTACTTGTGATCTCTGATCTGTCAGCAGATTAAGTTGTGAGTTGCCATTTGACAGAGCATTCTCTCCAAATGTGTATAAGGAAAGTATTGCCCTGACAACATCTTTCCACTTGCCTGTTGATATTTAACATCTGTTTTTCTGTACCCTTCCATTTAATGAAAGATGGCATTGCTTGTCAGAAATCTCTTCCTTGTCCCATAGGGGAGGATGTAGTTTCCCATGATAGCACACTTCTTTATGTTCTACAATGTGTCCCTCTGGGAACAAAACTCCCTTCCCCTCCAACCCTGCATTTTGGGCAAACCCCCAAATTCATAAAATACAATATCCCTTCCCTAGGCATATTGGTCCATCATGAGCAGTTGACAGCTCTAGGTCTGATGGTGGGAGACATGGGTGTAGTTGCTGCTTGTGGTGGATGGGTAGTGCTGGCTTTCCTGGGCATCTCTGTACTGGGAGAAACAAAGCCAGAGATCTGAACATCCCCAAAAGTTTGGCGGAGTTGGAATTTGGATCTGAACTTTAAGACTTAAATCCATATCTATATACAATCAGGGTGAAGGAGTGGATTTGCTGCCAAGAGTTGCACACAACTGGAGGGCTTTTGTTTCTCTGAGATTCTTGAAAATAGATCCAGGTTATATAGGAAAGGTCTATAGGTGAAACTCACCCTGTGGGACTTAAGCAGAGAAGAAGTATGGGCCAGTGGGTAAGAGTGCTTCCCTGCTGCTTGGGAGACCTGCATTCAATTACTTTATCCCTGGGTAGCCTAAGCCAAGTCACTTTGGCCCAGATGCAAGTTAGGTGCCTAAATACCTTTGAGGATCTGGGCCTTTGATTCTCTGCACTTCCATTTCCCATGTGTAAACTGGAGATAACTGCATTGCCCTAACATACAGGGGTGTCAGGATTAATACATATAAAGACTGTGAGGTACTCAAATACTACAGTCATGGGGTGCATATAAGCACCTAGAACAGATTGGTTTTGCGCTGGCTCTGTGCTCAGAGGTGAATTTCACTCCATATGAAAGAACCACGAGTCTGAACAAGAAAGAAGCTCAGAAGGAGAATCTGAGCAGCAAATAGCACCTTTTGGCCACCCAGCAGCAGATGACAATAAAAGCTAATGTAACAACAACGCTCAATTTTTTTATTCACTTTACAAAATGAATTTCTTGAGCGAGTTCTGAAGCTGGACGCTTTCAAAGGCTCCTGACTCCTGGTTTCTCTTTGACTTGTTTTATGATGTTTACTGAAAGTTCAGAAAATTAAATCTTTTGCAGTTTCAGAAATGCACATGATGGATGTGTTTTGGGATTCAAATCAAGGGAGGGAGAATGCTTCTTTAAATTATTAGCTTGGCTCCTCTCCACCGTGCTGCTGCTCTGTTAATTAAACAGCGGACATATGTTAAGGCTGTTTTACAAGCATCTGGAAAGAAAAATTAACATTTTTTATCACTGTCACTGTAATTTCTTAACTGTATGTATATGTGGACAATATGAAAATTGGTTTCATTAAAAAAGTTAGAGTGGCTCTCTTTCATTATAAACCAAGCCGTCTGAGGAAGGGGACTCTGAATGACTGATGAAGATTCTGGCTAGGCGAATATGTGGTATGACTTCATGCTTCATGAGACGTTGGCCCACAGCTATGAAAATGTAATAGTGCATATTTGTAGCAAAAGAATAACACTATGCATGTCTATAGGGCCTTCTGCTCAAAGATCTCAAGGTGTTTTGCAAACAATAATGACACTACGTGTAGTATTTAGGAATTGGTTGGTAGCCCGTTGGATGGTTTGTACACCCTCTGGTAGCTTTGGCTGTCTTCTATGGTTCAGGGGCCACTGCAGCCAAGTGCATATGTAGCTAGGCCTCAAATGCTGTATATAGTTCATTTGGACAACACTCTGCTCATGTGGTTCCTTCCTGGTATGTTTGTTGCATAAAGAGCAAAGGACACAACAGTTTTATAGGGTAAGGAAATATTATTGGCAAATGGAGAAACCTGAGGCCTAGCTATGTTAAATAACTTGTCCAAGGTCACACAGGAAGTCTGTGGCAGAGCAGGAAAAAGCAGCCTTCTCTCCTGACTCTCAGATCTATACCCCAAAGCACAAGACTATCCTCCCCCCATCCTGCACTCTTCGTGAAGTGCAATTGTGGGGGCTATGGTAATTGAACTCACTGGGAAACTGAAGATACTTGGGTGTCCCAGCACAACTGAAGGTGTGTCTAAGGTTGTACAGTGATGATGTAACATCACACCTTTTTTTTGGTCACAGCTTGCAAATTCATGATGGCCTCCCTCAAACTTTAGGAGGAAGAGTAACTATCCATGCTTTATTCCAAGTGAGCATGAATTGATTTCTGATCAACTGCCAAATTGCATTGGAGCTCCCTTGGGAAGGTGAATGACACCCCCATGAATGCTGCAGGCCTAGTTTATAATTGCCAGTGTAATGGACAGCAGACAAGTAGGTGATTGTTAATAATTCATGAAAAGGAGTTACGGAAAAAGAAGGGAGATTTCTAAAGTTCTAATAAAACTAAGAGGAGCTGGGAAAGTTTGTGGCTTCTGCTCCTCCTCACATCACTGTCTCACTTTCCAAGCATTATAGGACCAGTGATAAAACGAAGCTCCAAAGATGGTTACACGGATTTAGAGCTAAACTTCCACACAGGTCCAGAGAAAGGGATGGTGCCATGGAAGCCTTTGAGCCTCCCCTTTATCATAGAATGGGGGAGCCTCCTTTATGGCTTTCATATATGGATTTAGAGGGCATGACCTTGGCCAATAGTGTCCATGGGCTTCATGGTACATCTGCTTTGCTTGTGGAATAGAACTGGATCTTTTAGTCTCCTGTGCAACATTCACTCAGATTAAAGGAATGTCAGACTACAAGGTGATATGTTTTATACTCTGCTCCCTTCTGCCCACATGTTAAGGTGGAAATTAATTTACTGGATTAGAACTCAGTAGTTTCAGATTCCCAGTCCCCTGTTCAGACCACTAGGCACTTTAACACAGTTAAAGTTACCACACGATATTAATAGCAAGGCCCATTAGTTGGACACTGAAGAAATAAATGATTAGGGAGTGGGAGAGCATTCTTAGGTTATTTGTTGCATTGCATGGTGCCAATTAAACACATTCCTAAATTGACATATTTGATCTATTCAGTTTCCAGGACTCTCAATCCACTGTTGCTAATTATGACAATATGTTGCTTGTCATTGAAGAATTGTCCAAATCCAAATTTCCTGGAGTAATGAGATACACTTAACTCCAGCTGGACAAAAAAGTTTCCTAGTCCCTAACAAAAGAATATGACAGGGTTTCAGCATGTCTGCAGAATTTCTCCATAAGGGGCTGTGAAATTTGAAGACTCAGGACCAAATGCTGCCTGACTTACTCTCACAAATAGTCCAACTGAAGCTAATGGGACTATACATATGAAGAAGGACCTGATCGCAAGACCGCTGAAGTCAATGGGCGTTCTTCTATTGACCTCAGTGGGCGTTGGATCAGGTCCAAGTTTAGCAGGATTTGGCTGTCAGAAAACAACTATCTGAACAGCAAATGAACAGTAAAGGCTTAAAGGCTCCAGCATCTGATTTTATCTCTGCATTCAAAACAACACATCTCCATTTGGAATCTTTTGCTATTTCATAAAGTATAGAGAGAATTCACAGCTAGGCAAACTATGTAGCAAGCAGACTACTACCCAGACCAGATTCTTACCCATGCCAAGTAGTATCTTAAACGTGGTGTAGACTTAAACCTTATACTGGCATAGCTACGTTGGCCAGAGGTGTGAAAATCCCTACAAGAGAAAAAATAATGCAGGCAGAAGTCCAGCAGAAGAGTGGGCGCAATCCACCTTACTGCACTGAATGCAGCATGTATGATTACCTGCCTTGTGGGCAGGTGGCATAAGTGTGCATTCAACACGAGCCACTTATGAACCTCAGAGACCAAGTATGGGCTCTTGAGACCAGAGTGGCTGAGCTGCAGGAGCTAAGGGAGACAGAGAGGTACATAGATGAGAATTCCTGGGACACAATAGAGTGGTCCCACCCCTGGTCTAACAGCCACTGTACTTTTGAGGAGGATGAAAGTCTCAGGGAAGGAGAATATCAAGCCAGAGCAGAGGGAAAGGATCCCATAGTTGGGATTCTCCATCCAGATGATGTCATAGTATTATCTTGCATTGAAGATACCCCTCCAAGGTATCTTTACAAGGGCGAGACAGGTAATAGTAATGGGGGATTTGATTATTAGAAATATAGATGGTTTATGATGACCGGTAGAACTGCATTGTAAATTGCCTTCCAGATGCAAAGTTTGCAGACTTCTTGAGACATCTAGACAGATTTATGTGCAGTGTTGGATAGAACCATGGAGCACGGTGGTAGTACATGTAGGTACTAATGATATAGAGAAAGGTAGGAGATCCTGGAGGCCAAATTTAGGCTGCTAAGTAAGACACTGAAGTCCAGACCTCCATGGTAGCAATTTCTGAAATGCTTCCAGTTCTACACACAGGACCAGGTAGACTGGCAGAACTGCAAGGTCTCAGAGTGGATGAGATGATGGTGTTCAGAGGAAGCATTTAGGTTTTTTAGGAACTGGGGAAAGGAGGAGCCTAGACAGGAAGGATGGGCTCAGACTAAGCCAAAATGGAACCAGATTGCTGGCATGTAAAATCAAAAAAGTCATAGAGGAATTTTTAAACTAATACTCGGGGACAGTCAAAAGGTGCAGAGGAGCATATAGTGTGGATAGATTCATCCCTCAGGGAAGATTTATTAAGGAGGATTCTTTATATCCTAGTAAAGGGGAGAGGACAGAAGTTGATAAAGTACAGGTAGGGACTGAAAGAAACAGTAAAAAAAAAAGTCCCATTCAATTACATCACATGAAGATAGACAACTAAATATTGACAAATTTGATAAGTGATTGTATAGAAATGCTAGAAGTCTAAATACTAAAATGGGTGAACTCGAGTGTCTGATATACAATGAGGATACTGGTATAATAGACATCATTGAAACTTGATGGAATGATGGTAATCAATGAGACACTGTAATACCAAGGACCAAAATATATAGGAATGACAGAACAGATTGTGCTGGTGGGGGAGTGGCGCTATATGTGAAAGAAAGCATAGAGTCAAATATAGTAAAAATATTAAATGAATCCAACTCTATCATGCATTCTCTATGGATAGAAATTCTATGCTTGAATAACAAGAGTATAGCAGTAGGCATATACTACCAACCACCTGATCAGGATGGTGACAGTGATTGTGAAAAGCTCAGGGAAATTAGAGAGGCTACAAAAACAGAAAACTCAATAATAATAGGGGGGATTTTAATTAATCCCATATTGACTGGGTACATGCCACCTCAGGATGGGATGCAGAGATTAAATTTCTAGACAACATTAACGACTGCTTCTTAGAGCAGCTAACTTGGAACCCACAACAGGAGAGGCAATTCTTCATTTAGTTGTAAGTGGTGCACAGGATCTGGTCCAAGAGGTGAATATAGCTTAACTGCTCGGTAATAGTGACCATAATGTAATTCAATTTAACATCTTTGCAGAGGAGAAAATACCAAAGAAACCCACCGCAGTAACATTTAACTTCAGAAAAGGGAACTGCACAAAAATGAGTAAGCGAGTTAAGTGTAAATTAAAAGGAACAATCACAAGAGTGAAATGCCTGAAAATACATGGGAACTTTTTAATAACTCCAGAATAGAGGTTCAAAAGAAATGTATGGCAATAATAATAATAATAATAAAACAAACAAACAAACAAAAAAAACCCAGCAAGAGGACCAAAAATGCCACCATGGCTAAACGACAGAGAAAAAGAGGAGGTAGGAAGTCAAATCCTACTGAGGAAAGTAGAAGGGAGTATAAACTCTGGCAAGTGAAATGTAACAGTATCATTAGGCAGGCCAAAAAAGACTTTGAAGAGCAACTAGCAAAAGGCACAAAAACTAACAGTAACATTTTTAAGTACATCAGAAGCAGGAAGCCTGCCAAGCAATCAGTGGGGCCGCTGGACGATCGAGGTGCTAAAGCAGCGCTCAAGGAAGACGAGGCTGTTCACAGAGAAGCTAAATGAATTCTATACATTGGTCTTCACTGCAGAGGGTATAAGGGCAAATCCCACACGTGAGCCATTCTTTTTAAGTGACAAATCTGAAGAAGTCTCCCAGACTGAGGTGTCACTAGAAGAGGTTTTGGAACAAATTGATAAATTAAACAGTGATAAGCCCACAGAACCAGAGGGGATTCACCCAAGACTTCTGAAGGAACTCAAATATGAAATTGCAAAACTACTATCTGTGATATGTAACCTATCACTTAAATCAGCCTCTATACAAGATGACAAGAGAGTAGCTAATGTAACGCTGATTTTTTAAAAGGGCTCCAGAGGCGATCCTGGCAATTACAGGCTGGTAAGCCCAACTTCAGTACCAGACAAATTGGTTGAAACTATAGTAAAGAATTATCAGACACAGATGAACACAATGTGTTGGGGAAGAGTCAACATAGCTTTCGTAAAGGGAAATCGTGCCGTTACCAATCTATTAGAATTCTTTGAGGTTGTCAACAAACATGTGGATGAGGGTGATCCAGTGGATATAGTGTACTTCGACAAGGGCCCTCTACAAAGTGTGACAGACCCAGGCCAGTGGGGTACAGGAGTCTGGTAGAGGGCAAATATACTGGTCACTGGATGAGTAGTTTTCTGTTCCCTGAGTGACCAGAGCAGGGGCTGCACTAGAGTAATCAGGAACTTGCTAGAACCTGCTAGACAGGCTGATTAGAACACCTGCAGCCAATCAAGGCAGGCTAATCAGGGCACCTGGGTTTAAAAAGGAGCTCACTCCAGTCAGGTGAGTGGGGAGCCAGAGGAGAGGAAGTGTGTGTGAGGAGCTGGGAGCAAGAGGCACAAGGAGCTGAGAGTGAGAGGGAGAGGGTGTGCTGCTGGAGGACTAAGGAGTACAAGTGTTATCAGACACCAGGAGGAAGGTCCTGTGGTGAGGATAAAGAAGGTGTTTGGAGGAGGCCATGGGGAAGTAGCCCAGGGAGTTGTAGCTGTCATACAGCTGTTACAGGAGGCACTATAGACAGCTGCAATCCACAGGGCCCTGGGCTGGAACCCGGAGTAGAGGGCGGGCCCGGGTTCCCCCCAAACCTCCCAACTCCTGATCAGACACAGGAGGAGCTGACCCAGACTGTGGGGAAGATCACTGAGGTGAGCAAATCTGCCAAATAAGCGCAGGACCCACCAAGGTAGAGGAGGAACTTTGTCACAAAAGGTTCTTAAGCAAAATAAGTAGTCATGGAGAAAGAGGAAAGGTGCTCTCATGGATCTGTAACTGGTTAAAAGATAGAAATCAAAGGGAGGAACAAATGGTCATTTTTCACAGTGGAGAGAGGTAAATAGCAGTGTCCCCCAAGGATCTGTACTGAGATCAATGCTGTTCAAAATATTCCTAAATGATCTGGAAAAAGGGGTAAATAGTAAGGTGGAAAAGTTTGCGGATGACACAAAATTACTCAAGATAGTTAAGTATAAAGTTGACCACGAACAGTTACAAAGGGATCTCATAAAACTGGGTGACTGGGCAACAAAATTCAGTGTTGGTAATTGCAAAGTACTGCACATTGGAAAACAATCTCAACTATACATATAAAATGATGTAGTCTAAATTAGCTGTTACCACTCAAGAACGAAAACTTGGAGTCATTGTGGATAGTTCTCTGAAAACATCTGTTCAATGTGCAGTGGCAGTCAAAAAAGCTAACAGAATGTTAGGAACCATTAGGAAAAGGATAGCTAATAAGACAGAAAATATCATAATGCCACTATATAAATCCATGGTACATCCATACCTTGAATTGGAGATAGTACAGAGATGGGCAAAAAATGATTAGAGGTATAAAACAGCTTCCATATGAGGAAAGATTAAACAGACTCTTCATCTTATAGAAGAGACAACTAACAGAGATCTATAAAATCTTGAATGGTGTGGAGAAAGTGAACAAGGAAGTGATATTTACATCTTCACATAACACAAGAACCAGGGGTCACCCAATGAAATCAATAGGCAGCAGGTTTAAAACTACAGTACTCTTCACACTGCACACACAAATGCAGTCAAACTGTCAGAGGGATGCTGTGCAGGTCAAAATTATAACTGGGGTAAAAAATTAATTAGAGAAGTTCATGGAGGATAGGTCCATCAATGGCTATTAGCCAAGATGGTCATGGACACAACTCCATGCTCTAGGTGTACCTAAGACGCATTAGTTAATAAACCTGTTCTGTTAATTTCCTCTGAAGCATCTGGCACTGGCCACTTGGAAGGCAGGATACTGGGATAGATGGACCATTGGTCTGACCAGTATGGCTGTTCTTAAGTTCTTATGAAAAAAGCGCATCACTGATCAAGATAACTAAGCTGACAAAACCCTCTTTGTATATGCAGCTATGCCAACAGAAGAGTGCCTCTGTTGGCATAGCTAATGTCGTTCGAGAAGGTGGTGTTCCTATCCAGCAGAAAAACACCTCCTGTTAGTCTACACTACATCTACACTAGCTGATTATAGCAGAATAGCTGCTGGCATAGCCTCCGTAATGTAGACATAACCTTACTCCCTCTGAAGTCCTATTGAAATCAATGGGAGTGGCTTCATAGGAAGATACTATTCAGTGAGAAGCAACAAAGAGTCCTGTGGCACCTTATAGACTAACACGTATTGGCGTATAAGCTTTTGTGGGTGAATACCCACTTCATCAGATGCAGTGAGAGTAAGGCTTCACAGTGAGAGTAAGGCTTCACTGCAGATGCACCACCATCAGGCTTCAGTATAGCCACTACATACGCTGGTGGGAGGGATTCTCTCATCACTGTTGTTAATCCACCTCCCCAAGAGGCAGTAGTTAGGTTGATGGAAGAATTCTTCCATCGTGGCGTTAGGTCAGCATAGCCACATTGCTTAGGGATGTGGATTTTTCACAACTCTTTAGCTATATAGCTGGCGTAGACCTAACTTTTTGTGTAGACATGGCTTAAGAATGGCAGAATCAGGCTCCTAATCATCTATGATACCAGCATATTACTCTGCCATTTTTCCATTCAAGAATCATCTCACCCTTTGCTCCTTTCCTATAATCCTCCCCCGCCCCACACTCTCCATTTTTCCACTGTATAAAATACAATAAAAAAATATTTTTACATGTCCCAACCCTGCTCCCATAGAAGGTCAAGTGGAATTTTGCAATTGATTTCAAATGCTGCAGGATCAGGCCCCAAAGTGAATATAAACATTCAGCTAACTGGTTAACATATGTAACCAGTCCTGTGTGCACGCTATTAAAATAATGAATGCAGAAGGATGGATTGTCAAATGAATTAATCTTGGGCTCCTGATGATATCACAAACCACTGGGGCTTTACGCTCACAGGTTGCAATTTCATCAGACCCCCCTGCCTATTGATTTATACCCATGAAACCCATCCTTTTCCCTATCCATTATACTAAATGCAATGTTAACTTACCAGAGAAAATCTGGGTTCATTTGAATTTTTTTTTTAGTTCCTGAATTAATGTTTTTTAAAGGGATGTCTTAATCAGGCACTTTTGTATTAAGAGAAATATTACAAGAATAAACCCCTCAAGGTTAGTCAGAGATGGTAAAAGAGCATATTTGGCTTTTGTTATCCTGGCCTTCTTTTCTCCAAGACATTAGCAAAATGAATGAGATCTGAGAATTTTAACCCTGTTTTACCAGGGAGAGTTAACAGATGAATATGGCTAATTTATTCGATGGATTAGTGCCATGTGGGCTCAGTTTTGGTTTTTGGTTTTCTTTCTAACAATATAAAATTGTAAAACTGCAAGTTGTGTAATTAGTTCAAATTATCCTGTTATAATGATTAGGCAGATTTGCCTTTTTTGCTGCCATCACCAGGTTGTTTCTATAAACAGGTCACTGTGTTACTGCAAGATGTAGTCTCTTCTATTTTTATTACTTAATAAATGCAGTATTGCCAGCCCCAAATATGCCAAAATCAAGCCCCACCCCCAGTTACGAGATTGTCTTAAAAACCATGAGATTTTTTGAAAAATAATATATTTGGGGTTCTTTTTATTTGCCTTCTGGTTTTGGAGCCATTAGGGTACACTGGGGTAATGGTTTCAAGCTTCTGCAATCATCAAGGCTAGAAACGCACTTTTTTAAACCCCCAAATAAAAACTGAGATTCTCATGAGATTCTTGTCTCTGGGAGCTAGGGCTTTAAGGAAAACATCAAATCTCATGAGATTCTCAATCAAATCATGAGAACTGGCAACACGGATTCCTCCCATGTAGATATAAACCAGAGAGCAGGCCAGAGGGACAAAACAAGAGATTGAAATTCAGTTTTTCCTAAAGGGGGAAGGACAAAAACTCACTGAAATTATAAAAGTTTTTCATAAAAAAGGGGGCAAATTGTTTCATTTCAGCAGGTGTCAAGAACCTGGATGTTTAGAAATGATTGAATCTAGTTTCCATCAAAAGAATGAACTGTGTCAATGTACATGATGTAATGGGTTAGGAAAGTATCTGACCTCAGATATTTATATGGCCCCTGTTATTGTAGTATCAGAAAGCCTTACAGTCTTTTAGTGGTTTTAATCCTTGTAACACCCCTGTCAGGAAAGGAAGTGCTAGTATCTAGGTAGAGATACTATGGGCTGGTGTACACTAGACAGTTAGGCTGACCCAGCTATGTCTCTCAGGATGTGAAAAATTCACGCTGTCTTCACTAAGTCCTTGTGTAGACAGTGCTAAGTCAATGAAGAAATTCTTCCCTTGACCTAGCTGCTGGCTCGGGGGGCCATGGATTTACTACAGGGAAGGAAGAACCCTTTCCATTGCTGTAGGAAGTGTCTACAATGAAGCGCTTTAGCGCTAGCGTTTCTAGTATAGCCATGGCCTCAGTGACTTAATGAAGGTCATGCAGGAAAGTCTGTGGTAGAGCTAGGACTTAAAGCAGGGTCTTCCAAGTCTCATGTGAGCACCCTAACCACTGGATCGTCCTTCTTCTCACTACTTCCTCCTGAGCATTAGTCCGGTATAACGGAATTCTATTGTAGGGATTCTCAGATCAAAATGCTCAAGCCTGACTGTCTAAATTCAAACAAGACCTTAACTTTAGGCACCTTGGTCTGAACAATTTGTGGCCTGATTTTCAGAAGTGCTGAGCACCCACAAATTCATTGAATCCAAAGGGGGCTTCAGGTGCTCAGAACCTCTGAAAATCAGACTACTTGTCCTCAGACTTTTTCATAACATGGATAATATTTGACGAGAGAGATTCACCTCCCTTCCCATTCATGACTGTAGGGACTTCAACAGTTCCCATTCATAAGCCATCTCCCCTCCCATCCATGATCCCATAATGGCCCTGTGGCAATTATAGTAATAGACTCCATGGAAAAGCACACCCATTAGGAAAGTATTTATGTGTATCTGTTGCTGTGCTTAATTGTCTAACAGGCTGAGCTTGGGAACCAGGAGACTGCAAGCTTTGCAGTCAGTTCCTGGAGAATAATGACACTAGACTTTCAGGGTGTCAAGTATCAGGGGGTAGCCATGTAAGTCTGTATCCACAAAAACAACAAGGAGTCCGGTGGCACCTTAAAGACTAACAGATTTATTTGGGCATAAGCTTTTGTGGGTAAAAAAACTCACTTTTTTGAAGAAGTGAGGTTTTTTAACCGTGAACGCTTATGCCCAAATAAATCTGTTTGTATTTAAGGTGTGGACTTGTCTAGAAAGCCAGCTGCCCAGGCAGCCCAGCGAGCGCGGCGCGCCGCCGCCTTCGCTTGGCGTCGCCTCTTCCGGCCCGCGCGGCGGCTGCTCGGCAGGGCAGCCAGGACCCCCGAGGACCGCGGCAGCGGAGCTGCAGGCATGAGGCGGGAGCTCGGAGCGGCACCGGGGAACAGCGAGCGCCGCGCGACGCGCGCGGACGGCGGCTTGTCCGGGCGCGGCATGGCGCTCATGCGCGCGCCGTGCCCAGAGCAGAGCGCGGCCGGGCGCCCCTCGCGCGCAGCCATGCGCGGCAGGTCGCGGGTCGTCCGTCGCCCCCGTGGACCTCCCGCCAGGCATCACTGCGGCAGGTCCACCGGCCCAGCCTGCCGCCTCCTAGATTTGGCCGCCCTAGGCAACAGCTTGGTTTGCTGGTGCCTAGAGCCGCCCCTGTTCAGGGTATGTCTACATGGAGATAAAAAAACCCTGGCTGGCCCAGGTCATCTGATGCAGGCTCACGCTCCTGGTCTGAAAAATTGCTGTGTAGACATTTGGACTCGGGCTCCAGTCCAAGCCCCGGGAGCCTGCGACGGTGGAGGGTCCCAGAGCTTGGGTCTCAGCCAGAGCCCAAATGTCTATTCAGCAATTTTTATTCCCACAGCCTGAGCCTCACGAGCCCAAGTTAGCTGACCCAGGCCAGCAGTGGCTGTGAAGAGAAGCTGCTCATTGAGGAATGGGGGACAGGAAGGATTATCTTTAGTTAAACTGCAGATCAATGAAAATCCAGACCTCACATCTGAACATCCCTGAATCCTGTGCCAGATCCAGAGTTTGTGTAAAGAATTTCTAGGCACAGAATCATGCCTGTAGAATTGGAGGCAATTATTAAAATGCGGGCTCATGGAGTCTAAAGTGTTGAGATGTTAATTCTCCCAAACAGCTAACGTTTTGTGAATGGAGAGAAGAAATCACTGTTATGGTGGATGGGGTGGGTTTTGTTGAGTGTATTTGCTACACACTATGACTGAGATGTTCAAAGTCATTGATTTTAATGGGAATGGATGTGCAAATCTCCTAGGCATCTTTGAAAATCTCAGCCTTTACTTCCAAGAGCAGCTTGTTAGGCAAACTGCTACTTGTAGCTTCATTTTATGTGGAGGTCAGTGCATCTTGAACACAATTTCCTCTGCTGCTGTTGGGGTTAGCACACCACATACATGACTTGACTCAGTCAAAGACTGCAGGGGGAAAATATGTCTGATATCAGCTAATGTGTAACACATCTCTCACTTCCAAATGTTGTCTATTCTGCAACAGTAGGCTGTGGAAAGGCTCAAGCACACTTGGAGGTTTGTAAAATACTTTCTCCCTGCCTAAGAGTCCTTCATTGTCACAGTCTTTGCCTTTGCAGGTTAATAAAACCATCCATCACACTTCTCGATGACAGATGTCTAAATGTCCGAATAATGCACACCATAGAGAACTATGCATTTTGACAGCCAGAATCAGGTTTCTTAAGAGACTGAGAAGACTCCAGAAGTGAATGGAATGCACAGATGTTAGCAAGCCTGTCCTTCTGATTACGTTTGCTGCAATGCAGAAGGTATAAATATGTTTGCAAATGCTTGGAAGGCCATGGGAAATGAGAGACTATATTTTAGCACCCGGCACTTTTGAGTCCTGGCGTAATCCTGATTTTAAGTACACCTTTTATAGACCAATCTGGCTGAATTGTTTTACAAGTTAAATGAAGCAAAGACTTTGTAGAAGTATTCTTGCAAACAATATAATGTATCACTTAAAGAGCTATAACCAAGCAAGTGGAAAATGCAGCTCGCTGAAAATTTGAGGTGGACTAACCATAGTTCATATTTAGTATTACATGGGATTAAATGAAAAGAAATATCAATATGCAGATAAAAACAATGAGGAGTCTGGTGGCACCTTAAAGACTAACAGATTTATTTGGGCATAAGCTTTCATGGGTAAAAAACCCACTTGTTCAGATGCATGGAAGAAGTGGGTGTTTTACCCATGAAAGCTTATGCCCAAATAAATCTGTTAGTCTTTAAGGTGCCACCGGACTCCTTGTTGTTTTTGTGGATACAGACTAACACGGCTACCCCTCTGATAATATGCAGATACCCAGGGTTGTGAGTTCAATACTTGAGGGGGCCATTTGGGGACTGGTCCTGCTTTGAGCAGGGGGTTGGACTAGATGATCTCCTGATGTCCCTTCCAACTCTAATAATCTATGATTCTATGTTCCCTGGCTACACTCTGTTACCAAGAGATCAATCTGTGTTGTTGGGTAACATTCACCCCATGCACCAGAACCATGATGCTGATCATGTGCACATGTGGGTGGGTGAAGGGAAGGCAGGCTAGCATCCATCCAGAGTAGCAAGCTTCCACTGGGCAACGTCCCCTCTTTCTTCAATGGTAAAGGGGGCTCTCATCTGCATGGTCAGCTTTTGCAATGTTGAGGCAAGCTCACCAGTCTGGTGCATACGTGTCTGCTTCCTCAGTTTGCTGATATATAACCACTGCATCGTGCTAGCACATGGGCATGTGGCCCAGACCTGAAAGCTGCCCATGTGGAAGTCCCTATGTCTTGCCTGTGGATTGGATTCATAAGGATTTTACCCCCGACCCCTCACCCCAATTCCCATTTAATTCACCAAACAAAACCTTTTTACTCCAGCTTTTTATAAGCGTGTGCATGTGCTGGGGGTGGGGGAATGTAGTTCACCATTATGCATATTTGATAAATGGAGGTGGTAGACAGGTACGTAAATTGTAAGCTCTTTGGAGCAGAAACTGGCTTTTTGTTCTGTTTGTCCAGTGCCTAGCACAATGGGATCCTGGTGCATGACTGGGGCCGTTAGGCGCCACTGCAACAATAAATAATAATAATATGAGCAACTCCCCCCACAGATGTTTTCAAACAGACTTAGTGGGCCTTTCCATAGGCATAAGGGGAACATGCTTCATTACTTGTGAGCTATTCACCACCATCATAAAATTGCTTTATGACAGATACTGATGGGTACTCAGTTCCTGCAACTCCCAGAAACATCAGTGGGTTTTGTAGTACTCAGGATTTGGCTCTTTAGTAGGTGAAAATGATGACCCAAAGACTTGGTGTGCCATGCCCTCCTTACCTTCAGAAGTGATCCTGCACTGTTGGCCAACTTTTTGAAGACTATTGCTTCTGAGGGATATTCCTGCACTGGTGGCTGGGGGAAGTATTGCTTTGATTATTCCTGGCTCTCCAGTGAAGTATGTCTGACTGGCATAATTTTAAAGAAAATAACATAACTTTATACGTCCTTTTCGGGAACTAGAAATTCATTATAATTGACCTTTCTGAATGCCAGATTCAGGATCCTATTCTAGATGTCCTAGCAGTCTGATCTAGTATGGCGACTCTAAGGTTGCCAACTAGGGGTGAAAATTGCTTCTTTTCAATAATTTAGTAAGAGGCCTTACCCTGGGAGTGAGAGGAATATGGCACCTAATTTAAATTATTCCTTCAACACTTCACAGTTTTGAACCCACTGTTTCGGAAACTGCAATAACCAGCCGTCCCTTCTTTCTGAAGTTTCAAATATGTCTGAGACTGTTTTGCCCCAAATTGCCCCAAACTTTACTTTAATTTGCTTTCCTATTCTAGTGCTTTGCCTTCCTTCAGCTTTCCCACCAGAACTGTCCAAATGCTCCAACACACAAGACCTTTGGGGCAGGGGCCATCTTTTCATCACATGTCTATACAGTGCATAGCACAATGGAGCCCAGATCCCTGAATGAGGCCCATAGGCACTACCGAAATACAAACAATAAATAATAGTATTAATTCCCACCAAACTAACAGAGGCAGAGCCTCCCGCACATAAAGAGTTAATGGCTCTAAATCTAAAGTACTCATCTGCAATCTCAATTTGCTCAGAGTCCAGCAGCTGCATTAGTTGTGATAATTCTGTCAGTGAGTGCTGTTTGTACCCAGAACATGCCTGCTAAATTTGTTAAAGAATACCCCAGACTAACGCATCATTACACTCACAAAGTCATCTATCTTTTACTTCAGATTAATTCTTTTTTTTCCCTCTCTCTTCACCTCCTCCATAAATCCTGGTGCACTTAATTAATTTCAGTTCCAGTGTAAGGTCCATAATACAGAATTGTTCAAGCAAACACAAAATTAATTATTCTATTTACGGCCTTCTCATTGAAAGGAGCATTTCATCTTTCATAATTACATTTTGGAACCTCCAATTATGAATTCAGGCTTCTGCTGCTTTGCATACTGTGATTGTACACAAGTGTCCCCATGCCAATGAGAACCAAGATTTGGGTCTTACATTTCATTCCAATTAGACTAAAATCAAGTACAGTTCCAAGCTGAAAAAATCTTTTGAAGAAGGCTTCAGAAAGGCAGAGTGAGAGAGACTGTGCTAAAGAATCAGGCTAGGGAAATGAACCCATGAAGGTGCGCTTACATTTCTCATCAGGCTAGAGAGATGTCTTCATAGCACAGAACAAAGCATTCTCTAGCTGATTTCATAACACTACTGGCTTCCACATGTTTAATTATACTGGCACAGGGCTTTAATCAACTCCCTTTCAGGAGACACTTTGGAATCAAAGGGAGTTGTTAGATTAGGCCATTAAAGTGGGTTTTTAAGATGCATACACTGGTGGTCAAAAGTACTCCCTGACTATATCCCACATGAGCGACTATTATATTATTAATGATTAATTAATTATTATTATTAAAGACTTATCACTGCAGAAATGTGCTAGGTGCTTTGCTTTGAGCTGCTTTGTAAATGAAACCTGAAACCATATGAATCTTCTTGGGCCAGATTCAACAAGAGTTTCATAGATTCTGTGACTCTTTGGGTAAATCGGTGTTATGTTTCAGGTGACCTGGAACCAGCACATGCAGTTGTGCTTTCAACCTGAGCTTTGGCAAAGCGCCACTGGGTTTGGCTGAGCTTCATGGTGAGGTTTTGGTTTTGCTTGAATCTGAAACTCCTAGTGAAATTTGAGGGATGGAAACTGAAATTGTGCACCTCAGAGAGGACGGGTGTGCACTCCCAGGTTCAAGGAAACTTGGTTCAGGACCATTTGCCGATTAAAAATACAGCAATTTCAATACATTAGGAAGAAGGTGTCTCCTCAGACGATTTAACACAATGTACTAGCTCTTGATTTTGCAGGAACCTATGTTAAGTAAGATTTACAGGACCCTAAGGAGGCTTCAGTTTCTTGTACAGCAGTGGCTCTTAACCTTTTCTCATTTGCAGACCCCCTAAAAAGTTTGAATTGAGGTGTGGACCCCTCTGGAAGTTTCAGATGGAGGTGCAGATCCCATTGGAAATCTATCGTCTGTACATGTAGTTGAATTCTGTTCAGACAGTTTTCAGTCTAAGCCTTTTGCGGTGGGCACTGCTTTAGACACAGTCCACGGACCACAGATTGAGACTCACTGTTATACAGGACATTTTGCAGGGAAGTGTTTGACAATCAAGTCGGGGATTGGGCCACTTCTCAAGGGGCAAGGAGTGAGGAAAGGAGCTGGTGGGTAGATCAAGTGTTTGTGTTAAGGGGGTGCTAAGAAATTGGACAGCCTGGACTTGAGGACCATGAGCAGATGCACCCCTGGCACTTGTCTAGGTGCAGACTGACGTTGCCTCTATCTCCACTGCACATACCAGTTGTAGCCTGGTTATTGTTATGGCACCTGCATGCACAATAGTAGTTCAGAATTGCCTCACTTGACAAGGCGGTAAATATTTATGTGAAATAAACTTGTTTCTTCCTTTTGGCAGGAGGTGACTATGGTCTAGTGGAATGAGCCTAGAGCTGGGACTGAAGAAACCTGGGGAGGGATAGCTCAGTGGTTTGAGCATTGGCCTGCTAAACCCAGGGTTGTGAGTTCAATCCTTGAGGAGGCCATTTAGGGATCTGGGGCAAAAATTGGTCCTGCTAGTGAAGGCAGGGGGCTGGACTCAATGACCTTTCAAGGTCCCTTCCAGTTCTAGGAGATTGGTATATCTCCAATTATTACCCACAACTTTCCCACTAACTCACTGTGTGATCTTGAGCAAATCTTAATTTCTCTGTCTGACCTGTAAATTGCTGATGACACTGACTCAAAACCACTTTGAGCTAGACAATGCCATGTGAATTCCCCAGGGGGAATTCTGGGAGGCATTGTGTTTCCTACAGCACCATCATATGCAGGGGGTATGTGTCTGCTGCGCTATTCATTAGAAGGATCTATCATGAGATCGCCAGTCAGCTCTGCCAGCAGTTATGGCCTGGGCCTTCTTTGAGATGGCACTGAAAGCAGTTCCTCCATTCAGGAGAGCACAGGGACTGCAATGGGCGCTACTCAAGGGTGTATAGGCAAGGGAAGGCTCTTTAAACCAACCCCTCTTTATGCTTGGCCCCTGCTTGTGTGTACAATCAGGCCCTTTGAAATCTCAGGACAAGAAACTCTCTGCCGAGTGGATGACGTGTTGTAAGAGCTCTTAAGTAGCTAGAGTATATGTCTGTCAAGCTTGATCACATTCTGTAAAGACTAAATCTGTGCATCTCCCTTAGAAACACAAATAAATTGCTTCAGCCATATCCATAGTTTTACAACGACTGCTATTCTAATAGAATGAAACACAGTAATCAACTTTATATGGCATATTTCCATGGCATACCAGTTATGTCATGCCTTGTTTATACAATTGGAACTAGGGATTAAGCGGTACATATACTGGGCAGGAGTCCAAAAATACTTTTACAAGCCTGAATTACTGGCCAGCCTATGGAGGACTTGGGGATTCTATGCACATGGAATTTCTTCACCAGCTCCTAAGCGTGGAATTCTCTGCAGGAGCAGAAACTACATATTTACATTGTATCTAAATTCTAAAACATCTAAGCGGATAGACTTGGCACAATGGTACTAGATGTCATCGCGTGAGCTCCTGCAGGTTGGAATGAATAGCTTGTCATTCTATAGACTGTCACTCTATTGACATTTGCTGCTTCGATATTTGGGAATGCTGAACATCAGAGGGAGGTTGCACAGAGCCTGGGTGAAGGTGAGGGCAAGTCCTCTGTAGTCAGGGTTGTCAAAATTCACTTAGACTCAACAGATGAGTCGGCCTGAAATCCACTCACCTCCAAGAGATTGATGTCATTCCTCTGCAGAGTTTATTATCGTTGTTATTACTATTTATATTACAGTACTGATGATGGGGCCCTGGTCAGGGATCAGAGCCCCATTGTGCCAGGCACTGTACAAATATGATGGCCAACACATTGGGGATTAATCCAAAGATCTACAGAGCTTAAAGCTTGGGTCTATACCAGTGACTATATCTGAGGGCTGCAACAGACTCATGTCCTCTGTGGATTGGGCACAGAGGTGAAACAAGTAACACACACTGAGCAGTGGGTCATGGTGAACATAGTCAGAGCTTGCTGCTACCCGAACATTACAACATTGTGACAGGACATGAGAATTACTAGAAAGTGAAACTGAACTGTGGAGCTGTTGAGCCAATTTTCACTATCAGCACTGAAATGTAAACCGAGCACAAGTAGTGGAAAGTAAGTAGATTTTTATATAATTGCTATTTTAATCAGTGAGTGTTCTTTGTAGCCGAAGAAATTATAAACACCTATATAAACAGACACCTTTTAAGATGCAAGCAATTCAAGAAAAAGAAAGGAACACAAAGGTATTTGAATCTCAAATAAGATTTGCCTTTAGTTCACACTGAGATACAAGGGAGGGTTTAAGCATTTTCTTAACTTTTCTGAAGCACTCTTATCTTGTGGAATCAGGCCCTAGCTCAGGAAATCTTGAAGATCCTATGGCCCCAATTCTCTTTTCACTTGCACCAGCATAAATAGAAGTCACTTACACTGATATTTGTGAGAGAAGAATCAAGCCCAAAGGTTTGAAACAGCCCAAGCCAGTCAATCAGACCATGTCATGGCTAGGAAAAATGGTCACATTTAAGTCAGGCTTAGCTAACACAAGCCAGCCAAGTCTGACCTAAGTGCAACTTTTCCCAGTGTACATGTAGGGTAACACATTTAAATCAAGTTAGCAGGTTGAACTGTAGATTAGGCTCCTGCTGGCACATATTAGCTAAGACCAACTTAAACTCAGTCTTTTTTCGTAGGTCAAAAGAGGGATTGGAAAGACTTTCCCCTCTTTCTTCTCTACCTATAGGAGAAATAGCTGGATTAGATTGTAGGATTTTATTTTGCTGCTTTTTATTTGTACATGTGACACATGTAACTTACTCAGAAAAAGCTCATGAGTTTTGCATTAAGCTCTGAAAGTGGCGAGTTCTGTGATCAATCTTATTTCTTGCGGGTGTGAGTTCCATAGTCTACATAAATGACCTAGACTGAATGACTAAGTAGTCCACATTAAAGGCATCTGGGAAAAAAAAACAAGCAGTAGATTCATAGAATAGATCTTAAGGCCAGAAATGGACCATTATGATAATATAGTCTGACTTTCTACATAACATAAGACCTAGACTTTTACCCAGTAATTCCTTCATCAAGCCCACACCTTGTGGTTGAGCTAGGGAATGTTTTTTAGAAAGAGGTCTAATCTTGTGCACATTGATTCAACCTATAACAAAATATTGTTCTTACAGCCATTTGCTAGCAGTCGTTAATTGCTCCCCTTTGAGAAGTGTGAATGTCTGGACTGTTCCACCTGGCAGCTTTGCTTTTATTTGTTAATTAGCTGTTAATTGCAAAGGCTACTGGGGGGATTTGAAGGTGAAGAAAGTGCATGTAGATTGGTCCAGCACAAAGTGGATAAAATGGGTCCAGAATGGTAATGATGGACCTCACAACATTGCTAATTTATTTCAAGTGGTGTCATGTCCCAGTGTTCAGTGAGCTACAAGGGTGAACAGGGATTTTAAAGTTCTTTAAATGTGGCAGTTCGATTTACATCCTGCTGGTTAATAAGGAAATGATGTTGAGAAAGAAAGAAAGAAAGAAAGAAAGAAAGAAAGGAAAAGAGTTGCCCCACCATTCTGAAAAACCAATGACATTACAACATATCAAGGGTAACTATGTAAAATGAGTGAATGATGAAATAGCTGCCTGATTTTACCAACTCGACTACAAGTCCATGGAAATTAATACAGAAAAGTCCCTGAGAGAAGCTGACATGTCCCTCTGGTACTCTAAGAAGTGGAGAGAGGGTTGAGATGAGAAATCAGATATCATTCTTCCTTTCAAAATAAAAGCCAACAGCAGAAAATGCTAATCTTTTGGATAGATTGACCTTCTGGGGAGGTGAAAACAGAAGCTCTAAAGAAAAGTTGTTCCTTTCCAAGCAAGAGGAGACACCACAATGGACAAAAATGATCCTTGAATGGCATTTTCCCACAAACTGTAACTAGATCAAAACACATGGTGGTAACCCTTGGTCTTTGATTGCAGATCATGTAGGAAATGCACAGCCACTGTCTTGGTAAAAGGACATAGACTATAATTCCTGAAAAGAAGTAATTGACTAAGCAATTTTGTTTGACCTGCTGGGAATAGTTAAAATGATTATTTAGAAAATCTTTGGGAAGTATTTATTAAACATTTAAGACATCTGGCATTGGATCCACAGATACCTGTTCAATTTGGTTTTGGGAGAAGGCTAAGGGTTTGCCTCCCAGAATGACGAAGGAATTTTTTTTTGCAGGTGGATAGCTGATCAAGTTCCTGTTTGAACAACTATTTTGAGGCTGCATTTTTTTGAACTGCTAATTATGTGTTAGGATGCCTAGAGCCTTGCATCTTTTTAATATTATGTACGTTGAAATAAATAAATAAATAAATAAATAAAATAAAATATTGTCCAGATATCCTTATTCATGCTGAGTAGTACTTTACACTCTCCGGTAGTTCCACTGAGTCAACATCAGTGGGTAAGCTTTCACTGAAGACTTGATTTGAGTGTCAGGCCTGGTCGATGCTGAAAACTTATATTGGCATAGTTACGTTGATTTCTAGTATGAAAAAACCCACACTCCTGACAGAGATAGCTAGGCCAACATAACCCCTAGTGTAGATGCAGCTATGTCAACAGTAGAGGGCTTCCATCAATATAGCTAACTTTGTTAGTGGAGGTGGTGTTCCTGCACTGACAGAAAACCCCCTTCCGTCTATGTGGCTGCTTCTATTCTGTGAGGCTATGCCAACATAACTAGGCCAGTATAGGCTCTGCAGTGTAGACATATGCTTACTTGGATGTTGTCCCTAAGTCTCTGCCTATCCACACACAAAACACTCTCACTGAGTTAAATGGTGCTTTCACCCTGGCCTAGCTGGCCTAGCTGGGGTTATGGGTTAAAGCTTGGGTGCCATTTTCATTCAGGCTGGTAACTTGCGTACTTTGCGGTATGGATGCAGGCTAAATCACTCCAGATGACTGTCCTCCAGTGCCTTCCCACAATTCCCCCTAGGGGCCTGGAAGGACAGACAAATTCTTCCACAATTCAATGGGAAAGACTCAGAGTAGCTTAACTTAGTATGGCACAAAAGAACCAAGGGAAATACCCCAGAAGTACTAGCAACACACACAGTAAATGAGTAGGGATCTGCATTGTGACTGCTCACATCCAGACGAGGCTATCCTGGGTACTCATCCTTAGGTGCTGATCACTCGGGTTAGCTCTGAAGTGAGGACTTAGATAGTCTGTCATGTGTCCATCATGACAGATACCATACCGTGCCCTATTCTTCTCTTTAATTGAATATGCCTTTTATTAGAATTATGTCAACCAATTGCAGCAGTACAATGTACCTTTCATACCATCAGCACCTTTATTTACCATGCCTTTTAAGTTACTCCATCCATGAAGGGGAACGTGCAGTTGCTTCCATCAGCACAAGTCCCAGACAACATAACATGGTCATTTTCACAAGCGAAAGACACCTAAATATCCTTTACAGCAGTCAAACCATTCTGTTCATTTCATGGGAATCATATGAGTTTACTTTCAAGAAACATTCACCCTTCTGCACCTGCAGAGAAGACACCAAGAAATGAATGTTGCAGCTTCAGAGCTTCACTCGTTCTACATATTGACGTAACAGTATTCATTCCTACTGTTCTTCCATCTCACTTTGCTGAGAAGCGAGAAAGCCCACAGATTAAGCTAATGAAGATTGTTATGGATTGTAGGCAGCAACAACAACAAAAAGTCAAATTGTGGGAAAGCAAAATGTGTTAATTACCATGCAGTTAATGTACAGACTGAGAGTATGTCTACACTACAGCGGCTACTATGGCATGACTGTAGTGTAGACACTTGCTACATTGGAAGGTTTTTTTCCATGAATGTAGGTAATCCACCTCTCTGAAAGGCAGTAGTTAGGTCAATGGAAGAATTCCTAGCTGTGTCTATGGTGGTTCACACACAGCATGAAATTGACTTGAGTTTTAGGTGTAGACCAGGTCTAAGATAGGGTCTGAGGCAACAGCTGTGTTCCTATTGCCATAAAAGCTTCTAGGAACCTATGACCAGGGCTACTAGGTGCTATAGCAATAACATGTGATGCATTATTGCACCTGAGGTTCCAGTGTGCCACTATGGTTAATCTGCAGGTAGAACTTCCTACAGATTAGTACCCCAGGTAGAACTATGCCTAAAACTCAATCTGAGAGCTTTTAGTGACAAATATGCTAGCTTTTAAACTGGTTTGGCAGCTGTTTTTTTTTCTCTCTCTCTCAAATTCTTTATTACAACTCTGGACATTTCTTGCCATGTTAAAAGCTAACCATTTTATTAAGGAAACCCAAGTGGGTGCTTTGGGATTCTTCACAACAAGAAGAGTATTGTGCTTAAAGTGTACCCTCAAAAATACTGAGGCATTCAAAACAATGTTTAACTCTTTAGAAATGCATTCCATGCTAGGGAAAAATAGTGCAATGCAATGCCTCATAGAGGCCTGAAAGATGGATTTGAAAAGAATGTGGGTCAAAAACAATGTTGCGTTTAAATTCTTCTCTCTAAGATGTAAGAAGAAACTTAGCAGCAAAAATATATTTTTGGCACAACATGTGTTTCTATCATTGTCGCTCTGTCACTTTCTGATGGATGGGACTGCTCTCCAGTCTTTCCCAAAGGGCTTGCTCTTTTTTGGTTGTGAACAGACAGGACTGCTTTCCAACACCAGGTGCAAGAAGTGTCAAGAAGAACAGAGGAGAGTAAATGCAGGACCAGAACTTCAGGAGGGTGACTTCATAATTACTGTACCTTCCAACATTACAGCAATCAAATTTCCATAGCAGGCCAAGGAGAGTGAGGTCAGATTGATTCACGTGTTTGAGAGGTGTAGCTTTGCATGGTAGCACAGCTATCATGGAGATCCATTTCCCAGCATTCTGTTCTGAAATTTACTAAGCTAGAGATGGGTGATGGTGGTGGAGGACTGCAAGTCACTTTGCATCTGCATGAAAATGGAGTTCAAAACATTCCCTCTAGAGTGGTATTCAATACCAAAATTGGATTTGGGAACTCAGAGTACTGTACATGAATATTTGTGCTGTCAATAAGAGTTATCTATATACAAAGCCCTTTACTTGTCTGCTTTCTCTACCATGCTTCCCTCTTAATTCATTTTCAGTCTTTAATGTACTGTTGTTTAGCTTCCTCTCCCATTAGGCCCTGTAATGTGCTCCGATTGCCTTCAGCTTGACTGCACTTAATAGCCAGCGTAAATAGAACTTAGTGTAGCATGCACTAACATCTCTATCCATTGTCCGGAGATTAAATACATGCCACAAATGGTTTACGCATCATCAGCCTCGAGCCCCGGTTTCATATCTCCCAACCAAAAGAGGATATTAAATTAATTTGCAGGTTGCTTTAGCAAAGCCTAAGGAAAAAAAACCCCGCAACCCTGAGGGTCATTATGCATATAGTATCCATCAATCAAAAAGAGGGGTGGAAAATGATAATAGCAGGTCATTACAGGCGGACAGGTGCACACATAGTTAGTTCTATATCTAGTTTGGGCCAAAGCTTAATGGGGTTAACTGGAAAGGAATGCATACTATGTGTATACACAAGGAACAGGCAAAAGGGCAGTGCTGTGGCATGAGAGGTCAGATTGTTCCAGATCTTCACATTTAACTCTTTACTGCTCTTTGGCGTTAGTTGTTGCATAACACTGGTCTAGAGAGAGAGCAAGCTAAAGAAGAAAGAGGATGTGAAACAGTTATAACAGGAGGTCTAAAAGAGCAGCTGGAAGTTCTGTGCGCTCATTGCTAACTTGTAGAGAGTTGCCCAGTTCAAAGTCCTGGGCCCTGACACTCATGGATTTTAGACTCAGATTCTAAGGCCAGAAGGGACCGTTGTGATAATCTGGTCTCAGGACAAAGAAATTACCCCAAATCCTGTTTGAACTAGAGCATCCTTTTTAGGAAAATATCCAATCTTGATAAAATATTGCCAGGGATGGAGAATCTACTAGAACCCTTAGTAAAATATTCCGTTGGAAAATATCAATCCAGAATGAAACCGTACATCTTTAGCATTCAGGTTAGCAGTCGTCAATGGGATAGTCAGATCAAAGTACGGAGAGACGGAAGGTGCTCTGCACCAAAAGATAGAATGGAGGTAAATGGAAAACAGGGGTGTATTGACTTAAGATGAAGGGATATACTGACCACCTACGTTATGCTTGGCCCTGTGCAGCAGTGATTGGTGAGACAATGGTGAGACTGTGGTCTTGGAGGTGATATAATGAGACTATAAATCAATTAACTGAACATAATTTTGAAACGACTCAACCGCACAATCTTGCACCCTCAAGTTAGGCAGAATGTCCATTCACTTCAAAGAGAACTCTAGCTGAGTGAGGAATGCAAGATTAGATCCGAAGGAAGCAGTGTTTTCATGAGAGGAAAGACAGTCTTGGGGGTTTCTGCACCTGGTTGGAAGTCAGGCTACCTTGGGTCTATTTTTGCCTTTGCCAGACTCCCTACATGACCGTGCAAGTCTCTGTGCCTTCATTTTTATTCTGCCACATGCGAAAAAAAATCTATTTGGAACAAGACTGTCATTCAAATTAATTCCCTCTTCCTCTGGAATGGTACAGTGCTGAAGAAAACCTACCCCCCTGGTTACCACACTTTTAAGTGTGGACACATACATGCTTGCAGTCTTGAAAGGTCTCATGGGTCCCTGGGGAAGAGTCATGTAGGCCTGCAACACTTTTACAGGGATGGGGTTGTATGTGACGCTCCCTCAATTCCCTTGTTTCCCATAGAAGTAGGGGTTTATGCCCAGCAGCATTTCTCCAAATGTTTAATTCTGTGGTCTCATGCTCAACTCTCCCCCCGACCCTAGCTTCCAATTCTCCAACAGCTTGATTCTCAAAATTTGTCCTGGATTACAAGTACTATGGATCCCGTAGCAAGAGGCACTGAAACAGAGTATGAAAGACTTTTTACTTAAAGCTAGATTGATTAAGCAAGGAATGCCCTCTAACATTATTCTGCAAATGCCCACAGACAGCTGTAATTTACATAAGGGACAGTGCTGGATTTAGGAAGCCTCATGCAAGGTTAGTTCAATGTGGGATTTTTTAACTGTTCTTTAAACTAGGACGTCAGGCCACAAGACCAACTTTCCCAAATTGTTAGTACCCTGTGAATTTTGTGATGAGTGGAAATGTTTTGTCAGTTATCTGAGGGACTTCTTAGAACAGGGGTATCTGCTATCTCTGCAAGAACTACCTATGCATAAAGTCAGCCGATGGGTAGGTAGCTTTTTTGGGTGAGAAGGAGTACAGGTTACTCATGTTACTCACAGATCCCTTTGGTTTGACTCCTGGCATTTTTCAACCTCCAGGTCAATGTAACGAGACATGAGATGAAAGTAATAATCTAGATAGGAGAATAATGAGTTCATGTGCTTTACATGAGCTATCAACATAATGTGGCAACTCAGTTTAAGTTTCCACAAACTGGAGTCATGTGCCATGAAATAAGCGATGGAAAAATAGCACCCACATGCTTCTGCTGTTCTGTCCCTGAACAAGGGATCAGTAGAAAGCAAGATCACCAGGCAAATGTAAATACTGGGCCAAATTCAGAGATTGTGTAAGCAGGAAAAACTCCATTGACGTTAGTGGGCTTACACCGGGTCTAATATAGGCTAATTATCTGCTTAGGAAGCTGTATTCAGAGTGGAAACAAAAAGTAATGTGTGTGTGTGTGCATGTCTGAGGGGAGCATATTAAAGTCTGATCGATTAGGATCAGAAACTGGACTATGGTCATATCAAAGATCTCTTTGTGCCTCAAGGCATATTAGAGGTGCCCACAATAAAGGAGGAAGCCATTGCAAGGACATTAATTCCATGAAGTCACTTTTTGCATTGTCTGTCTTTGAAACTGTTTAGAGCACACAGTACAGCAATGCTGTTTTTGATGGAACCATTTTGGCCAACCCATACAGAGCGCACCTTACAGCCATAGATGTACCCGGGCACTCTGCGACTCCTAAGGCACCTATTCCTGCATAACTGCTGGAATTAGAAGTTTTGGGGTAATTTCCAAATGTAAGAAACTGCAATGTGGGAGACAGATAATTTAGGAGAGAGAAGGTGATTGGCTGAATTGGTACCAGTGCAACACGTGAGCTTACTGTCCACACCATGACAAAACTGTCATAGACTGTACTAGTTCAACTGGACCTTACCTGAAAACTTCTTCCTAGATGTTGCAACCAACAGGTGCAACCAACACCTTGTAAAATACCTGGGACATCTGTTGTATATGGATGCAAGACATTGCATGTGTACTGCAAAGCTTAAGGTGTTCTAGTAAATACCTTTTGCAAGATACTTTCAGCTTGGTTCTGATCCAATGCCCATTGAAGTCAATTGAAAGACTCTGTTAGATCCAATGGAAAGCTTTTGGATTAGTCCCCTCGTACAGTTAGGTTCTAAGGAGGGTGGTAAGCCAGTCTGGCCCAATTCAGGAACTTGTGAAGAATTCTACTAGATATTTTGGAGAGACAAGGTGGGTGAGGTAATATCTTTTATTGGAACAACTTCTGTTGCTGAGAGAGACAAGCTTTTGAGTTTACACAGATCTCTTCTTCAGGCCTGGGAAAGGTACGCATATCAGCTAAATACAAGGTGGAACAGATTCTTTAGCATAAGTAGTTAACACATACTGCAAGGGACCATTCAAGGGGAAGTAGAAATCTTGGAAATCCAAAGACCTCTCCTGGGAAATGTTCATTTCTGCTGAATAATTTGTACCTGATTTTCATTAGCCCTTAGCATGCTGAAGTCAATCAGAGCTCTGGGTGCTCAACAACTGGGGTGGGGGGTGTCCAAGTTTGCTTTTAAATATGAAGGGTTGTGCATTTTCAGCCATGCTGCTCACCCTTCTCTCTCTTCCTTCTCACTGCTGCTTTGATTGGATGTCAAATGCAAAATCTCCATTGCTTAAGACAAAAGGCTGGTGGAAGATATGGATTTCATCCTAAGCTGTTATGGAGCAACATGAAGCCAGTTTACGATTTGTTGCTTTTATTTTAAACAGATGTTTGATCAAAGTGTTTGTGTTGTGGGGTATAGCTAGGGGAAGGGAGGGAGTCGAGAGGAAATAGTGTGGTGGTACCCTGTCTACAAGCAATCCCTCCTGCTGAACATTGCACGCTCTGGAACAAAAGATGATCACTCTTCATTATGGCAGTCTGAATGAGTGTTACTCTGCCAGTTCCTTTCCTCACATTATCAGATCAATACAGCCTTAATTGCTGAAGAAAGGGAGTATCGTACACAATCATAGCACAATGGTTTAATCACTCGGATGCTTAAAGTTAATTCCAGGCAGTTAATTTTTCACTGACTCTTTCACTCCACCAGAGCTGGCTTGTCTTCATGCTACAAACAGGTGGCATGCATGCCCTCAGCTAAAGGTGGTTTATTAATAGCTTTTAACAAGATCATTTGGGCTAATTGAAAATGTGAGAAATGTTAATATCATGCGTAAGTTTCATGAGATTTTTTAAAGGTATGTTAAAAGCATTTATTGAGTAATTTCTGGAGCGAAGAACAAAAAAGGTCTCCCCTCTGAGCCATCTTACCAGCTCTCTTTTTGATGACCCCACTAGTTGCTTTCAGGATTTCTGTGTTCCATTAGCAGGCTATGAAGCAGCATTCTGACACCACAGCAAAGGCATCAAATAGACTCTCCCAGAGGGAGAACTCACTTGTCTATTCTGCACCACTATGTCCCATTTAATCTAGCAGGCCTTTTGGGTTATACAATGATTCACATAATCTGTTTCGAACCCCCTTCCCCATTATACACAGATTCTATCACTAGCACTAATATTTCACTTCCTCTTCCACATACTTGTCCATACATTGAAAATGGGAATGCAACACTCATGCTGTTTCTCTAGGAACAAGTTTGTGGCTTCAAAAGGATCAGTCTGATATTCAGCAGGACATGAAGCAGTTTTGTATGGGGTAGAGATAAACCTGAACCACAAAATGCAAAGTTCTGCAATGTTTGGCAAGTATTAGAGTTGAGGTTACAATACGGCCCATGATATAGGTAAGGGTCCACCACAGAGTTTGAATCTGTGTCTGAATTTCATCCAGTTTCTGAGACACTGTCAATTCTGTCCTCTTGCAGTGCGACTGGAATGAAAATCGTGCAGTGTGTTCTGCAGCAGATCTGCTGAGAGTGTCTGGCTTGACCAGAAAACTTGAGGTCTCTCTTTACTCAGTGTAGCTAAAATAAAGGGCCAAGGTTTTCAAAAGTCAATAGTGATTTTTTGTTGCTGCAGTGTTTGGGGGTCCAACCTGAGATACTCTGAAGGGGCTTGATTTTCAGAAAGTGCAGAGCACCTCTGAATATCAGGCCACTTTAGGTTGTCTCAGCTTGGGCACCCAACAACTGAGAAACCAAAATCACTAGTAACTTTTGAAAATCTGGGCCAAGCTGTTGGATACTGCTGGTCAGCTCCTACCCAAGAGGTTTGAGGAAACCAAGTCCCAGAAGACGATGTGTTTATTACAAAAGGGCCAAGAATTTTCAACGGAAATGAAAGCTTCCTCTGTGTTATCCAGATTCACCTGTTAAGCTTCTACTGTAAAATTCATGTAAAAAATGTTTTCCTTCTGGGTCTCATTCATCTGCTTTAGATGCATCTTTGAGCTGTTTATCTTTATGTGGCCCTTTGGTTTAATGCTCTTGTCTTCTAAAAGGGCTTGGGGAGAAGGCATCCTTATGACATAACACTGGGAGCATAGAGAGGAAATGACACTCAAATAGGGGTGGGGCTATGGAAGAAAGGAGGCAAAGAAGAGATAGGAGATAAATAAAAGTAATGGATAGGGTGATGACGGTGAAACATGTCCATGGAAACAACTAATTTGCCATGTATCCACCATTACAGCTGTGCAGGAACTGGAATTGCTGTTCCATGGGAAATTCTGAGAGTTTGAAATTTTGTTTTCAATCCAAACTGGAATGAAAACAAAGAATTTAGAAAATTCTTCTGAAACAAAATTTTTGGAAAAAAACCCCACCACCTTGTTTTGAGTCAATCAAAAGGTTTTGTTTTGCTTTTGACTTTATTTATTTATTATAAAAGGAAAATACATTTTGAAACAAAAATTCGGAAAGTTCCCATCTGAAGATGTCGACCTTATCAAAATGCTTTTTTCCCTTTTGTTTGTTTGAAACCTAAATTTTGTCCAGATTGACACATTCCCAGGGCAAGAATTTGGTCCTATATGATCACTTGCTCAGCTAGTAGAATTTGACAGAGAGAGCTAGTGCAGTGCTAATGAAAGGCTTGATGAAGGATGAAAAAGCTTGTCCATGGCCTTAAGAAAGTTGTCCCCAGGGAAATAAGAAATTGTATTCTGTGTCATATGATACATATCCCTGATTACACCCAGTGGGGTGGTGTAAGGGCATAGAATGGAGGGCAATGTCTCTGAAGCCTTTGTTTTATTCTGATTACCTCTGACTTTGCTCTGTATCAGTCATTGTGGCACAGCACCAGCACTGGATGGGGACTCCCTGGAAGTTGTGGCCAAGTGTAGGTGATGAGTTGAAGCAGACTATAATGTGCACTGAGTAGAGTGATGTTTGTTTTGTACCAGCAGCTAGTCACTCCATAGGGAGCTGGCTATTATTGTTTGCCAGCTCTTGTATCACTGACACTGTAAAATAACAGCTTCTGTTTCAAACTCTGTGTCTTGGAGATCACTCAGGTAAAGGAGCGTCTTTCCAGACGACTTCTCAGGGTACGTCTTCACTACGCGCCGTATCGGCGGGTAGCAATCGATTTCTCGGGGATTGATATATTGCGTCTCATCTAGACGCGATATATCGATCCCCAAATGCGCTCATGTCGACTCCGTAACTCCACTAACGCGAACGGCGGTAGCGAAGTCGACATGGGGAGCCGCGGACGTCGATCCTGCGCTGTGAGGATGGTAAGTAATTCGATATCAGATACTTCGACTTCAGCTACGTTATTCACGTAGCTGAAGTTGCGTATCTTATATCGATTTTCCCCCATAGTGTAGACCTGCCCTCAGAGATGTTAAAAGTCTGTTACAGTCTCTTGCTACTATGATGAGTTTCCGCACAAAACCTAGACAGAAGAAACAATCAAACAGAAGGATACAGACCAAGAGAAAGGACTTGAAGGGAAACACAGTCACTCCTTTTGTTGTGATGCTTTAGGCTAACCATTATTCACAGCCCTTTCCCCATATTGCATCTTTCATGATTTGCTTAAGCGATTTTAAATTGCTTTTGTGATTTTGTTTAAGAGAGACCACAAGAAAAGTGACCCTAAAGTCTATGAAATGAAACATACACCACAAGGGGTCTGGGAGCTTCAGCTGCCTCGCGTAAGGTTATAGGCTTTTATGTGGCACATGGCATGTCCAAGCAGTACAAAGAAGGGTGAGTAAAGGCAACTCTATAACTCAGTTAGGGCAGAGAGACATTTATACAAATGGCCACACACAGTGGTTTACGCTAAATCCATATTAGACCAGATTTTGCAAATTTGCCCACACAAATGCAATTAAGAGCTTTCCTAGAGAACCCGTGTCATGCTCACCAGCCATGTTTTTACACTGAGAAAAATGATTCTTGAACTATTTTGGCAGGTGGGAGGATATATGAAGCATTTTTTTCACTGAAGCATCCAGTACACAAATTTATTAATTTAGGTCCTGTTTCGGGAAAACACTTAAGCATGTGCTTTGCTGAATTGGAGCCTTATATTTATATTCACTAGGATAGCAGCATCTCACTTTTTTGATAGTCGTTGAGGGACCACTGTCATACATTTTTACTCCTGCATGCTTCAGGACTATACAAAGAATGCAGAAAACTCAGTGTCGGGTATGTGCTTGGCACAATATTGTAATCTAGCAATTAAAGTGTTAATTGTCTCAGAGTTTATTTCATATGGGACAGTTTAGTATGGGATGCCAGCTATGTTTCCATTGGCTAGAAGTGCTCTGGAACAGGAAAAAAAGACAATATGTTGTTGCAACTAATGTTCTAGTCTGCACCTTTAAAGGCTGCTGAGACAGAAGCGTGTTGGTTTTTAAGTGGATAATCTGATGTTTAGATCTCTCATCCTTCGAGAGTCTATTTTCTGGACTAATTCTCTCCTGCATCCAGTGTCCACTTTGTGGGAAAGGGGGCTTCAGGGATCTGGTTACAGCTCCCTTACTCTGTGGCCCAGTCTGCACCAATCCCAGTGTGCAGTACGTTAAATTATCAGTTGTGGATGGTGTGTTAATGATGATTTGTATTATACGAAACTGGGCCTGGGATTGCTTCACAGCATAGTTAGATGTGATCAAAGCAAGTCTTCACAGAATCTGTTCTATTCTTATTGCAGCCCTGTTCCTAGAGCTGCCTCAGTTTGTGCAGTGGAGGCAAACTTCACCTCTCCTCTCCTGCCCTGAGCATTATGCCAATCCAGGACGAGCTGGCTGGCCTCTATGAGTTCAGGTGAAGAGTACGCAGAGGATGCAGGTGAAGCAATTTTTTAAAATATCTGCTTTCCATGTGTATCTTCCTACCAAAGAACAAAGAAAAGACCTACAGAAAATATATAACTTGGGGGAGGCACTGTCTTTTATTCTATTTATATGACACCTACCGCAATAGGCCCTCCTTCTGTCTGGGGCCTCCAAATGCCTGTGCAGTACAATAGTTAAACAACAACATAAACTGAGTTCTCTCTAAAGGGAATATTTACCAAATTTTAACAGGAGGTTTCAGTGGGTCTTTAAGAATGGAATTGATCCTCACTCAGCCCCTGCCTTCCCAGCATCCCTGTTCCTAAGGTGAGACAGTAAAACCTTTGCAGGGAAAAGGGGAAACCAATGTGAGGCTGAGGTATTTGACTCCTATCTGGAGAAATCTGATTTTGAGATTTTTGTTGCTACTGCAGCACAATTTCCTTTGATGCAGCTGTGTAATGAGTTCACATCTGTTAGCACCACATGTTGCTCTGCATTACACAGATGCAAAGTCTCAATTTTTCTAATTAGCAACAACATGAAGTATATCTTCATTTTCTGTTCCCCTTCTCTCTAATAAATGAGATATTAACTAGGTTACACGTTCACGTTTGGGTGTTTAAGATCCAAGATTGAGTTAGCCTGCTCTGTCCTCTTGATATGGTGTCTGTCCACATACAGAAGCATTTGCTTGTAATATGATGTGGCAGACCAAGGGCAAGAGGTGGGGACATTTACTTTGTTTAGCAGCAACAGCAATTATCTGGTATTGCCCAAAAGTTAACCTCTTTTGTGGTAATTGTCTCTCAGAGCTCCTCTGTAGTAGTTTGTTTGTGTGCATGTATAGAGATGTAGATGTATACACACACACATATATTATCAAGTATCAGAGGGGTAGCCATGTTAGTCTGGATCTGTAAAAGCAGCAAAGAGTCTTGTGGCACCTTATAGACTAACAGATGTTTTGGAGCATGAGCTTTCGTGGGTGAATACCCACTTCGTCGGATGCATCCCACGAAAGCTCATGCTCCAAAACGTCTGTTAGTCTATAAGGTGCCACAGGACTCTTTGCTGCTTTTACACATATATTATAACACAGGTGGGTATATCTTTTTATAAATACACACATATATTTATATTACATAGTGTGTGTGTGTGTGTGTATATATATACGCACACACACAAATACATGGTTCATATAGGTATGCATATCTATCTGCATAATCTGATTCCTGCTTTGGCAGCACTTTGCACTGCAGCACACCCTCTGCTTTGTGAGTTAGTAGTGAGACTCAGGAGTTCATGCTGCATAGGCTTTGACTGGCCTCTGTGACCCCAGGTAAAGTGAAGCAGTACAGGAGCCAGAGGTGGGATACTGTACTGAAGCAGAGGAAGGAGAAAAGCAAAGGAGAGGGAATTAAGAGTGTCAAAGGGGACAGTCAGGCTTCGAAAGTGACTGTCTCTGTAATGCTCTATATCAGCGGTTCTCAAAATTCATTGCACCATAACTCTCTTCTGACATCAAAAATTACTCCAGCACCCCAGGAGGAGGGACTGAAGCCTGAGCCTGGCTGAGCCCTCCTGCTCTGGGCTTCAGCCCCAGGCAGGGGCCTGTAGCCTGAGCCCCGCGACCCAGGACCGAAGCCCTCTGGCTTTGGCCCTGGGTGATGGGGCTTGGGCTTCGACCCTGGGCCCCAGCAAATCTAAGCCAGTGCTGGTGACTCCATTAAAATGGGGTCGTGACCCACTTTGGGCTCCTGACCCATAATTTGCGAACCGCTGCTCTATATACCAAGAGTTCCACAGTGACAGTTCTATTCCAGGCAAGACTGTTTCCTCCTTTATAGGCCACAAAAATGCACTTTTACGAGTACCTGTGGGCTTGGGCACATGGGCTGATCACCTGTGCCCTTGGTCACTATTGAGCTGATCCAATTACAAGGGGCTAAAAGTTCCACCTAGCCGCAGCCACTCTCCTCTGGCCTTCCCTCATTCATATTCCACCTGAATATGCAGGGGGAATTCCATGGGGATACAACAGCAATTACTTGTGTGATTTAATTGGCATGATCATTTTACTGGCTTGACAGAGATAAATCGCCCTATTGGATAAGGCTGCAGTTGTGACTGCAAAGCAGAGGGAAAGACTCTCTCCTTCCATCTGAAAGAGGAGATGACTACTAGTGTATCTTAATAATTAGCTCAGTTATAATTAATTGGACTATTTGAGAGCCAATCTAACAAACAAATGGAAGGCTTGATTGTTTGGTAATTGACAATTTGTTTCCAAAATGTGTCTTTTTTCTGTCTTACGCAAAATCAAAATTACTAGAGGGACGGCCTTAAGGCTTAGAGGCATATAAAACAAGAAACCACATGGGAGAGCAAGGTGGAAGGAGCATCCCCAGATGCTAAATGTCCTTGGGACCTATTTGTCTCAAGCAAAGAAAAAGTTGTTACTCACTTCTGTTCCTATATACTTCCAATGGCTGCTGCCAGCTGGCACTGTCTAAGTGTGTAGTTTTGTTAGGGTCACCAGATGTCCCGATTTTGGGGTCTTTTTTATATAGGCTCCTATTACCCCCTACCCCCATCCTGATTTTTCACATTTGCTGTCTGGTCACCCTAAGTTTTGTTACCGATGGAGTGGCAGAGTTTTCAGACTTTCGCCTTTCCATACAGTTTGCAAATTGATGATGTTGTTACTATTATTTATTTGTATTGAAGGAGAAGACCCAATCAGACTCCAAACTGCATTGTGCCTGGGGCTTTACATACACATAGCAAGGGACCAGAAGAGCTTACAATTGAAATGGACAAGGCAGACAAAGGATAGGAGAAAGCGGGGGCGGCTCTAGGATTTGCGCCGCCCCAAGCAGGGCGGCACGCCATGGGGGGCGCTCTGGTGGTTGCCGGTCCCGCGGCTCCAGTGGACCTCCCGCAGGTCCTGCCTGCGGGAGGTCCACCGGAGCCGCCTGCCACCCTCCCGCAGGACGCCGCCCCAAGCGCACGCTTGGCGCGCTGGGGTCTGGAGCCGGCCCTGGGAGAAAGGAAGTATTAATATCCCTATTTTATAGATGGGGAATTGTGGCTCAGAGAGATTAAGGCTTCACTTTTCAGAAGAGCTCAGGCGTTTAGGCATCTAACTCCCATGGGAACTACCAACACATACCATGGGAGTTAGGAGCCTTGTGGAATTTTCAAAAGCATATAGGCACCAATCTGCTTCTTTAGGCATCTAAATACCTTTAAAAATTTGCCCCCAACATGACTAATCTGTATGGCATGAAAACAATAACTGAAAACAATATTAAACCATTGATAAAAACTAAGTGCCATGTTATCAGCATTCGGAAAGAGCAATTTAAATCTGCTTTTCCCATGAAATTTTCCCATGGAGCCGTTTTCAAGAACAGGGCCTTATTTGGAAAAAATGTCTAGGATCATTTCTAGAGTCTATATTAGTGGTAAGGCCATGATTCAATAAATCAAATAAATACATGTTTAAGTCCTTTCATATTCAGGAGAACAGAACTCAAGCATATGCTTAGCTTTAGACATATGCTTAAATCTCATTGACTTCAAAGCTCAAAGTTAAGTGTTATCTGAATAAGGATGTGTGCCTGAATTGTGGAGTGAGTCTAGGATGACCAGAGGTCCCGATTTTGTAGGTACTGTCCTGATTTTTGGGTCTTTTTCTTAATATAGGCTCCTATTACCCCCCATCCCTGTCCCGATTTTTCACATTTGCTGTCTGGTCACCCTAAGTGAGTAGCAGGTACAAAAATGCATGTCAATAATAAGAATCAATAATTATGAATTGGGAGGGTCTCCAGAAGGTACCAAAATTGTTGAAGGTTCCTAGCTTTGGCCGTTGGTGCTGTATTTGCATTGATGAATGAGCAGCTCATGGAAGATCATTTCTGGACAAATTTCTGTATTTAAATAATTCTGTCGTATAGTGACAGAAGCACCATTGTATCCAAAGATGCTGAAAATGGCTCTGTCAAGAGGCAATGTTTTCCCTCCCTAGTTTAAATGAGATATGAATAATTGATTCACCTCCTGAATAATTAATAGGATATTCAATAATGAAAGTAATTGTTGGCTCATCCCTCCATTGATAATCAAGCTAAACTTCTCCTTCAATATGTGAGGCATTTGTAGATGTAAAGCAATGAGACAGTTTATTGGCCAATAATATGGCTAATGTGCACTCGACGAGGTCACCTTGTCCAAATATCTAACTGAATCACAGGGACTCTGCAAAGGGTTCTCTTTTTAACATCCCTGCTGCGTGCAGCAAGGTTTTGACCATTGCAGTAGCTTGCATCAGTGAGGAGGCTGCTTTTACAGTTTGCTTCCAGTTAACGCTTGTAAGTGGGATCTTTTCTGTCGTGTGCAAATTAGAGAGAGCAAAATGATCTCTGAACTGATGGGTATTAGAGCTGCGCTCCCAGACATGACACTGCTCCAGCTCTCTGCTTCTAGCTCTAGCCTTTTAAAAAAAATACGCTTCAATGCTACGTTTTCAATGGGCTTATTTGTTTTTAGAACTTCTTATGCAGAAAGGCTGGCCAAAGCTAGGAACCTGAAACAGCATCTCTGTGGTGCACTTGGGTGCAGCTTCTAGCTAAAAGAGGCTTAATGCAAGTTAATGAGTGCAGCTGGAAGGTTTGGGCATTGTAGAGAAAGGATGATTAAGATATCGGGGAATTGGGGCTAGTTTAGGAGGGATCTATCTTAAGTATTTCTGTGATCCCCACTACCGAAGTATGTGAGCATCTCACAGTCTTTAATGTCATCCTCACAATGACCCTGTGAGGTAGGGCAGTGCTATAATCTCCACTGTTCACAGGGGAAACTGAGGCATAGAGAGGCTAAGTGACTCACTCACAGTCACACAGGAAGCCTGTGGCAGAGCAGAGAATATTTTCCTGGTCTCCCTAATCTGTGGTTAGTACCCTAAGCATTGGACCATCATTCCTCTTCTAGGAGAAGGACGGGATGCTGAAAAGGTAGTCTTGATGAAAAGCAAAGACCTCAACAGATTTAAATAATTAACCTCCAAATTTGGGGGGCTTTATCCAAATTGAGCCAAAACTCTGAATTTTTGGAAGTTCACTCATATAAGCCAGAACACAAGAAAATTCCGAATGAAGCTGGATGTTCGTGTTTCTTTTATTCTATATAGGTTCTTCTACCGTGCCAATCACCATGGTGTCTGGATACCAATCAAAATTAGGATGAAAGACATAAACTACCCAAGTTTTGCTCTCAGGATTATTTACAATGAACTTCAGGATAAAGGGAAGCCGACCCAAGTGGAGACCTGTATTGGGTGTTAAAAGAGCAGCCACACCTAACTGGCAGTAGTTATTAGCACCATTGTTGCCCAGTAGAGCAAAAAGACTTAGGCCATGTCTACACTACAAAATTATATTGACCTAACTTACATTGACCTACAGCCACCACTGCTATTAAATTGCTTGCTTGTGAATGCTTGGCTCCGTGGGTCGGCGGCGCACGTCCTCACCCGGAGCCCTTGTATCGTCAGTGTGGGGCACTGTGGGACGGCTCCTGAAGGCCAGGAGCAGTTGACGTAAACAACACAGTGTCTACACTGACACAGCATCAACTTGATTACATTGAGCGTGACTCTACACCGCTCGGAGGGGTGGAGTTACTAAATTGGAGTAGAGAGGCACTTACGCCATCGGGAGCCAAATTTAAGTGAAGACATTTTAGGTCAACGCAAGGCAGCTTACGTCAACCTAACTATGTAATGTAGAGCAGGCCGTACACACCTTTAGATGCTGAAACACGTTGACTTGTGGGAGATTGAGGGGAACCAGCGCAGTTGTTTCTCCTCATATATCTACAGAGCTGTCAATCTGGCAGCTTCCTGAGCATCGAATTCTTTCACCTATGGCTTGATCATGCCATTTAGGAACTGCCTGTGTTGGGAACAGTGCAGAGCCACGCAGCTCCAGGGGAAGCACTGCATCTTATTTGTGTACAGAGGCTGCACATCCATGACTACACACCTTTGTAGGGTCAGCTGACTATCCCACAAGTAGAGAGCCAGCTCTGTCAAGTCCTATGTATGGGGTGGTGCCATAGTTCTCACTAGTTTCAAAATTCTTCCCTGATGACTGGATTCTGCCTGTTTTTTCTGCTTCTCCCTTGAGTGGGAGTTTTCTATGAGCTATGTTTGTGAAAGCTCATAGCCTGTAGAGGAAGCAACACATGGATAAAAACAGGCTGGCAAAGCTTTCTATTGCAAAGTCTTTGGTTTTGTCCTGAAGGGGCAGTTACCTGAGTTCATGCTCATCTCCAGTGGTAAGGAGTTCCACAGGCCAGGGACTGACACCAAAAATGCCCTTCCCCTGGCTCCCAAGAGGTTCACCAGGGTCAAAACTTCACTCTGGATCAAAATATTCTCAGAGGGATATTCAGAGTGAGGTGGTTCCTGAGGCAGACAGGTCCTCACCTGCTGATGGCTTTGTGGATGAGAACTAAGAGCTAGAGGTGGATGAAGGAGAACAAAACGGAGGGCAACAGCATGATGCATTCTGCCTTTGGCTTCAAACCTGAAGGTGCTCAAGACCCATATAAATCAGTGTGCGCTGTGTGCGCTGGTACTCAGGGCTAACGAGAGGGAAAAGAGGGACAATTATACTGGGGCCCCAAATACAAGGGTTCCCCAATATGTCTGTCACTGTGGGGAAATGGGAAGGGATGGCACTCCAGCAAACAGGATGTACCGGGACCCCAGATTTCTCACAATGAGCCTGCTGGTACCTCACAGGAGTGCTCAGCACCTAACACGACCCTTAGAGCATTTCTGCTGTTTTAACAGCATAAGTGGTTGTCAGCATTTACAGTGAGGCGGGTTTGCATCTGTTGACATTGTATATTGGTGAGTAAACTATTTAAAACAAAACCTGAAGCAGCTGTGTATTCCTGTTGGAAATCACACTGCAATCTGGGAAGTCCTCCACAGTGAAAACAGCTTGAGTTCATGTTCACAAGTTTAATTTCTTGATGAGGTTCTCATTTGAAAAAGTGATAGTGCAGACAGCACCTGGCACGATTAGTGTGCAGCCAGTTTACTTCTGTGGCGGATTTATCTTCACATCAGTAATCTGAGCAGTGTCACTTGATCGTATCTTTATATTATTTGGTACTGTTTAATTGCAGGTTAATTGCAATAGGTGCTGAGGTAGGTCACGGTGGAAGGAGGATTTTCAACAGTTTCTCTTGAAATTTTTTTTATTTCTGCAAAGACTTTCTTTTTCCGGGGTGGGGGACAGAAAGCCAGGAAACCATCAACTGCTTAAAAAAAAATCCAACTTTATATAAAACTCTCTCCGTAGCATCACTATTGGGAATGGGTTGTTGTATCCAGGGCACTTTTGCCCATAAAACCACACAAAATCCGGCCCATAGGCTGTCTGTATTCAGTCTGAGTGGCAGGTTTGCCAGCCAGGGTCAGGATGGACTGGTGGAGCTTGTGGTTGGGGTAGGGATAGGTTTGGGCAGAACCTACACTATCATTTCCTCTCCATCGGGTGAAATTCACCTGGCCCAGATGCCACTACAAGGCTTAGGTCTATTTAACTCCCACTCAAGCCCTAAGCTGGGGACATACATGGTGCCCAGGCTGTGTGTTGGCTCGCTGCATAGGGTGAATTTCCCCCTGCCATGGCACAAATTCACAACCCTCCCACCTATCATTTATTTATTTTCAAACTTTCCCCTTTCCCAGCCTCCTCAACAGGTATAGGTGGGGCTGGGGTGCTACAAACATGTAGGACAAATTGGATGTATAATGTACAGTACCTGCTCCCCCACTTCCACCTGTCATATTCCTTGAGAGACGACAGCTCCACAGGGAAATTCATCCTCAACGTACTGATTTGGTGTGACAAACAGCAGCACCTTCCTCCCCTCCCAACCATCCGCTCCCCAGGCTAATTAAGGGGTTTGCGATGAGTTCCTGAGATCAAAGCTCGGTTAGTGATTTAATTGATGTACAGCTGTGGAAAAGTGTAGTGAGTGAAGCAGGAAGTGGGGGCGGGGGGCTAAGGGGTGGATGCATTTCAACCCCGTAGGAAGAAATACTGCAGAAAGCCACCGGCCTCTGAGAAGCGATCTCTGGGTTATTTATGCACACACATAAACGGTTTCATGCATCCCACTGAAATCTCTGCTATTTGTCAATGAGATTTCCCCTCCCCCCTTGCTCTGCCTTAGCTAACATTTACAGTAAATCTGTTGCACTGACCATTAAATCTGAAGCTGCCCTGAGCGATAGTTTCAATGGGTGTGTTGACAGCCAGAGTGTTAATAATGATGCAAACACTAACCTGTTTATTGATTTGCTTTTTGTACCCTTCATCCTAACTCACTCCTCCTCACTCTCTGAGGAGAAATCTTAGAATTAGTAATCAGGTGACAGCTCAGAGCCCCCTTCTGTTCCCAGCAGTGTCATCCAAACCAAACTCCCAGAGATAAATTACAGGTGCCTTATTCTGCTTCTGCCAGCCATTCAATATACTGTGACTCAAAGCAAGATGTAGTATTTGTCACTGGTGCCAGCAGACAGAAAAAACAACAACAACAAAAAAACATTAACACAGACATGAAAAGCTTTTAACTTTGACAAGGGAAGCATAGGAAAGTTTTAAATTTAGCCCTCATGGTGAAGGACGCTGCCTATCCATTAAGGCCGCTTGTTAAAGGATTGGAGAGGTGGGAAGGGAGCAGGGGCTCAGGATGTTTGGGAGCCCTACATGATCACGGCGCTTTCTCCTCCTTTTTTCACCACCTGGATGCCTGCCTACAACAGCTCTGCTTGGGAGTGTGAAGCTGGCGAAAGGTTTGTCAGTATTCGGTCAACAAACTGATCGATTCATGAATCCAGATTTCTTGAAGCCGAGATGGAGACCGCGGCTGGTGAAGAAGAAACAAACAATAGCTTTCGTACACCCCCTCTGGGTCCAGAGCTTTTGTAATTGCCAATTCAAACACCACATAAACAGGCAAATGTTTCTGACTTTGGCCCTGTTCACATGAGCCAAAGAGCAAAGAGCTAAAATGACTTTTGATGTTTTAAAATATTTATGAAAAGGAGTTGTAGCTGAGTCACCACACGACAGCACCATTGGGCTGGAGGGGAACTTGTAGGTAAGGCTGTTGGGTCCACTGGTAAATCCAGGGGGCTGATGAAATGACTGTTTTCTCAAATGTGAGCTAGTGTTGGGCTTGTCTTCACTATCAAATCTTACTGTGTTGGAGTGTGACTGACAAGTCGAATTAGCTAACATGATGCTGAAGGTGACTTTGTGGTCAGTGTAGACAAGGACCAATCACATTCAACTTCATGTCAGCTGGTCTTGCTTAAATCCACAATACCATTTTGCTGTGAAGACAAGGCCTTAGTGGGAGAATAGATAACCAACAGATAGGTATGTAACATCCATTAAATTTCAGTGGGAGTTACACTTATATTTATGTGTGTATGTGTCTTTATGGTGATGTCTTTGCTGCAAAAAAAGTGTGTTTTTTACATCGAGATAGCTAACGATGTAAAGAACATAAGAATGGCCATAATAGGTCAGACCAAAGGTCCATCTAGCCCAGTATCCTGCCTTCCGACAATTGCCAATGCCAGGTGCTTCAGAGGGAATGAACAGAACAGGTAATCATTGAGTGATCCATCCCCTGTCACCCATTCCCAGCTTCTTGCAAACAGAGGCTAGGGACACTCAGAGCATGGGGTTGCATCCCCGACTATCTTGGCTAATAGCCATTGATGGACCTATCCTCCATGAACTTATCCAGTTCTTTTCTGAACCCTGTTATTGTTTTGCCCTTCATAACATCCCCTGGCAACAAGTCCACAGGTTGACTTGTTCCTACTAGAAACAAGGCACAGCTAGTTTTTACCTCAAAGTAGCTAGTCAAGGTAAATACCAGGAGTGGGGTTTAGTATTGACTTTGACTGGCTTCCTCAAGTTAAAAATGACCTGTGCCTTGTCTCCACTAGGATTCCACACGGAAATCATTCAGTATAAAAAACACACTTTTTTTTTTGCAGTGAAGCCAAAGCCTATAATGTCTTTCACCTGGGTATCTCAATGTCTTGGGAAACAGGCCTTTTATTTTATTACCCATCAACCACATATTCTGAACTGTTTGGGAAACCTATATATTTAGGCAATCACCATAAATTTCAGGTGAGGAGTTGGGGAATTGTCATTTCTGTATGTTCTTGGTCAAACCTTAACAAAAGGTTTATTATCCATAAAACTCTTATGGATAAGAGTCAGCCAGACTGCTAGACTTCATCAGAACAAAACCATTCTACCTGAAACTTCTCATGTGTGGCTTTCTGCTAGAGGAGAAGTGGGAAGGTCAGAGATGGGGAGGAGGGTAAGAGACTCTGGGGGGGAGATTTGAGTTTAATTGGACAAAGCATCCAAAATATATGGCAGTTTGAAATTTTTTTTTTCACTTTTGTATAAAAATTTCCTAACCATTTTGGGGGAAGTTTATGGGTTGGTCAACAATCTCCAAACTGGCTTTATTTGGCCAGCCTTAGTTGGACTTGCTGCATTAGAATATTTGTGGGGAATTTGCCTGGTAAATTTTAGATATTTTTCACTCCACAGGCCAATGCAAGGTCTATATATGCAGCACTTTAACCCTGTTTTGAGGCCATATGTGGGAATTAAATGTTACATAGGCTTCATGCTAGCTCTCTGTATAGAGAAGAATTCTGACATCTGACTTTTACGACCATGAATAAACTCTGTCAAGAACTTGGCAGAGTTTAGAAACTCTGTAAGGTCTCTGGTATCCGCCTCAGGAATCCTTGCCTCATGGGCTTTCTCTGGTCTAAGCTTCACTCACTTGCCAGCCTTGTTAGCTCTTTCTACTCCTGCTAAATTTATAAGCTCTGAAGAGGCAGAGAAAACCCAGGCAGTCAAGGAGTCTACAGAGCTTATTAATTATGCCGCCAAGTCAAATCATGAGAGTCAAAGCAACTGACCCAGAAGAAACTCAAATCTTTCTATACTCTACACAGTTTTGAAAAAAGCACAAGCCCAACATTATGATAATTTTATGCTAACCACCAATGTGGGTCAGAGAAATATATGTTATTTGCTGCTTTAGAAAAAAAATAATATTAACAATAAAGACAAATGGTAGGTTCCCCCATTTCCACAGTTGGAAGCAGATCAGATTTATCAGAGGTTCTCTATATCCATATTTCTTACTGACTTCAGTGGGAGCAGGTACTCAGCATTTTTGGAAATCAAGCCAATCTGAATGCATGTAATCCATTATTCAGTGACTCCACCGAAGTCAATGTGAGTTCTGCCACGGACTTCAATGGAGCCAGGGCTTTACCCCACATCATTGCTATTTAGTTATTTTTTTAGAGTAATTTCTAGTATGACTTTTTTCTTGCTATTGTTCATCAAAAGCCCCTTAGAAGACAAACTCTAAGCTGCTTACCTTCCACGGTTTGTTTCCTCTATCACACAGGTTTATTATTGTAGGGTTGCTCATGTTCATGAGGATTAGGTTGCTGTGAAGGATTGTTTGTCATTTCAAATTTTAATTAAACTTTGTGATGAGCCTGAACCACAACATTTGGATTCAGAATGTGAAGCAGGTTTGATGATGGGGTTGGGTGAGGATGGAGCTGGGGTTATTGGCTGGAGCCCATTTTTCATTTTAACAGCTACTTTGTGAGCTATAATTCATATAAGGGACGATGTGAATTTAGCAAAAAAGAGAAAAGAAAACCATGTACATCAGGATTTGGGCTAAGCAGTGCAGAAAACAAGCAGGTGCATGCAGAATCTCTAGTAGCAGAAAAGGAAAAGCACAGGTACTGCTTTTTAAAAAGAACTGGATGGAGAAAGTTCTGGCACATAGCTGCACACTCAAGAAAGTGAAGAAAAAAATTAAAAATTAGAGAGACAATTTCACCTTTAAAATCACGCAGTTCCTGCACCAGTTTCCTTTGATGGTATTTCACCCGTTCCCGCTTTACATATGTTTCCCCACATAATTCCACAATCCCACTCCTCCTTTATTTACAGGGGCTCATTGTGCCTCTTGTTTACAATGCTGTCATCATGATTTATTACCAAAGAAAAGCATTGCACCCTAGTTATGATCCAATGCATTACTTCCACTGAGACTCTTACCCCTGTACGGCTAGGTAGAGACTGCCTGCTATAGAAGCTGATGAAGAATTGGTGGGGAGAAGGTGAACCCAAGTTAAAAAGGAAATGTGGAATAATTGTAAATTAGGACACTGAGATGAGAAGAAAAAAAATACAGCTAATCTCAGAAGTTCCTTTCCCTCAGCAGACTGGGGGAAAAAAAGAGCCATCAATCACAAATAACCAAATAAGATTCATCTGCTGATACAAAGCAGCTTTGTGAAAATGGCCCACTCTAAGTTCAGGATTACTGGAGACATGAGAATTTTAAAGGCACACTGTCAGGTACCATCTCATGCTAGAAGCTGAAAAATATTTTTTCTTTTCTTACCGTTTTATCCTTTCTTATTTGGCAGACATTGATTTCTTTACCCAGCTTTGTGAATTCTTGAATTTTGCATAGTGTTATTATTAATACCGAGTCATTATACAGCACTTTTAATCTATAGAGCTAAAGTGCTTTCTAAAGGAAGGTCCGGATCATTAGCTGCATTTTATAGATGGAAAAACTGAGGTACAGAGCGATGAAGTGTCCAAGGTTACACAGCAGGGCAAGGCCAGAGGTGGGACCAGAATCCAGCTCTCCTGAGTTCCAGCCCACGGCTGTATCCACTGTGCCTCATTACCACCCAGAAAACCTAAGCCTGTGCTGAGGAGACTGAAGTTCACCACTTTCTAGTTAGGGGCAGAGCTACAAGGTTACAATTCTTTCTCTCAGTAGTTGCCACCTCCCGACTGCACTGCCTATGGAGGAGAACCCCAAAAGTTTTGCTTCCTATCCAATGTTCTTTTGCATCAAAACCCTTGATTACTAAATGGGGCTGAAAACCTCAGGGATTCCCAATGTTCTCATTCTGATTTACATTGTTGGTGTACATGTAGTCCCCATAAAAAGTGTGGGACTGACGGCCCGAGAAATAGGATTATCCAGTGTATTCCCCAGGACAACAACTATACAGCATAAGCTGCAGTTGCGCAAGATTCCTTACATAACCTGGTTGATATGCCCATTCCCTGACCTACAGCCATCTCAGGCCTGCTCTCAGCCATGCTGGCTGGTATGGCCGTGAAAAGGAAGGTTTGCCTAGGACCGTGGGAGTGTATTGGTACTCTGGCTACTCCTCCAACATGTCCCCTATGCTGGGGAATCCCAGGCTAGTGGGTTATATCAGCTTTGTGCCACTTCAGCACTGCAAACGTGCCAGAGCAGAGCTGAAGAGTGGCCCTGAGACTTAGGTTTCGCAACCACTGGGAGCAGAGGGAGGGAAACAATCAAATGGCTTTTCAGGAGAGCTTCAGATACTCTTGGTTTGGTCTTGGTCCTTACTAACCAAAACGAGATTTCAGATATGAAACTTTAGAGCCCCTTATCCAATCAAATCCTGTCATCCCTACCAGGCCCTGGAAATATCCAGCCCATTCCCCCCACTCCCTGCTCAAAACTTAATCTCCTCTTCCGTCAAATGGACTCATTGATTTTCCCGGTACATCCCCACCAGCGAGCTGCTAGCTCAGAGCTCAGCCATAGTAGGCAAAGTTAATCTTCCCCTGTGGGGAGTGCAGTGCTGTAACTGTGCTTTAAAACAAGAAATTTAATAACTTACATATAAATTGTCCGGGAGAGAAAACGTCATGGTTTTGGTGTTTGTAGCTGTTTCAGCATTTTTCTGTACAAGATGAAAAACGTTTGCATTGAGCAAAACACAGATTTATGGTCAATAAAGTGAAGCTTAACAGTTTATAGGGGCTATACATTCTTTTTTTAAAAAAAACTGATATTAAAAACTATTTTTCCCTTTTGTCTATGTAAGAAAGCCTCTCCCATGTCAGTCACTATTTCAGCATCGTAAAGCAGCTAGCGGAGAATTAGGAACAAGTGCTGGTCACAGTCTGTTGTCTTTGCCTTCAGTATTCCCCATTGCGAGACTATTGTCACCCCCTCCCAACACACACACACCTATATGAGCTTTGTGGAGTCATATAGAATCAAACCCACAGGTTCACATTCAGAGCTAGATCTGAGCCACAAAGTTTGGATCTGGACTTTCCAAAGTCTGGGAGTGTTTTGAAGCAGGGGGTGTGGTTCAGGAGTGGCGGGCTCACTACAAAAGCAACTTTCCCTCTCTTGGTATTGACACCTCCTCATCAATTATTGGGAGTGGACCACATGCAACCTGATTGAATTGGCCCTGTCAGCACTGGTTCTCCACTTGGAAGGTAACTCCCTTCTCTTCATGTGTCAGTATAATAATGCCTCCATCTGTAATTTTCACTCCATGCATCTGAAGAACTGGGTTTTTTACCCCTGAAAGCTTATGCCCAAATCAATTTGTTAGTCTTTAAGGTGCCACCGGATTCCTCATTGTTTTTATAAAACAAAAGCCACTTATAATGACTCTCCCAACATGGCCTCGCTATAACATAACTAATATGCAGCCTGGACAGTTGGGCAGCCATATAAATGATTTGCATGTGCAGCTTTGGGATTTGCTTCTGAAAATTTGAGGCATGTGGAATTTTATGGAAACAATCAGTTGTATGTGCAAAAGTGGGTGTGTAAAATTAGATACAGTCTGGTGGCTGGAGGATAACTGGCCAGGATGCATCACAGTTTTTGGCTGCTACATCATGGAGTCATTCTTTCTCCAACTTTTCATTCCTAGTCATTGCAAGTACCTGTCACTGCAAGCTCTGTGGTTTCTGCTTTCCATTTGGAAAATGTTGCTAGGATAAAGCATTTGCTTTCTAATCTGGTGCAGAGATTCTTATTCAGCCTATTACAAGCTGAGATGACAATAAAGCTCCAAAACACAGACCACAGGCTATTGGCGACTGGTTATTTCATATCTCCCTCCCAACTGAGAATCACACCATTAGGCTTCCAGTTAAATGCACTAATTTCAAGAACAAGCTTAACTACGTTTAGCTTTAATTTTAGCCTAGATCTTTGATGTATTTTTGTGCATGTAAAGTTATTGATTATGGACTCAATCCAGTAATGTCAATGGTGAATGTCCCTTCATGAATTTTATTGTAATAATGAAGCTTGAAGTGATAAGGTGCCCTGTAAATACTTTTGCATTATATTTCTGTTTTCTGATTATACAGGATCTTTGGTTTTCTTAAGAGTGATAGCATGTGGTACCACTAGCACTCCTGTTATCTCTTCAATATCTTCCTCTGTGTTAGGCTATCTCAGCACAAGATTACCAGAAAAAACGTGGGATAATATCCCTTCATTAAAATAGGCACGTATTTTGTTTTGTTACAGGATATGTGATGAAGCTGATACTTTTGTCACTGAGATAAGTAATGCTAAATAACGCACAGAGTCTGCACCCAGAACACTGTTTTGCAGTGTACCCGCTCCCATCAAGATCCATTCGTCAGATGGCGTGTTTGGGAATTTGTTAGAAGTCATGAGATTTCACGGCATAAATCCCCTGTGAATTGATGGAAGCAGAGAACCCTGCTGAGGTTGATCTGTTGAGTCTTAAACCCTTAAATGGCAGTGACAGTGCACATTGCCAATGAAGACTTGTCCTATATAATTTACACACAGATAGCTCCATGTTAGATATTGACCAAGTTTCCACAAGGAAAATCAAGTCAAAATAACTGGGAAGTCACAAGCTCATATATGATGTTGAACAATGGCTCTTCATGAGGGCTGGGTGAGCTGCAATCATTTTGAATATAGGACTGATTTAACTTGGTTAAATAAACTAAGTCTTGGAAGATCTGAGATGTGCTTTTTATATAGACATGTTTCAAAGCTTGTAAGTTTTCCAGCTCCCTTTGGAGGCAAATTTGCACATACAGAATTAAAAATCCACAAAGCAACATTTTCCAAAGCAAACGTTGACATTATGACTGGCTCTTTAAGTACTTGGATTGCATATTTGTGTTAAACGGCATCTTCTGAGTGACAGATCCATCTCCTGCTAAAAGCAACTGTTATAAAATTTTGACTATTACATACAGAGTGTTTGTGTTTAACAAGATGACAGAAATGCCACCTAGTAAAAACTCATTGTAGTTACAGCTGAACAATTCACATCATGCAAAATTTATAATATTGAGGTTATGCAATCATCTAATCGGAGAGACAAGTCTTGAGTTATATGAAATGCATATACTTCAATCTACAACAGTAGATTCATTGCTGTTTTCTTATTAGCTCGTGCTGGCATTACGGCTGCATTATCTTTTTCACCATAGCCTAATTCAGCATCTCCAACTGAAACTATAAGCACAATAAATGATCTATGCAACCAATCAAACAGAGACAAAGTCATTTGAGTGATGCACAGCTGTAATATATGTATGTATATCTTTCTGCAGTCTTCAATAGTTTATTAAACATTTCTTTGCATAATGAGTTAACCAAAAGTAAGGAAGCTCTGAAAATCCCCTTTGCTCCTGGGCAGAGTAAAGCATATGGGGACAGGTTTCAGAGTAGCAGCTGTGTTAGTCTGTATCTGCAAAAAGAACAGACTCTTCCTGTTGGTATGCATACTTCCACCTTTTCATGTTCTCTGTATGTATAAATATCTCCTGTCTGTGTGTTCCATTCTATGCATCCGAAGAAGTGAGCTGTAGCTCAAAAAGCTTATGCTGAAATAAATTTGTTAGTCTCTAAGGTGCCACAAGTACTCCTGTTCTTCATATGGGGACAGGGCTCTATGAAGTCCTTTTAGTACAGATGAGACATCTGATGGTCTTATTAATACTGCAACAAATCTATGACTATCTGGGCTATCATGGTTGTAACTCAGTGCAGGAAGATCTGAAGTTCTACATGACGATAGTGTATTAACTAGACACAGTGGTTGAGGTAATATCCCTTATTGGACTTCTGTTGGTGAAAGAGAGAAGCTTCAAACTCCTAATACTCTGGGACCACCGCAGCTACAGTGACATTGCAAACAGTGTACTAAGAAACCTAAAGTAGAATCACTCTTGTCTATTAGAAATATAGGGTATATGACGCATGGCTGAGCAGTTCTGATTCCATCAAGAAGAAAGCAGGGTACATATAAACACTAGCCAGGTAATTAAAGTACTAAGAAATCATATTATGTCTCCATTCAAAGATATGCCTTTATGGAATGAGGAACGTAAAGAGATGTTTCAAAGCCTTATATTATAAAATAAAACAAATGTTTATACCATAATAAGCAAACTGACATTAAAATTAGAAGCTTCACCCAAAGCTCAAACTGACCCTTGTAAGATTAGAAAATGGTCAGATTTATTAAATTAATATATAAACCCTTGTGACTAGGACCTACCTCCAATGTTAATAATTGTTCTAACTTCATATTAATTTACATTAGCACTTTAAGGGCTCCATTCTGTGTGGTCCTAAGCACCCTCAACTCTCAGAGAATTCAGAGGGATTTGAGGTAACTAAAGACCTTGCAGGATTGAAGTTTTAGCATAATTAGTGGTTTGGCTGCCCATATGTACTGTAGCACATGCTAGATCTCCAGCTATAATCTTGAAAATAGCACTCCTCAAAAGAAATCAAGTTAGTGCTGAGTTGAAGGCATTCATGTTCTGGTGCTTGATGCATTATTCACACTGTATGTAGTTGCTGTTAACGTATGGTGAAACACAAAACAATGCATCATCACTGCTTGGGGGAAACAAATAGGCTGTCCTTTGGTTACTTACCTGGAATTGTTCACATTTTGAAAACCAGAAGCAATGCCTAAGAAAGAAGAAAACACCTAAAAGCACCTCTGGGCTTTAGATTTGCTCTTTACAGGCACTAACCTCTGCAGTTAAGCATGTTGTTCAGGTCCATTTAGCTCTGAACCTATTTCAAACATGACTTTTTTCTTTTTTACACCAAAGAGACCAGCTCTTACTAGTGTTGTAATTAGAGCTGAGAAAATATTGGAATTTTTTTCCTGGGAATATTTGTTTGACTTTGAAAGCAAATTTTGATCCAACCACATTCATAACAACTTTTTTTATCTTCATGTGCTACACATTTACCAGTGCAGATACTTACATTAAGCAAAATGTTAAGCTCTAGTACAGAGGTTCTCAAACGGTGGTCCGTGGACCACCAGTGGTCTGCAAGCTTCATTCAGGTGGTCCGTGGATAGTTCCCTCTAACGTGTGCACCTGGGCGGTGCATGGAGAGACCCCCCCACTCCTTCCCAGCGCCAGTTCAGGAGCTGTGGCAGAGGGGAAGAGAGGGCATATCCATCGCATTAGAAAGGTAAAATATGAGTTGTGTGCTTTTATTTGTAGGACAAAAAACATTAATTATTAAGGGTTTTTTTATATAGAACTTTTATCTGAAGTGCTTTACAGTAGTTAGCTAATGGTACAATCAAAATTTGGGAAGATCATTAAGTGGTCTGCCGAGACCCTCAGCAATTTTCAAGTGGTCCGTGAAAAAAAAAGTTTGAGAACCACTGCTCTAGTATTTTTTGGGAGGAGGAGTGAATTTCAAATTGTAAAATTCTCAGTTTACATTGTGTTGCTTAGTTATATAAGAATCAGGAAACAAAAATGATAATGTATGACTTAAGTAACCAACACAGGGCGAAGTGCAAATATTCAAATCAAATAGTTTGTGAACAATCTGGAGTACAAAAATTATCCACTGAAGAAGTTTGTTGGTAATTTTTAATAGTGAATAAACAGGATAACTGTTGTCTGTTCATGGACAATTTGCAAACAGAAAGAAGAAGTAAAATATAACTGAATTGTATGTTGTGAATAGGACTGGTCAAATTTTTTCTGGAGACTGTTTTCTGACAGAAAATTGCATTTTCATTTAAGCGAAATTCTTCATAATGTCTCCTTTCCATGCATCTTTTTAATCAAAAAATTAAAAACTCAAAGACTACACATTTTTTTAACTGAAGCTCTAAAACATGCAGTTTTTAGGAGAAAATGTTCAGTGTTTAGTTTTTCAATGATAAGTCAACATTTTCCATGGAAAAAGCCCCCCACTTTCCGACCAGCTTTAGCTATGAATTATTCAGTCACCAGTGATTGGCATTACATTTTTACAGAAATAAATGAAATACTGTCTACATAGTAAGAGAAGGACATGTGACCAATAATGACCATGGACTGCATTTTCAAAAGTATTTTAAGTGTCTCTGTTTTTCGGTGCCCAGCTTAAGTCAACTTTTCTTTTCTTCAGGAAGTGCTGAGCAAAGCCTCTTAAAGGTGACTCAAGTTGGGTACTCAAAAGTAGAGCCCCCCCCCCCCCCCACAATCACTAGTAATTTTGGAAATTTAGAGCCATCACTAGCTGCCAGAATTCATCGTCCCAGGTTTTGTGAAATCTTGAAGTGCAAGATTATGGAGTTTTTAACTGGATAGATCAGAGCAGCACGTGTTTCACTTTGCCATATCTCCATTCCAGCCCTATTCTAGTCCCCCTGTTAATGTAAATTGGACATCCTGTTTGGAACCTCAAGGCAAAATAGGCCCTCCAGGCAGAAATTGACATAGAACATGGAATTAGGCATAACTGGCATGGGGTCAGAGAGAGCTAGGACTCAGCCAGTATCCTCTAAAGATTCCCTCCAGGTGGGGTCAAGTTCTTCATTTTTCAAGTAGTGCCCACCAAGTGTAAAACACGCAGTAATAAAGTGGGTTAAGAAATGTACTGACTGCTGCTGCAGTACATGGACGTTCTTTATTTTTCTTCCTCTTGGTCCGGCAGGGTTAGTGATGCCCACGTCTTTCTAGAACAAAAATAAAAACGAGCTTATCTGATGGATTATTATTTAGGGTCAATATTTGCTCATCTTGGTGCCAGAGAGTTATGTGCCTAGCTCCTCAGGCCCAGATTTGGGGACACAGCAGCTTGCATTCAGACTATATGTGTGTTGGCATGAAACCCAGCGGTAGCACATAGCCAGGCCAAGACTGCCACAAGACAAAGACATGATCCAGAGGTCCAAGGACAGAAGTGGGAGCCAAGAATTCCTGAGCTGAAATCCTCTGTGGGCTGGGCATGTCACAACCTCTCTGGCTTTGTAAAATGCCAATGATAATAACAGTTACTTACAGCAGCAGATCCTGAGCAAGGGCAGAGACTAGTTCATCTCAGCCTAGCGTAGCAGCTAGGGCTAGAGGAGAAGGAATGCTGATGAAAACCTTGCTTTCCTCACAGACTCTGTGGTCTATGCATGCCAAGTTCCCTCTCCTTTTTTGCCATTTGGTGCAGAGTGGGGCAAGAGAAGAAAATCCCTACACACTCTCTGGAGGCTTCTAAGTGAGGGGGAGTGAAGTTCCTGTTGGTAGCTAGAAACCAGGGGAGAGGACGGAAGAGATGTCTTAACATCTCATGATCTGTAGTGGGGCTGGGCAATGGAAGACCAGCAAATGTGAGCATGTGTGCATTTCAGAGCATATTTGTACTCAGAGGTCCGACTCTCCTGTGAACAACAGGCCATCCAATACAGATACCATTCAGATCCACGAGCCCATCACTAGCGGTTAACTTTGTTTTTCATAGAACTAGATTCTCTGCCCCCTCCCCCAAGCTTTAAAAACCCCTACATTTGTGTTTTCTATGTTGTGGGAAGGTGGGGGTGCATTGGGGTGAATGTCTCAGCTCTGCCAATGATTATAAGAGGAAAAGCTGCTTAAATACAAAGGGGACACAGGAAACACCTTACCTCAGCAAACTGGGATGAAAGGGCACCTTTGATTTTTCAATGGGGTTGTGTGGGTGTCTGTCCTCAAGCCAGCTGACCCCCAATGCTGATCGATCACAAAATTTTACAGTGGGAGGTCCCAAACCTGTCAGCTGCACTTGAGGACATCACATAAAAGCAAGCCTTAGCCATAGGCCCCTTTGTTGTGATCCATCATTGTTTCCATTGGGAACATGTAGGTGAGATGCACAGACTGTTTAATTCCTAGTGACAATAAAGGATGAGCAGTGTGGAGGGGAGAAGAGGAAGATAAACACTTAGAAATACCTTCCCTCACTTTTAAAGGGAATGCTGGAAAGGAAATACCTGGCTCAGCACCTACTCTGCCTAAACTGTACCCTCTTGCAATGGTATGCTCCACCCAGTACATGCTCTCCGGACATGTACTCTTCAAAGAGCAGGCTCTGCTGAGTTTTGGCAGTTTGGTTATAAAAGAGGCCTTTTTACCCTTACGCAGATTTCCCAAGAGATCTTTCTGGTCTGCTGTTTCTGTTTTTCCTTTCCTAAAACTGCAGTGACATGCACAGAGGGGCTCTCTCCTAAATGCAGGAGTTTCCTGCCCAATTCATTCAGTGATACTCTGACCTAGGGTTTGGGACATTATATTTCCTTTGTTAACAAATTAGGACCTTAGGAGTAATCTATTTCAAAAGGGGAAACAAATCTGTTTGTACACTGAGCAACACTGGAAACACAGACTCAGAGAAACACAGTGGGCCTTGGCGGTCTCTGCCAAGCTTCCAGCTGCTTTGAGTCCCTTGGTGGCATAAAGCTGATTTAGCCAGCTGTATGCCAGCTGTTTTTCCCTCCCCCCATACAATGTAGGGAGCATGTCAGGGGAGGGCCAAGAGTGAGGCCAGGGCACACACTGTTTCATTTAATCCTCATGGGAGTAATTGCTCCTTATGATGTTACAAATTACAAATGTAAATTAGAGTAGTAGCTCTAACTTGCACTGGGGGTTGGATCAGCTCCCCGCTGCCCCCAGGACTGAGGGGTGCAGAAAGTTTGTTTCCCCTCTGGAGCTGCACTAAGCATGAACTTGGTGCAGCTGAGAACTGAGCCCTATGTTTCTTTTAAAATTCAAAGGACAGTATAGGCTTAATCACCAAAACAAAGGAGTCAGATTAAAAAGCTTTATTTCCTCGTATTGCGGTTAGTATCTTCTTTAAAAGGGAGAATGTGGTATATTCTCCTACATTATACATTGTAAGAACAAAGTCTTTTTCATTTCTGGTACTCTGGTGTGCAACACAATGTCCCTCGGCAAATCTACTACAGTGGTTAACCCTATACGGCATATGATAGATAGCTGAACAATTCTGAATACAACCAATAGGGGAAAGTGTTGCACATACATTTTGACCAGTATGTTACACTATTTATATAACTTCATAAATGACAATGGGGCTTTCCTTTTGATGTTGGTCAGCCTCCTTTACTCAGTCTAAATAAACATAACATAACATAAGAACATCTGTACCGGGTCAGACCAAAGGTCCATCTAGCCCAGTATCCTGTCTACCGACAGTGACCAATGCCAGGTGCCCCAGAGGGAGTGAACCTAACAGAAAATGATCAAGTGATCTCTCTCCTGCCATCCATCTCCATCCTCTGACAAACAGAAGCTAGCGACACCATTCCTTACCCATCCTGATTAATAGCCATTTATGGACTTAACCACCATGAATTTATCCAGTTCCCTTTTAAAAGCTGTTATAGTCCTAGCCTTCACAACCTCCTCAGGTAAGGAGTTCCACAAGTTGACTGTGCGCTGCGTGAAGAAGAACTTCCTTTTATTTGTTTTAAACCTGCTGCCTATTAATTTAATTTGGTAATCCCTAGTTCTTGTATTCCAGTGCTGTGCACCCCTCATTGTAAAAGGCTCTGTCCCAGGAACAGCATCTTATAGAGGGGGGTACAAATTGCTCTTGATTTATCTACAGTACGGATACAGAGAGGGTTCTTCATGCCAGCATTTCATGGAGAAATATTAATTAAATTCCTGTAACTCTACTGACACAAAAAATAAATAAAAGGGGACATTTCTCAGAACCCACCAAATCTATTTCACTGTCTCTTCTGGATGCAGAGAACCAGTGAACTGATTAATTTGATAGGCTGGGACCAGATTGAGGTTGGTTAGTTGCAGCAATGATCCAAACAGAAGTAAGACTCTTGTTGGCTTTTTGGGTGGGCAGGGGCGAAAAGAGGGGAGATAGTGGGGGCAGAGGTAGGGAATGGATCTGCATGAAATACTGTTTGGGAAGTAAATGAAACCATTATTAGTGCATTAAAAAACACAAAAATGGGTAATCCAATTAGTACTAAATGCGTAGTAAGCAATCACATTTAATAAACAGAGCTAGTACATAATTTTTTTTGAAAAATGACCTTGTCCGCAACCTGTTCTTACTTTTGTCAGATACCATTTGAAATTCTGTTCTTTTTATTTACACACTGTTTTTAATGGGAAAACAATTATGTTACACATACCCTAGATGCACACATGCACGCGCACACACATGCACTTTTATTCTCTACCATATTTCCAGGATGTGCTGTACTAAACGTCTTGCATGCATTCCCCTAGCAGGTTAATGACAACCGTGTACATAAATGGTGGATTCTGTCATCAAACCCAGAATGCAGAGCAGGGATTTGTGATGTCTGCAGACGTTTAAGTTGACTTGGGTCAATAGCACAGGGAGTTCTTAGCCTAGGATTTTGTCTTTTCAGCTCAAGTTCTGATTCCCTCCCCCCCGACAACACTCAAGTCATGCCATAAGAAAACTCTCAACTCATTGTACAAAGAGAAGTGATCCCCTCTGAGCCCTTTTAAATTTTTTTGAAAGTAGAACGAAGCAGAAAAGGCCCTGATAGAAACAGCATGAACAATATGTTGTCGGTTCCAGAACAGCTGATGAAAAATAGGAAACTTGGGGTGGATGAGGGAGGGGAATGGGGGATGGAAGAGATGGCAGTGGTGTGTGCAAAAGTTATTTTGGTGAAATAATTAAGAAACCAGAATGAAGTATTGCTGACTGTCACATTGGACCAGTTGACTAAATCCATGATGTCTGGAGAACCTTATACAACTTCCTGGGTTCTTTCATTTTAAAAAAATAAAGTTGTGCTAATAATTAGAAGCAGGGTATACTACTTCAAATCTAGATATCCTGGTTACTTACATGCCTCCCATTACCATACTATTTTACAACACCCTGATGAGAGAGGAAAGTACTATTACTCCTGTTACAGAGTGGGAAAAAGGCAGAGAGAGAGAGAGAGACTAAGTGACTTGCCCAAGGTCACATAGAACGTTCATAGAGGATCAAGGATCTGAACTTGGATCTCTTAAATCCCATATTAACTCCCTAACAACTGGACTGTGCTTCACATCTACGTACACTAAGGTTTCTATTTCTGCTAACGGGGTTCTGGCTCTCCAGGTACTGATTTGGCACTCAGCACCACAGCATCTGAGCATTTAGAGACTATTGCTCCCAGCTCATTGCCCTTCCCTTCATTTTTAAGTGGTGATAGCGAAAGATTGCTGTATCTCGTTCTTGGACAACCCTTTGTGAAACAGCACCCAATTATAACTGCCAGCCTGACAGATCTTGGCTCTTACACAGTGGGTCCTTTTGAGAGACAGTCAGAATAACACCATTCTGAGGACCCTTCCCCATTGGAAACTGGCCACGTTAATCTCTCTAGTACCTGAAGGATGTTCAGTCCATATCCAGGATAGCAGCATAGATATCTCTGTGTGCCTTCCTACACTTCCACCAAAGTTAAAAAGTTGGTGCTGCAAGGACTCTTCATGATTCCTGACCCTTCACCATACAAGGAGCTTGAAGAGTTAAAAGAAAACCACCAAGTTTTCAAAATAAATATGAAGTCTGTTAATTTTGGCCACTCAAGGGCATTGTTATTTCTCTGGGGCCCTGTTTCCTCCCAATAGGACAGGAGCAACTCCTACTGAAGTCAATGGGCATTACTGATCTCTTCTGCTGGGAGAAGCAAACCGCTGGCTGTCATAACTATAGCTGGTCAGGAAATGACATTTTTCTGCTGCAGAGAATCGATGATAATGGGGAAAAAAAGTGTTGGCTAAATTTTCCATGAAAAATTTAGATTTTTCAGAGGAAATTAAAATACTGAAATATTTGGCTCAAAACTGGAAAAAAAAAAGTCTGAAGACTGAAATATTTTGATTCAGAAATGCTGCTGTGATGTCTCATAGGAGTTGTAGATCAGATGCCCTGATGTTCCCATTTTCTTCTACAGGCTGGGCTCCTTAATTGGACTACATCTCCCATAATCCACCGTGGTCTCATGGCAAGAGAAGGCAGGTGCATTATGAAAGATGTAGTCCAGCTGGGAAGAAAAACAGTTTTGATGGATAATTTTTGACCAGCCCTAGTTATAACCAACAGAAACATTACACAGTTCAATTAACATGGAAAAACTCTGGCCACTGGTAAGATTTTATTGTCTGGCTGATTGTAGCTAGCAGATGGCTGTTAGCACAGGCTTCACTTTAGCTCTCTAATACTGGTTTTGCTCTCATGCCTATTTATGATCATCTGTTAGAATGGGCTTCTGTTGTCCCTCTGTAGTTGTCAAGCAACACTCCCCCCCATGTTTCTAAGAGAGCTTAGGTTCCCCCTTTTATTTACTTCTCTGTGTGGGTGAAATTCAAATCCCCATGCTCCAGAGTAACCCTATATGGAGAACACAGGCAGCACCCTGCTTGCCCAGTAGGGGGTGCATAGGCTGGAGGGGAGGAAGGGGAGTCCAGTGGTTAGGGTGCTAGCCAGTGACTTGGGGTACCTGGATCCAATTCTCTGTTCTTCCCCAGACTTCCCGTGAGACAGCGCCCAGTTCTGCCACTCTGCACAGCGGATCAGGAGGCAGGTTCCCGGTCCCGAGCAGCTTGACCAGCAGCGGCTCCATGGCGGAGTAGGGGGGCAGGGGCAGAGGCAGCGCTGTGGCTGCAGACGGCAGCAGAGCCGGGCAGCAGGGGGAGGAAGGGCAGATCTTCCTTCCTGCTGCAACTTCACCCAAACGTGGTATGAAACTAGGGGGGGGGAGGGGCAGATGCCTCCCTTATCCTTCCTAAATGGGGTCCCTGCTTGTGCAAGTCCCTTAGCCTCTCTGTGCCTCAACTCCCCTTCTGTAAAATGGGGATAATAGCACTTCCCTACTTCACAGGGGTGCTGTGAGGATAAACACATTAAAGATTGTGAGGTGCTCAAATATTAAGGTAATGGGGCTATATATATAAGTACCTAAAGACAGAGCAGAGGGGAGTGCTGAGGCTGAGTTTCATTTTGAACTTTCCCTTTAGAACGTGTCTGGCTGCTAAAATGTATAAAGCTGCAGCGGGGCTTATACTGAAGCTGCAGAGAAAAGAACTTTCAGGGCAGACACATAACTGAGAACAACACTCACTTACCTCCACTGAGAGCAAGGAGTCGATCATAGCTACTAGATATCAGAGTCTCTTGATCTATGGCTTAAGTGAAATGGTTTCAAAAGGCAACACATGCACTTCGAAAAGTCTTTCTTGAGAGGGAAAAGCAATGACATGCAGATTCAGCCTACTGATTTTTGGCTCCGATTTTCAAACTCTGGTGACTACAACTAGGTGCCAAAACCCACTCTTAGGCTCCTATGTAAAAGCAGCCTGATTTTCAGAGGAGCTGAGCACCATCAGTTTCAACTGAGCTGAGCAGTTTTTGCTGCTGAAAAATCAGGCCACTTTTATATAGGTGCTTAACGATGGCTTTAAGCCCCTAATAACATTAAGCCCCCAGTCTAGTATTTGTCCTTTATCTCTAACTTATTCAGGGCCAGATTTTTAGAGATCACAACAGGCTGGCACGCAAAAATGTACTTCAATATGCTGGTCCATTTTGGCTGCAGCTGTAAGTACGAATATTTCCAATTAATGTCAAACTCCTATTGGCTATTCCACAGCCAAGGACCTCTGTGGAGCCACTCTACTACTGTTTTTATGCCTATGTCTATAGATGCCTTTCTGGCCTTTATGCTTACCCTCTTTAAGCCTAATGATCATTTGGATAAGAATTCAAATTTGGGGTAATTACTCCGAATGCACCGTAAGGCACTGGTGATGTTTGCCCACTGTTAGCAATCTACAGTTCTACCGTTTTCAGACTTATCAGCAAAGGGAGTACATGGAACTTAATCTCAAGAGTTAGTTTTCATTTGCATATGAGAGGCCAAAAGAAGCAAATAAAAGGAGTTACACAAAACAAACCCAAATTAGAATGGGCTAAACACTTTCCCGTGAAATGGATTTTAGAACCAACTCTTGAACTCCTCAGTGGAAAGACAGATTCATTTTCAATGGAGTTTGATCTTGCTCTTCAGCTTCATTTGTAAGACCAATTACAGAGCATTTTGTACAACAATTACTGGCATTAAAACCGCTCTGTTCCATTTGATGAATTTTAGTAGTAATTGAACAGAAGAACCCATCAACTGAAAGTTTGTCCAATCAAGTGTGCCCACACGCTGAACTGTAATTTCCACTCCACAAATGCGTAATGCCATCCATACTAAACTATTGAACCTTCCTTCCCCAACTAAGAACTGGACAGACTCTCTGGGACTTGTTCCAAGACAACTTTATTTCTCAATGCTTTAAACATGCTAAAAACTCACTGACCATGCTCCCTCCCTATCTCAAAGCACAACTTCCCCCAGCAAAGTTTCCTACAGATCATTCCCAGACCTGCCTTTATCAGAGTCTTGGATATCTGGAGCGTTTGCCAGAAAACTCACAACACATGAATGGCCATTACTTCCTGCCTTCTTTGCAGATAGAGCCCGATCTTGGAGGATTAATTAAAAAGGGTAGAGCGGGGATTGTAAACGTTGGGGTTTTGCTTTGGTCCATTATAAGGAGAAGGGGAGCGAGTTGCCGAGTCTGGATCTGAATCCAAACAAAAATCTGGTGTTTGGTTTTGAGCTCATTTCAGGTTGTTCTTAAAGTAAGAGAGGGTGAGTGAATTGGAATAAAACCAGAACTTTTCTCAAGAATCTGAATGCATTTTTAAACTGGGTTCGTAAACATTTTTGTTGCTGTTTTTGTACCATTGAATTTCCTGGTTTTGGGTTGGCTTGTTTGAAGTAAGAGGAAGGTATAAAACCAAACAAAGCCAGTTGCCATGCCCTATGTCGTGTGTGTGTCGGTAATGTTCAGACTAGCACACAAACAAAATGGGTTTGTATCAATACAGAAGATTTGAAGTCCTATCATTATATATCAGTCTGTCCTTCTGTTGGTGTTAGACTATTCCTTACAGTACATTTTCTACAGGTTTTGTCCCATTAAGCTTTATGTATTCCTAAGTGCTAAGACATTCACTTTCCTTGGGAGATTCTTTCACGTTTAACGGGGCTCACTGTCAGGAAGATTTTCTTGATTATTCGGTCTATGTTTTTCTTCTTTATGGGCCCAGTCCTGCAATCCTCACTCCCATTAGTAGCCTTTACCCACATAAATAGATCCACTGACTGCAATGGAACTACTCCCATGAGGAAAGATTATTTACAGGATGAGTAAGGGCTGCAGGATAGGGTCTGTAGTTTTGTCCTACTGCTTCTACTTACAACTCTTTGTAACACTCAAATAATTCCTTGGGGCTTACACCCTTCAAATATCTGTTGATGGTTAAGAGAGGACTAAGAACATAAAGTTATGCATAGCTAGCTGTTTGAGCCTGTTCTCCGCATGCACTCCCTTCTTATCCCCAAATGCCCACACGAGGCCAAAGACTATGTTCCTTCAATCCTCAAGAATTATGGCTCTGTTACACTACATATCATTAGTTGTTATTGTGGGACTACTCATGTGCTTAAGTGCTTTGCTAGGTCAAGACCAGAGTGTTCAGTATGCAAGATCAAGCCATAAGGCCCTGAATCCTGCACTTGGATCCACATGACTGGACCTATGTACCTATGCAGAGGTTCAGGGAAGTAAATAGGGTACTATTGGCTCCATCTGCATAGATCTGATTTCAGGATCGCAGCCTAGGCTGCAGGACTGCAAGCCTTCCTTTCCACTAGGGCTGGTCAGAAACTTTGCAATGGAAACATTTTCTGCTGGACAATGCCCGTTTGTTGAAAGCAAAACCTTTCATGGAAATGTGCTGATTTTGACAACATTTCGTTTGGTGGGGGGAATGAAAAACAATAGCATTTTGATCAGGTTGCAATATTCCATTTCAATGTTTTTGGAATGGGGGGGGGTGTTCAGTTTTTCATTTCATTTTGAAATTTCTTTTATATTATTGTAAAATTCAAAAATATTAAAAAAATGAAAATCAGAATCAGACATTTCGATTTTATGAAAATGATATTTCTTGACCAACTCAAAACAATTTTTCCCCTCACAATTTCATTTCACAGGAAATTTAGAATTGTTTTGTTTTTGTTCCATTTGGTAATGGAAAAAACTTTAAAATTGTGGATTTTCCCCTGAAATGGACAATCCAGTTCCTACCCTGCTCTACTTTCAACCGACAGCATTATCTGCTCTTAATAATTGCAATAATTTGTGCCATTTCCTGCTCTTACAAGCTCCCCCCCATCCCGCCCATCCTACTGAAGTTGATGGGACCGGGGCGGCTTGATGTTTTTTGCCGCCCCAAGCATGGCAGGCAGGCGGCTTTCGGCGGCGTGCCTGGGGGGGTTTGCTGGTCACACGGATTCGGAGCTTGCCTGAGAGAGGTCCGCCAGTGCCGTGCCATCGGCGTCCCCACCGCTGAATTGCTGCCGAAGCCGCGGGACCAGCGGATCTCCTGCAGGTGCGCTGCCGAAAGCCACCTGCCTGCCACCCTCACAGCTACTGGCAGGCTGCCCCCTGCGGCTTGCCACTCCAGGCACGTGCTTGGTGCGCTGGAGCCTGGAGCTGCCCCGACTGGGACTTTGCACATGTCCACATGAGAGCACAATTAAACTGGAAGCAGAACTCATGCAGACAAAGTGATAAGCCAGTATAAGCATGCCACAGCAGCGTGATATTCTGCCATGTTGGAAGATGGGAAGGTGGAGGGGATCAAGCTTTATGGAGAAAACTCAGGAGGATTTCCGCTCTCTAGGCTGGGGAACATGTGGCATTGTGGGGGCCTCTGCGCCTCTGAAAAATGAGCCTGAGTTGTTTCAAGTTGAGCACCCAGAACTGCAGAAGGCCGTGTTTGAAAATAAAAGTCTTATGCTTTCTGTCTTGCTTTCCCCTCACCACACCTCTTGCAAAATGGGGTAAATCACATTTACCTACTTCAAAGGAGAGTTGTGAGAATTCATTACTTAACATGTGCAAAGTGCTATAGAAGAAATGCTAAGTATTATTAATAAACTTGTAAAGGACCTGGGCCCAGGAACAAATCTAGCCAGGCTTCTGTGCTGTGGACAAGCGCATACGGCAGCAAAAAACCCTGGAAATCAATTTCTCAAGGCTTCTGCAATGGAGAAGCCAGACAATTTTTCTTCCCCTTCAGGATTGAACAGGGTCCAAAGCAGGGGTTGGGGGGAAAACCACCAAGCAGATGGTATTTCCAGGGATTCATTTTGAAACAATTTATTTAAAAGGCCAGAAAGAATTTATCATTTGCCAAAGGTTCCTTACCCTTTGATACATCCACTCTTATCATGCACTTTAGCATTTCAACCACTGACCAGTTTTTTCCCCCTTCACATTCCACCATATACTGCCTGCCTTCTTTTGACCACAGTGTGTGTTATAGTAATAATAATAATAAAAAAACTGGGCCTGATTTTAATTTGTGTAATGTTTTTGTTTAAAAAAGCAGCCTAATTAGGAAGCCCGTTAAATGGCTGCAATTTAAATATAATTCTACTGAATTCTCTCTGTAAAGTTAATGTTACAGACTTTTTAACAGATGTTTTAATTAGACATTGTTATTAAAGGGAATACTGTAGAAATTAAAACCAGGACCTAAATGTGTTAACAGACACTTTTCTTGTGTGGCGTAGATGACGCCAAAAGCCTTAGCAAAGAGATTTTAGTAGCAGGTCATGAAAAAAGAAATGTGTTAAAGGAAACAAAATGCACTAAGAGATATGCATTGCTCAGCTACAGCATGATGGGGATTCATTTCGCATCCGGCACCACCTCGGGCCATTGTTTGAACTGGAAATGAGGGCTGCCATTGTACTGTAAGACAGACCGTGGTACATTATCAAGTGATAAGCACAATTAGCTACACGCACATAATACTTGAAGAGAAGCTTGGCAGCAAGACAACAGTGGTGTCTGTTGTTTAAAAGTGAGTTTCAGTGCTGCTAATTCTTGGGACTTTTTATCTCAAGGTTTGGGGTAGCTGGTGTTTTTCTTACAGCCCCAGCTCCTGGAGTCAAGTGATGATGTGAGAAGCTCGGCTTTTACTTAAAGAAAAGGAAGTTTCTAGCCCTTGTGGTTGCAGAGGAACTCTTGAAAATGACTGAAGTGCACTCTGAAGGCTCAGACACCAGAAGACAACCTAAAATGTATAATTTTTTTTCGAAGGTTTTTAAGCCAATCTCATGATTTTTTGGGGCCTAACAAGAATTTTTAGTGCTTGGGGTTGACAATACTGGAATCTAGTGCTGGTGAAAGGTGACAAATTGACAGCACTGAAGAGAGATGGGGTTTTCTGGTGATTGGGACATATGTCCAATGGGAGCCAGGCTGATATCCACCATGACCACCAACTGATTTCATATAAGCCATTGAATGGCTGTCATTTAGTTCCTATTAAAACTTGGTTGGATTAAAGATGATCACCTCTGCCCCATATTACTAGCCTATGTGCCATCCATGGTGTACGTAGCAAGGTAATTGTTATGTCTTTGTTTCTTTTTTTGTGTGTTCAGTAGCTTTAATTCTCTAAGGGCCTTGCTATGTGCTGATACAGGCAGCCAGCTTGTGTTTCTGCTTAGTGCAGACTTATATGGCAGACTCGTTCGGCACGCAGAGAAGATGAACACACCATGTGCTCTCTTGGGAAGACTTTACTTTCGTTCTTTCTTGTTTTGTTCATCTCTTAATTCAAATTAAAGTTTTTCAGACTAGAGCATCAGTTTACTCTCTGCATAGGGAAATAAAGAACACTATGTAGTCCCTGGCTACACCATCTTTAAAGGGTTCATCTCTTTGCTAAAGGTCAGCTTTCCTCTGCCTGCCACCTGTAAAATGTTAAGGGTGTTAAACCTAGGTTGTTCTGAACAGCTTGATGAGTGATGTATTGAATAGATGATGTGAAATTGTGACTTACAAGGCTGTAATGCCATCAAGGGCTTTTGGTGACATCATAAACCATAGGAGTGGGGCATAGGTTTGATGTCACCACAATCCCAAGATGGCACTATAGCCTTATGTTTTAGAAGGTTCCTATTAGGATATAATAGATAGATCTGACATTTTAAGCTTTTTCGATTCACCTGCCCTCTGATAGATGTTATTGGCCTCACACCTGTGAATTTAAAAAAAAAAGGCTTTGTGCTTGGTAGCAACGAGTCTGAGCATTGGATAGTGGTATTAAAATGGGAAAGGAAAAGCAGGGCAACTTCTGTAATGCTGTAGCCCAGGATGACTGAGATGGGGATGCTAAATTAGGGGAGAGGTGAAGAGGAGATGGGTGATCCTGTGTGGTGAAGCAGTAACAAGAGCTGCACAGTACGACCAAGCAAGACCGGCAGATTAGGATTAGATAAAGGCGTAGGCATTCATATGGATAATGAGGACATCCACGGTTGGACTAAGTGGAATAAACAATTATAAGGGATCTGAAGCCTTGTGCATTACAGCAGAAGCCAGTCACTCACTGATAGGAGTTAGGAAAAAACTTTTCATACTGGACAATTATACAGTGCCTCTCCTTTGGGGATTTTACACCTTCCTCTGAAGCTTCTGGTAGTGGCTGGAGCCAAGACACCAGTCTTGAAAGACCACTAATCCGAGAGATTAAAATGATGCTATGCTTGCTCTTATCTAAGAGGCCAGTTCTTATTTTTCCTTCTTTCCTATTATTCTCTTTCTTTTATCCTCATATTTCATTCAGTCTTGGCACCACACATCTCTGTGCATCACTTCTTTCTTATTCAAGCGAAAAAGTTGCTTTTTTTTTTTAAAGCAGGGGAAGCGTTAGCATTCAGCTCCTGCTGGAAAAGCAGGAGCTCAGGTCCCATGAGTCGCTTTCCAGTCACTTCCAACCCTAAAGATGAATCAGATCCAAACTTCCTCGAAGTTCTGTGGCATTTGGATCTGCTGTTTTGGCTTGGGTGTGTTAGGAATCAGGATATATTTGTTACTTAAGCAAACTTACCTTATGAGTGTCTGTGGAATTGTGTACTCTTTAGTCTCTCTCTTATTCTTTCAAGCCCTGCTTATATATTGTGCCGTCCCTTCCCCTTTGAGGCTGCCAAGCTTAAAAGCAATGCACTAACCAAATGAATGCAGGTGTTCAAGTTTTAATGACCAGAGAGTCAAGCAAACTGGAAAATCATCTCCATGCAACAATAGGGATAGAGGCAAAAAAATAAAAAAAAACCAAACAACAACCCACCAACTAACAGTCAACTGGCTAATTAACTAATGTAAAACTGATGTAAAACAACAGAACCTGGAAACTAAATGAAAATCTGTACGGCAATTACTTACGCAAAGGTAACACTTTCCCAATTAAAGCAATTCCAAGAACTTTAGTTAATTATATAGGTTTTCTTCGCTCTCTCTTTTTTATTAAAGTCAGTCAGGGCTCATGATGTGTGGGAAAAGTGCTAACATTTGCAAATTGCTGGTTTATGATAAATGAATCGTGGAAATTCAGCCCCTTGGTTGGGGCCCTGCTAGATTGCAAAGCACCAGCATCCCTTGCCACTGCAGCCCTGACCCTGACTTTACACCCATTGATCACAAGCGGTGCATAGCCATGACCACCAAGTGCATACATTGTAGCTGTGGGACTTGCTTTTCCCATAGTATTTCATCATGGTTCCACATCACAAGTGCCATAGTAACCTTTGGCACGTCTTACTATAAGACTAATACCTGCAGGAGATTTCCCCTTGCCCCAGTAATCACGGCTTCTACGGCTCCATCTTTAAAAATTCTAAATCATTAACACAGGCCTGATCTTTAGAAGTACTGAGCCCCTGTAGATAGGGCCCACTGACTTCAACAGGAGTTTTGGTCACTCAGCACTTCTGAAAATTAGGTCCAAAATGATTATAACCTGCAATTGATAACTGCCTAACTGACGCTCTATGCAGTACTTAGTTTTAGACAGAAGCTTGCAGCCCCAGAACTAACATTTAGTAATGACTTTCCATCAAGGACTGCAGGATGAAGCAGTTAAAGACAAGAAAGTACCTTTAATTATAACAGAGGGGCTGAATATGGAATATATTTTCAGTCTGATCTCAACTATCAAAGTAATGAAAGTCATGAGTTTTTTGTACTCCCTCACTACAGATATACACAGCAGTCTGCACAAGGAGCTGTGTGAAATGCTAGACTCACAGTATTCAGTGTCTGCCTTTATTCACATTGGATCCCTGTCTGCCAATTCAGTTATGGTTCGCTAGAATTCTCTGATCCAAATCCTCAGCGACTGTGGACCATTGTCATTTCATTGACTTCTACAGAGCTCTGCTGACTTATACCAGTAGAGGTTCTGGCCTTTTGTGTCTGTGAACACTTTGAGGAAGCCTGCTGTGTACTTTTTTTGCTCTCTCTAGTTATCAGCGAACATGCTGAGGCTGTAGTTAGCTCAAGCTGGACGTTTTTGGTGAGGTTACACGAGAACAGTCACATGGTATTTCTCCAGTGTCCCTGAGTGGCTAAAGACTATCCCATGTGATCAAGAGGGTCATCAGAAATCATGTAAGTTGTGCTTCCTGTGATGAGACATGTTAAATGAATATAGGGGAACAAACCCATTGCCCTAGCTCGTGGCAGGTGGTGGCCTAGCTGGTGATCCTGGGCTAGATTCCCAAAGGATCGTAGGCACGGTGACACTGAGCTACACCACACCTAACTTTTAGAAAATCACTTGGATTCACAAAACTTGAGTTTGGCACCTAGGCTCCTATACGATGAATGGGGAGAGAGAGGCACTTTAGAATGGGATTCACAAAAGCCAGCATGCTAGGCAGCTCCCTGCCTAAGCTAGCCAGTGGGAGAAGCCAAGCTGAGGTGTATGTGCCGAGCCCCACCCCTCTAGTGCGTAAGTCCAGGCTACAGGGAGGCACCTCCTTCTGCTTGGGATTCTCAGCAGCAAGTCCTCTCTTGGGGTTGAGCACCTGGGCCGTTTTTGCAAGAAACCAGTTATGGGGAGCTCTCTCCTAACTTTTAGCCCAGTGGGTAGGGTACTTACCTGGGATGTGAGACACCCCAGACTCATATCCCCTATCCACCTAAGGGGGAGAAAGGATTTGAACAGGGATCTACCACCTCTCAGGAGAGAGCACTAACCCTGGACTATGGGGCATTCTGATGTGGTGCTGCCTCAGTCTTACCTGTTGAACTTGTTCCAATATGGATAAATGCTGAAATAATCATGAAGCCAGAGAGCAAGAGCAAGCATGGGATGTAGCCTGGTGGTTAGAGCACTCATGTGGGACACCCAGGATCCAGCCCCCCTGAGTTAGGGTGACCAGACAGGAAATGTGAAAAATCAGGACAGAGATTATAGAATCATAGAATGTTAGGGTTGGAAGGGACCTCAGGAGGTCATATAGTCCAACCCCCTGCTCAAAGCAGGACCAATTCCCAGCTAAGTCATACCAGCCAGGGCTTTGTCAAGCCTGACCTTAAAAACCTCTAACGAAAGAGATTCCATCACCTCCCTAGGTAACCCATTCCAGTGCTTCACCACCCTCCTAGTGAAAAAGTTTTTCCTAATATCCAACCTAAACCGCCCCCACTGCAACTTGAGACCATTACTCCTTGTTCTGTCATCTGGTACCGCTGATAACAGTCTAAATTCATCCTCTTTGGAACCCCCTTTTAGGTAGTTGAAAGCAGCTATCAAATCCCCCCTCATTCTTCTCTTCTGCAGACTAAACAATCCCAGTTCCCTCAGCCTCGCCTTATAAGTCATGTGCTCCAGCACCCTAATCATTTTTGTTGCCCTCCGCTGGACTCTCTCCAATTTTTCCACATCCTTCTTGTAGTGTGGAGCCCAAAACTAGACACAGTACTCCAGATGAGTCCTCACCAATGTCGAATAGAGGGGAATGATCACATCCCTCGATCTGCTGGCAATGCCCCTACTTATACAGCTCAAAATGCCATTAGCCTTTTTGGCAACAAGGGCACACTGTTGACTCATATCCAGCTTCTCGTCCACTGTAAACCCTAGGTCATCTTCTGCAGAACAGCTTCCTAGCCATTCGGTCCCTAGTCTGTAACAGTGAATGGGATTCTTCCGTCCTAAGTGCAGGACTTTGTACTTGTCCTTGTTGAACCTCATCAGGTTTCTTTTGGCCCAATCCTCTAAATTGTCTAGGTCCCTCTGTATCCCTATCCTCCAGCATATCTACCACTCCTCCCAGTTTAATGTCATCTTCAAACTCGCTGAGGGTGCAGTCCACGCCATCCTCCAGATCATTAATGAATATATTGAACAAAAACGGCCCCAGGACTGACCCTTGGGGCACTCTGCTTGAAACTGGCTGCCAACTAGACATGGAGCCATTGATCACTACCCGTTGAGCCCGACAATCTAGCCAGCTTTCTATCCACCTTATAGTCCATTCATCCAGCCCATACTTCTTTAACTTGCCGGCAAGAATACTGTGGGAGACCATATCAAAAGCTTTGCTAAAGTCAAGGAATAACACATCCACTGCTTTCCCCTCATCCACAGAGCCAGTTATGTCCTCATAGAAGGCAATTAGGTTAGTCAGGCATGACTTGCCCTTGGTGAATCCATGCTGACTGTTCCTGATCACTTTCCTCTCCTCTAAGTGCTTCAGAATTGATTCCTTGAGGACCCGCTTCATGATTTTTCCAGGGACTGAGGTGAGATTGGGGGTAATAGGAGCCTATATAAGAAAAAGACCCCAAAACCAGGACTGTCCCTATAAAATTGGGACATCTGGTCACCCTACTCTGAGTTTTTCTAAATTCCTATTCAACAGGAGAGACTTCTGTCTCTTGGCTCAACCACCCCATGGTGATATTTTCCAGAACAGCTATTAATTGTCATTATTATTTGACATTTATATTGCAGTAGTCACTAAAAGGGCAAACAGTTCAGGGCCCCATTGTACTAAGTGCTGTACAAAGAGCATAAAATCTAAAAAGACATGATGTGACAGGTGACTGAGAAACGCCAGCTGGGGAAATAGGGGATGCAGGGGTAGCACGAAGAATAGGATGTGCACGATAATCAGTGCCTCATGAGCGGTGATCACAACATGTTACTTGCCTAACTGTTCTCATATTTCAGTTTGCTATATGCATTATGGCATAGGTGAGTTTTGTGGGGTCAACTGGAGGAGGATAAGGTGCTAGCTTTGGGGATTAATCCTATTTATGGTTTCAGCAACCTATGAGGATCTGAATCTTGCCTGCTGTGAGTTTGCAATGCGATTTCTACACAAGAAAACTGGTTTCATTTCAACTGGAAACTTTTCCAATCTCTGGGTCTGCAAACAGGTTCTGATCCAGGATTAATGGACCCAGTTTCCCCCCAAACATGTACAGCTCTAATGGTAAAGACACCTTTATATGGCTGCTGTGATTTGCATCTCAGTGTAATATTTGTCTCCAAATACACAGCCAGAGGTACAGAGATTCACACAAATGCACCATGGACTATGTGCATGAACGAATACACACACATAAAGAAACCCTGGAATCTAGCAGCAGATGTGAAATTCACTGTCCATGAAAGACTCTGGATAAGAGACTATAGTGTCCCAAAGAGACTTGGAATAATGAAGTTATGGAGAGCTTGGAAATGTTGGTATCAATTTATTATAAACTATTGAAGACAGCTTGTGAGCTGGCACTCTAAGGCTCATATTCAATAAAAAAATAATACCTCTGGTTTCCACACGTGGCCACTGAAGTACCAAAAAATCAATTTTAGTCATTGAATTGGACCCCAAGGTGCAACAAACCGGGTAAGATTCACAACAGCACAGTAAGGAAAGTGAAAAGATGTACAGTCTATGGCTGAGGAACATTTTCCCTTTTTTCTCTCTCATTTTGATCCACACAAAAAAGGAGGCCTAATGGAGCTCGGCTAGCTGGGGGCAAATGGGGTTTCCCATTAGCACTGCTGACCTACCAAACTGGAGGAGGAGAATTCTTTTTGAAAGGGTCAAAAATCCAATAGACTCTGTGGCTAAAAAATGAATGATGGGGATGAACCGAACACATGGTAATGCTGTAACCGAGATGGCTCAGATAGCAGGTAAATATTTTCTAGTTATATGGTAGCTGATGATCGGTGGCACCATGAAGGGGCAGGAAATGGAATGGAATAAGCACTGTAATGACTGGGTTTTAGTTCCTAGACTCAGACAAGTAAGAGATGGAAAAGAACAGGGCTAGATTCTGTGCTGCACTCTGAGAGGCACAGTACAGATCAAGAGACGAGGCTTTAAGCCACCTTTGCATCATTCACATTCTGCGTGTGCTGAGAGCCAGTGTGGTCTCCAGCATGACTTAGGGGCTGCTCTTATTTATGACAGCTTCTTTAAAGCTGTTTTTAGGCTGCTCCACTGCCCAGAATGGCTGTAGCACTCAGCTCTGTACCTATAACACCTGGCAAACCCCTCATGCCGGGGTATGGTGAAGGCAGATTGGGCAAGGTAGGGCTGCTTCTGCAGGCACTGTGTACTTCCTGCAGTAGGCCCCTGTATTGCTCCTGTATTTGCCCAGAGGAGCATATAGGGGCTGAGATGGGGGCCCAAATATGGCCTCTAATTAAAGTAGATCAGCCAGGCCAGCTTCCCATCTATGCAGGATTGCTTCCTACTGGACATATTATAATATTTTGAATAGGCTAGTTCTGAATCTAGTTAATTGCATCTTTCAAAGCCAGTGAGCAAGTTAAATGGCAATTCCTTTCAGTTCTGTTAAATGTAATTACCAGTTAATCTGCAACAATAGAAACTTTTTAGTTCCATGGTGTGCAATTTATCAGTTACGATATATGGAGTCGACAGCTACATAAACAAAATCTGAGATATTTGTTCTCTAAAAGTTAAGCTTTGTTACCTAAAAAAACCACAGTAATACAAAATTAGCATGTAATAAGTCTGAAGTTACACTAGGGAGAGAAGAAGAGAATATTACATCTGTATAAACACTGTACAGTATATTATTATATCTATACCTATAGCCAAAATATAGAGATATACATTCATGCATATTATACATACACACACAATTGCTGGACTAACTGATACATTTTGTTGGATCTCTAAAGCGTAACATAGGCAGGATAGTATCAGAGGGGTAGCCATGTTAGTCTGGACCTGTAAAAGCAGCAAAGAGTCCTGTGGCACCTTATAGACTAACAGACGTATTGGAGCATGAGCTTTTGTGGGTGAATACATGCATCCGATGAATACATGCATCACCCATGAAAGCTCATGCTCCAATACGTCTGTTAATCTATAAGGTGCCACAGGACTCTTTGCTGCATAGGCAGGATAAGATCTAAAGACTTCAAGTTACTCTTTGAGGAAATTATGTTAGAATCTAAAGAAGCTAATTTTTATTCACAGCTGCTTTGATCAAATGCCTCCTTTCCTATCCCAACATGTTGCCTACAGAACTTCGCTTGTATAGTTTTATGTGTAGAATCATAGTCTTTAAGGCCGGAGGAGACCACTATGATCATCTAGTCTGACCTCCTGCATCCTACAAGCCATTGAATTTCACCCAGTAATTCATGCATGGAGTCCACTACTTTGTGGTAGAACTAAAGCCTATCTTTTAGAAAGACACTGAATCTTGATATAAGACTTCAAGTGATGGAGAATCCATCACCTCTCTTGGTAAGCTGGTCCAATCATTAATTGATCTTACTGTTAAAAATGTGCACCTTACCTCCACTTTGAATTTTTCTAGCTTCAATTTCCAGCCCCAGGATCTTGTTATGCCTTTGTTCACTACATTAAAGAGACATCAAGTATCAGACATCTTCTCCTTGTGTACATACTTATAGACTGATCAAGTTGACTCAACCCTCTTTTCGATAAGCTAAATTGCAATTGAGGGATTTTAGATCTTAGTTACATGGCTCCTATCTAATTATTCCTGGATTTTCCCCCTCCTACCAACTTTTGGTGCATTGTGCCTCAATGTTTTCTTTAGCTACAGCTTCTCCCACCACCTGACTAGTGATCTGCATAAAACCACATGACACATGGTCAATACCAATAGTAGGATAAGTGCAGCATTATTTACCTTTTGAGCTGGTTCAACCTTAAAACAGTTATGAATAGCACTATGATGGTAATGAACCCCTACTCTGCCCCCTGGCCCAATTCATTCGTCCTCTTTTCAAAAGGCCTGCTGAAGTAATTGGTCTTTCTAGCACGTCTGGAAGATTGGGGTGTATGGTTGTGGATGGAGTTTCTTTAGGAGATTAGATTAATATAGAGTCTTGCCATCTGTGTGGCATGATTGTAGAACAACCTGCTGGATCAGTCTTTCCCTACAATATGTAGAATAATGGAGAACTATATATATTGTGAAAAGGCATGGCTGCACATGAAGAAGGAAGGCCAGGATAAGAGAAGAATAGAAGATGTGTTGTGGTCGGTGCCATCTATATGAGGGATGAAGGACCGATGAGATCAAGGTGATATACATGAGTGATATATACCAGATTATCTAGGAAGGTCTAGCTAGGGTAAGGAAAAGAGCATAAAACTGCCATGAAACTCTAGAGCTAGTGTAAAAAAAAAAATTGAAAAGGGGCTACTTATGCATAACAAAACAAATCACACATTTTTCATTTTGGTTGAATTTTTGATGGAAAACTGAAAATTGCTTTGTAAAAAATGTATGGGTTTTGAAAAACTTTTTCAAAACTTATAATTTAGCGGGGTTAACTTTTTGTTGAAAAACTGAAAATAAAATATGGGAATTTTAAAATAAAATGAAATAAAAAAATCTTGAAAATAAAATCCTTTTTTCAATCAGCTCTACTAAAAACTTAGACATTGAGATCTGCTCTACCTGTGCAGTGTTTGAATAGGGCTTGTCTACACAGAGAAGTTGCACCAGCTGAACAAAAGCATGATGCAGAAGCTACATGCCCATGATACACCACAACTGAAGACTCCCATGACACAATCTCCTCCACTCACCATTAGGGGAGAACATGATGAATCGTGAGAGATGTTGGCTGACTAGGGAGCCCAGCCTAGAGGAGAAAGGAAGCATGAAGCATCTGAACTACAACTCCCAAGAGGCACTCACTACAGCAGCATTTCCAAACAGAAATATTTAGTTTTTCCATGCAAAATATTTTGATTTTTGATATTTTGCTGAAAAGTCAAACTTCTCTGTGGAGAAATTGAGCAAGATTTTTTTTTCCATTTTCATCAAAAGTTTCCATGGAAATAAAGCTCATTTCCTGAATAGCTCTGCTGATGGGCTTTGGCAGAACTGTATAGATTGTTTGCCTTCATTATCCTTAAGCCCCAGTTACCCATCCCTTTACTTTTATGAGCACTAACTGAACTCAACTCATGCAATAAGTGAAGTTTGAAAAAAAAGGAAAAAAGAAAGACTAGACATATTTTGCTAAAATTTTATAAGGTTGCGAAGGTGTTTTTATTGAGAAATATTTGCAAGTTTCAGAGGGCTGGCAGATGTGCTAAAGAACATATGATTCAAATAGAAACACATTTTTTTGTTACTGAAACTCTAATAAGAGTGCACTTTAATATGACTTAATGTGTTACTCCCTAATTGATAGCAGATGTTTTCTGAACATTATTTTTTTAAACATGTGCCGCACTTCAAACTGTGGAGAAATAAGGCCTTACTGTACACATAAGAGCTTCCAAAAACAACTCTTCCCAGTGCCAATAGTTGTTTATAAAATAGCATTCCAAATTATTAGAAAATCAATATTAGGTCCCATGGAACATGTCATAATAAATGCAATGTTGTTTGAAGTGAACCTTAACATAACCAGTGTTCAGGAGGAGTCCACTGAGATCCCCTTTGCCTCTCGCTTTCCCTCTAACCTTCAAATGATAAACATTATACAGCTTTGCCTCCTTCGAAAGAGGGATGCACACAGCACCGCTCCAGAGAGAAGTTAATATTCCCATCCAAGTGCCAGCCAAAGGGAGCTGGTGGCAGTAATAGGTGAGCCTCTGAAAAGGTTGGAGTCCAGATTAAGTACTGAAGAACATCCAAACATTTGGATACTTGTGCAAAACATATCCAAAGCACCGAACCCTTTCAATCCACATTCAACTGGTATAACGTGTCTGGGTTGAGTGGGTTCATCAGGCTTGTTGACACTACAGAATTGGGCTGGAAATCTCATGAGAGCAGATTCTGTCATGTGACTTCTAGAAAGCCATAAGGAATACCCTTTGTAGTTGTATTGCTGAGGCTCCCTTAAAATGAAGACACACGTGCCTTGCCTGATGCTCCCTTCCCTTGTGGACCAAAGGCATGTGGTCTCCTCCCAAACTCCCCCCATCCTTGGGGAATGAGTCCTCATATTCTTCTCCCAAATGTTGGAGATTTTTTATTCTTTTTGTGTGTGTGAAGGGCTACAGATGGGCTCAAGTCACATGCATGATCTAAAACCCAGGCAAACTTTGGCAGGTATGACTGTCTGGATGCAGACCTGGATCCAAAGTTAGCAGTGCAGCACCAGCTTAGAAATAGAATCCTGCTATGGTTACTTGTCAACAGAAAGGATGGTCCAGTGGTCAGGGTTCTGATTTGGGAGACCTCAGTTCAATTATCTACTCTGCCACAGACGTCATGTGTGACACTGGGCCAAGTCATGTAGTCATTCTGTGCCTCAGTTCTACACAGTTCTTAGTTTAAAGTCCGTGCTACAGATGGAAATAATAACGCTTCCCTGACTCATGGAGGTGTTGCGAGGATAATTATATCAAAGACGGAGAGGTGCTCAGATAATATTGTAAAGGGGCAGGTGCATATAAGTAAGACAGATAATTTCCCCTTCTCCACAGCTCCTTTTAAGGTTAAAAATATGTTCATTTCTTGTCCTGGATTTTTATAGCGCTTCCACTGAATGCTTTTTTTCAAGAGGAGCATAGGACTGAAGCTGCACTGAGCTCTGTTTAGGAAAATAAAGAGAAACTGCCCTAATCCTGCCACAAGTTCCAAGTGGACAGATCCCTACATCCAGGCGGAGTTCCCACTGAAATCAAGGGGACTCTGTGCAGTCACAGGAGTCTGCCCACTGCAGGATCGGGGCTCAAATTTTGGATTGGTTGTACATTTTTATGCTTCACGTTTTCCAGCTTGCAGTGAAATTAACAACGATGAGCAGCAGCAGTAAGGACCATTATGAAATAAACATTATCCCATTAATAACATCCAATCCAGACAACCTAAGCAAAGGAGTGACTCCAATGGGAGCTGAGGATGCTCAGAACCTCTCTGGATCAGGCTGGATTATCTTTAGGAAAGTATACGACCCAATCCTGCAAGCCTTATTCATATGAGCAGCTCACTGATTTCTGCAGAACTACTTGTGGGAGTAAGGTTGGTAGGATCTGGCCCACAGTTCTTGGTACCCTACAAGAAGCAACACAAAGTGCCTCAGTCCTGCTTTCCTTTACATGATGATCCATGCTGAAGAATAAATGTGTCTGCTTAATATGTTTATAATTCCCAAAGAAAAGTTGTGCCAGACGATTTGTAGAAACAAAATGACAGAATCTTTAAATACAGCCCAAGTCCGGTCACTGTTTGTTTATTTTTATTATGTAAAAAATCCATTTATTTTGGTTATTAGAGTAAAGCTGTAAAGCACTCAATCATTTAAAATGACTTGATGTTATCAGTTGTTTTTTTTAAACCTTGTTAAAATACTAAGTAATTGACATTTATATTTTATGGGCAGGATAACAAAAAGCAATCATTAGGGCAATAAATATTATTCATTTAGAACTGATGTGAACCAAATGTTTTCTTCCTTAAAATATCCATAAAAGTGGAGTTATCTTCCATCTGGCAAAGGCCTCTTATGCCCAAATGTTCTGAGTGGAATTGCGTTAATAAGATGACATCAAGTGAAATATTCTATTTGTGTCCTTTAAATATGTCTCTGTAAACTGAACTACACATTGGCCTTTTATCAGTCAGCATCTCTACCTGTGGTTTTTTGAGACAGATTAACAGAGGAGAACCATTACAGGATGAAAGGACCAAGCATGCTGGGAGGAAAATGAAATCAAACATACACCAGTGCAAACACTTCCTTCCAGGATAATATTTAGATTTTGAATATAATATATATATCTGAAAATAAAATAAAAGATGTTTGAGCTGGTTTTAGATTGTGCACATCTGCATTGCAATAAGGCTATTTACAATAGTACTGCTCTCAGTGGGATATTTATTTAATTTTTATTGGTTTTGGACCACAGCCTATAATGAGTAACGATATGGGCATATGCCTGGGATAGTGGCTGCAACTCTCACCTTTCTGAACATTAAAATAGCAAAAGCCTTTGTGTTTATGAACGTTTTACTGAAAATTCAATAATTTCTGCTTCAGACACTTTACCTCAGAATGCTAATAAAGACAGGGGAGAATTGACATACGCAATGAATTAGGGCATAAAACTGACTGGGAAACAAAAATCAATTCCGGCAAAAAATTTCAGGAATTTCTCCCCTCAACACCTTTTCTTCCTGCCAAAATTTGATTTCCACAGAAATTTCCAAACAGCCCGAACATTATTAAAGTCCCAAGGGTATCTGGGAATATTTCTCTACATCAGTGCCAGTCTCAATTAGGGTGACCAGATGTCCTGATTTTGTAGGGACAGTCCTAATTTTTGGGTCTTTATCTTATATAGACTCCTATTACCCCCCACCCCCATCCTGATTTTTCACATTTGCTGTCTGGTCACCCTAGTCTCAATAAACCCATATTAAGAAGCCTGCCATGCTAAATCGAGGGAAAATTTTAAGCAACACCTCCAAACTCTGAGCTAAATCTACAGGATTAGAAATTTCAGTCTAAAGCCTTATGATTCTACAAATAAAGTCATAGAAGGCTGAAGGTAGGCAAAAAAACCTACAGCCTCATCCCCTCTAGGACACTCCTACAGGGGAATATGTGGGCGTGGCTGCAATAGCCATAAGGGGACCCATAGATTCTTCCCAAGGATCCTAGGGATTGTAGCAAGAGCAAGCCTACAGGGGCCATGGGGAACTGGAAGGATGTCAGTGTATTCACAATAGGCCAGCAGAAGAGCTGTCCTGCTAGCTCAGTCAGCGCAGGACACGATTGTTGGAGCCAGTGGTGGTACGTAGCTTGAACCTTTGGGGGAATGTAACACAGAGGCCCATTGGTGATTCATAACTTTGTCAGGCCTGACATACTGACTACACCTAACACACTGTTGCCATGGTCTGTATCTAAAAGGGGTCACGTATGGTATCATATACAAACCAGTAACATGCTGCTCTGCCCATGCCACATAACAATAGAGACAATCCTGACCCTCTCCACATTGTCCTAGGAAGCATAAGTTTGCAAGTCCAGTGTGGGTGGGAGAGCTCCTGACCTCGCTTGGCCACACTGCCTCTCTGCACAGCCAGGCCTCCTCAAAACCTGCAGGGGCGTTTATGTGATGGAATGATAAAGCTATCTAGGCTCCTCTTCCCATGCCACGTGTCCCAGTCCATTTGGGCCTGGATTTGTGGGGGCTTCTTCCCCCCCCACACTTATGCCTTTGGATAGTGAGCCTGGATCCCTGCTTTGTTTTGCTTTTCCAAAGCATGAACCAGATCAGTGAGGGAGATCGAGTGGTGGAAGAGGTGGGATACCAGCTCCCTGCCACTGGCTCACTGTGTAATCCTGGACAAGTTACTTCGTCTCTCTGGGCCTCAGTTTCTCTGTCTATAAAATGGGGACAATGGGATAGGAGGTGGGTCTTCCTCCCTGATTATGAAGACTGAATCTGGCCTTGATAAAACAGAACTGTTGCCAGGCAGCTCCAATTTGCACCCCTGTCATTGCCATGGACTAGTCTTCAGTGGAGGATTGGCGTAGCGGAGCAGTGTCACACTCCTTTGCCACTTCCCCTATGCAAGCAGGGGCAGACATGCAGGGTTCAGCTGCAATGCAGATACACCGGTAGAAAGTCCTTCTTGCCCAAGGGAATGCTGTGCTGGGCAGCTGTAGCTGGATTATAGTTCCTTTACACCACTTCATGGGTACAAAGATGCCATAACTTGGCTAGCTGATCTGGCCCCTGGATGCTTACCCATCTTTGTAAAGTGCTTTGAGACCTAGCGATAATGTATTTATATGGAATTGATTAAAGTGATTCATCCTTACAGTAAATATTATTTACTTCCAATTATCTTAAAAATTCCTGTAGGCAAAGTCCAATTTCTATTAAAGGAAAGAAAAAAAAAATCTGCTCTTCCCTAGGGGAGTGGATTGAATATATTTTAATTGTCTTTCTCCTGTTAGTAAATGCTAGAAGCCCAGATCTCGGCATGCTGGCACACCTTTCAAGTATCTCTAGTGTTAGTAACCAATGGCTACTGAGCTCATCCTGTCATTTACCGTGTTTTGCAGTGTCCTAGAAGAGCTATTACTACTGTAGTGTTCAAAGAAATTGCCGGTGGCTGCTGATGGGAGAGTCCCTATTTCAGCATTTATAAATGGCTAGTATCTGTTACAACCATATGATCCAGTGTGTGATGTTCAGTGATGGATACATCTGTTTGGCTAAACAACAGAAAGCTGCCTAATTAGATGCTGTTTTGATATTGACCCTCTCCTGTGATTCTGATGTGCACATCTCTTCTCTGAACAATACCATTCCCTCTTAGAAAATCACAAATCAAAGCTTTGATCACGCCAGTTTCTTGTAGTAAAGGGATTGTTTACATTTTCTGGAGCTGCAGGGGGATGTTTGCTAGCTAGAGGTTCGAACTATGGAGGGAGAAAAATGCAACTTTTCGTTCAAAGCTCACAAGCTAAATGCCATTAGACCAATAGGCTCACTCTTCACGCAGAGCTGCAAATCGCCTGTTCTGCTGCCAAATGAAGAACAAACCTAAAGACAAATGCAAAAACACTGACTCTGAACTGAACAGCTGGGAAATTCACACACTGCTTCAAGCACAGGAGGCGACTGCACAGCTAAAACAAAGGGAACGTCCTGAAGCCAAATTCTGCATTATGACGTGACCCAAAGCCCCTGAAGTCAATGGGAGCCTTTCCACTGCGGGCTTTTCTATACAGAGAGTTAGTGTGTGACAAGTTGGGGTGTCCATTTACCACACTAACTGGCTGCGTGAACCCTGCTACCATGCACTAAAAAATTGCCAGTGTGCTTTGACCTACTGCTACTCTAGTGGTCAGGTGCCAGCATAAGATTCTTCAGGAGATCCAGGTTCAAATCCTTGCTCTTCCATAGACTTTCTATATGACTGGCTAAGTTATTCAGGGTATGTCTACTCTGCAATAAAAGACCCATGGCACAGCTGTGGCTGGCCCAAATCAGCTGACTTGGGCCTGTAGGGCTCAGGCTGCAGGGCTAAAAATTGCAATATAGATGTTTTGGCTCAGGTTGGAGCCCAAGTTCTGGAACCCCATGAGAAGGGTGGATCTCAGAGTCTGGGTTCTAGCCCAAGCCTGAACACCCACACTGTAATTTTTAGTCCCATAAGCCCAAGTCAATTGATCCAGGCTCTGAGACTCAGGGCCATGAGTTTTTTATTGCAGGGTAGATGTACCCTTAGTCTCATGTGCCTCAGTTTCTGATCTGTAAAATGCAGATGATAGTACTTCCAACCCTCCCAAGGGTATTGTGAGGATAAATTCATTAAAAATTGTAAAGTACTCAGATGCCATGGTAATGGAGGCCATAACAATACTTTAGATAGACAGTTTTGCTCTCATGCCCAGAGATCCATACCATCTTCAGGTAGGTCTGGTAGCATGGATCTCCCATAATAACAAACACTGACAGAAATTATTCTCACCTCCCTTGAAACCTAGTCATGGGATCTCACAGTGCAAGCTGCAATGAGATACTCTATTTCCCAGAGTTTGTATCCATTGCTCATGATAAAGCTCTGTCTTAACAGATCTTAGAGGAATTTGCCAGGAGCAGGTTCTCGCTGCAGTGTTTCAACTCTGCTGTTTTGTCCTGCCAATGATAAATACCATTTAATTACAAAAAAAGAATTTCTGTCATTGCTCCCGGCATGGCTTCTATTGGTGAAGATTAAACATCAGCCCAACATTACTGAATTACCTTTTTAAACCTATTATTTCAATGTGATTAACTTCACTTTTCATTTAGCTGTAAGCAAAATCTTGTTTACAAGGCAAAAAAATGCATTTGCTTTAATATCGGCAATAATAATAAAAATGAACATCGCAGGGAAATAATTTATGTGTAAACCAGCATAAAAATGTCATTGATGCATGAGTTTCCTCTTCAATTAATAAAAAGGAGAAAATATTTAAAAACAATTTATCAAGCAAATACATACAGTTCATACATCATGCACTTGCAAAGAATGTACTAATATCCATTCTACAAATAGCTGCATGACCCAGAGTGTCACACAGATGCTGGATTCCTTTGTGTGACCTAATTTAGGATGTGGCGGTGAAGAACCAGGAATGGTAATTTTATACTAGATAAAGTCCTAGTGACCACAATAGTGTGTGTGTGTGTGTGTGTGTGTGTGTGTGTGTGTGTGTGTGTGTGTGTGTGTGTGTGTGTGTGATGCAAATTTATTAAAAATAGGGAAAAATAACTGGTTGAATACTGCTGATTGATAGGCACTGATAGCCAATGATATAGATTTATATCAGATATTGACTTCAACTCCTCTTTGATCCACTTACTATTTGCATAGAATACAAGGCCAGGAAAGACTATTCCGAACCAAAAAGTATATTAAGATGGAGTTAAATTACAAAATACACACAAGTAATTTAGGATAAAGCTATTATGGGATTTTGTAATTATACCCAAAACAAGTGTTATTCACCCAGGAAACTCAGAGTTAAGCTTAAACTTAAAATAAATCTAAACATGTTAAGGTATGGAAATGCATAGTGAGCGCACCCCAACAAGCTTGAAGATTAAATGTTAATCTGTGTGTTTTCAATTCACTTTTGGTTGTTTTTTTCATTTTTTGCCATCCAGGGGTCACTACATGGCAGACTCTTTTGGCACCGCAGCAGTATAAATATTAGACAATAATTCGCTGAATATGAAATTCATTGAAGCACTTGCAACCTAGTTCAGATATTTGCTTTTCAGTATTTGATGACAATAAGTGAGCAAGCAGCATGCGCATCACTTTTCTCCCACACTTTGCTTGTCTCGTCTATTTAGACTGTAAGAATTTTGGATCAAGGATCATATGTTTTTACTATGTATGTGTACAAAATCTAGCAAACTGAACTCAATAGGACCACTCATCCGGAAGTAAAGCATGTGTGGAAGTGTGCAAAATCAGTCTTAATGCCCATAGAAGTCAATGGAAATTTTTCCATTGCCTTCAATGGGTTTTGGATTAGGCCCTAATTGTAGTTCTGTCTGTTGTTCTGGTAGAAGATAGTGGAAAGGTGATGTCCTTATGTTAGGTATCATAAGCTCTTGTGCCCCTTTTCTTCTCAATTTTATTACCTCAAGGTAGAGATTATGAGCAGTAAATAATGAAAAGTGATTGGATGGTAAAACAAAATTATTCATAGTCTCTTCTTATACTCAGATTGCAAGCTCTTTGGGCCAGGGGCCATCTTTTTGTTCTGCGTTTGTACAGCACTTAGCACAATGGGGTCCTGGACCATGGCTAGGACTCCTAGGTGCTATGGTAATACAAACAAATAAATAATAATAGTGAGTAGTGAGATCACCACACAGTGTTCCAATAAAACTTTTATATGACAGGTATTCCCTTGGTTTATATATTTGAGAGACACATGCATGGAACAACAGTATACATCAGTGCTCCTGTTTATTTTCTCTTTCAGGATGCGCAATGGGATTTTCCATCATGAGAATTCTACTTTGAAAAATATGTATGTGCTGTATAAATCAATACATCTACGCTGCAAGACCTAACTGACACTGGCACTACTCCAACTCTTCATCTGCAGGAAAACATACATCAATATACTAACATCATACGCACTGTATAATGAAACATATAGAGGACCAGAAATTGACATAATTTCATTGACTTTAGCAGCCCTAAGTGGATTTACACCATCTGAGAATGTGGCCTATAAGATGTACATCATACAGATGTACATCATACAGGGAATGAGATTATACTAAATTTTTAATTTTAATATTCAAAAAATTGATAACTTCTCTGCAGAACAGGGATATTGGCATACTGTGCAGAACTGGGATACTGGGCAGTGTGGCCTAATGGATAGGGTCCTAAAGTGGGACTTGGGGGATCTGGGTTCTATTTCCAGTTCTGTCAGTAGCCTCAATTCCTCATCTGTAAAGTGGGGGTAATGATACTTTCCTCCTTTGTAAAGCACCTTGAGATCTACTGATGAAAAGTGCTGTATGAGAACCAGTGAAGGCCAAGACTAACAGGTTTCAAAAAACAACTAGATAAGTTCATGGAGGATAGGTCCATCAATAGCTGATGGGCAGGGATGGTGTCCCTAGCCTCTGTTTGCCAGAATCTGGGAATGGGCAACAGGGGACGGATCACTTGATGATTACCTGTTCTGTTCATTCCCTCTGGGGCACCTGGCATTGGCCACTGTCAGAAGACAGGATTCTGGGCTAGATGGACCTTTGGTCTGACCCAGTATGGATGGTCTTATGTTCATTAGCAACCTAACATCTCTCTCTCCCTGTTGGGTTTTTAGTAAATGGAGCCAATGTTTCCTACTAGCTATTTCAAGGCATCGAGAAACGTATGTCTTTTCTGTAGTTGGAATTTGTATTTTAAGTCAATCTCTAAAATGGAGTCTCTTTTCATGGAACCAGTTCTGATTATAAAGTTCTTTTTCTAAATTTTCATTGAGTATCACATTTGAAATGCATCTGAAGTAGTTTTCCATAGAAAGCAATAATAAAAAAAAAGGCTGGTATTAATCTCATTCTTTGCAGGAAGCCTGCTCTAATGAAAGGTATAATTTTCAGTAAACGCTACCTTTAACGGATTAGTGGTTGATTTTTCCTTTTATTTTTGTCTTACACACATTGAACTTCTGAGGGAAAAAAAGATGAAATGTAACAGTTAAAGTTACCCTACCAACAACACTTATCTTCTGAAAACTGGTCACAAAGCCAAGTTTCGAACAGAAAGCCAGAAAGGGGAATAATTTAGGTTTTAGAGTTTGCAGAACTCATGCCACTACATCAAAAACCAAACTTCACAGCCATTGCAGGCATATGTCAGGCAAAATAAATAACCAAAGATATCCTGTTTCTCCTGCAGACCCGTTAGAATGGAACTACAGTTCTGGGACTGAAGGTTAAAAGTAAATGATCTTATTTGTTTTCCCACTATCTTCCCCTGCCCCTTACAATTGTCATTAGGTAAACGTGTAAACAAATTATAATTTCGGGAAAATGACAGCTTTAAGATGCTTGTAGAGCCTAAGTTAATTGCACAGTGGTGATTGCAATGACAGACAGGCTGTTAGATAGATATAGATGTATATGGCGGTAGCGCCTAGGGTCCTGAATTATAGATAAAGATAGACAGTAGCATTAGTATTTATAATTTGTTTTACTGTAGTACCTCGGAGCCCCAGCCAGACAAGCAGCCCGATATCATACAGAAATATAGCCAATCATATCAAGTCTCTATTTCCCTCTCGTGGTTTAGGGCTAGGTACTTCTCTTCATGACATGGCACAGAGAGGAGCAAAGTAGAGGAAAACCAGCACAAAGGGTCCAGACCTCCTGGAAGGTGTGAATGGAGCCTTTTCATCCTGCTTTCTCTCTCCTCCAAGCCCAGGGAGCCCTGCTGCGTGTTTACAATGCGACTAAAATTCTGGGGATTCTGGAGGGAGAGAGTACAGCTGAGTTGCAGCTGCTCTAAAGCACATGTTCCCCTAACATCCAGTCAGATTTGCTTGCGGGAATCTAAGGGAATTAATGATGCAACTGACAAGACAGACTGTGCAAAATGATCTTCTGAAATGAAAAATCACCTCTAACAGGATTGCCTCCTCTCCTTTCCCACAGGCCCAGTTTCAGTTTAATTTAGGTTTATGAACTACATGGGGTGGGTGCAAACACCGCTTCACATACTTGGTATGTCTCCACAGAAGTGTCCGCAACCTGATAGCATTGTATGGTAGCTTCAGCAAACACAGTGGCTGATTAGTTTCCAGGGGTGCATGTACATACAGGCCACATCAACCCTGGGAAAACACAGAAAACGTGCTAACACACACATGCTAGTTAACATGAGATTAAATATGATTTAGCATCTAGTGTAGACGAGGATGTGGTGGGACATGCCACCAAACTACTGATAGAAAGGCTAACGACCATTTCTGCCCTCAGGCAGTACCAGTTAGACACATCTGCAGAACATGCATTACCTGGAAAGGAGAAGCTTCAAAAGGTGAGAAAGGGCAAACAAACAGAGGGAATTTTCCCAGGAGCTGCAGGGACTGCTAGGAAGGGGAGCTCAGTCTGAGGCAGCAACTAGTCCCTTGTTTGGGGCAGACTGACTTCCAGCATGATAGGGATGAGGGGCCCGGAGGGCTCCTCGCATCCAGCAACCTGTGGTGGGAGCTGGGGAGCGCTGCCAGGGGCTAGAGGCAGGTGAACTGTAATTGGACTCAGAAAGGATTCTGGGAGTGAGCTGAACTCCTACTGGGAATGGTGACAATGGTGGATGCTCCTGTAGGAAACCCTGGGGCAAGAGACTCAAAGAGACGACAGCCAAGCCCAGGCGGAGAGGAGGCCAGCTACAGGGCACGAGTCACGTTTAACGATGTCCTAGCTGGTGATGGCTAGCCCTTGTTTCCCCTCTCCACTCAGGATTAACATGAACAGCTAACTTATCTTTCAACATGAGTATCTTGTGCATTGCTGTACGACTCTCTGTCCATACAGCCTGTCCACACTAAGTACAAAACTGGGTTTAACATCTTAGTTTAAATGTTATTTTTAATAACATGATGCCTTTTGGTAGACAAGGAAGCCATGCCCACCCACCAGAGAGAGAGCAAGAACTCTGATGTTCTCCCCAGTGCTAGCAGGGATACATGCCTTCCTCCCTCCAACCTTTCTAGTTAGCAATCAGGGATCAGTCCTGGGGCCGGTTTTGTTCAACACCTTGTGGCAATTGGACAATGCTATGCTGGTGGGTCCCACACTTTTCCTTGGTGTGGTGGGTCAGGGCGCTGCCCTGCCCCTATTGTTGGGCTCCGCAAGTGACCTGGAGCGGGAGATAAGGGGAGTGGGAAAGGATCCCAGCCCCTTCTGTTTCACAGGCTTCTCACCCTCTTTCCCTCTGGGCAGGGTTTCTCTTGGTCCTCTGTCCTGGGGGAGCTTGGGCAGGGTCTCCCTTGCCTTGGTACTCTAATCCTCTGGTCAACACCAGTACACCTCCAAACTACAGTCAACTCTCTTTCCCTCCTGTCTGACTGAAGCAGGGGTTTTTATTAGGTCTTGGGCAGGGCCTTAACTGGCTCCAGTTGCTTTAATTAACCTGTAGTAACCTCTCCTTTGTCTACAGGAAATAAGGTTCTGATCATCCTGGGGCTTATATACCTGTCATCAATCACTCTCCTACTGCCCTCTGACCCTGCTGTATCACAATCTTCATTAATGATCTGGATGATGGGATGGATTGCACCCTCAGCAAGTTTGCAGATGGCCCCACGCTGGGGGCAGAGGTAGATACGCTGGAGGGTAGGGATAGGGTCCAGAATGACCTAGACAAATTGGAGGATTGGGCCAAAAGAAATCTGAAGAGGTTCAGCAAGGACAAGTGTAGACTCCTGCACTTAGAACGGAAGAATCCCAAGCACTGCTACAGCCTGGGACCGACTGGCTAAACACCAGTTCTGCAGAAAAGGACCTGAGGATTACAGTGGACAAGAAGCTGGATATGAGTCAACAGAATGCCCTTGTTGCCAAGAAGGCTAAAGGCATATTGGGCTGCATTTGTATGAGCATTGCCAGCAGATCGAGGGAAGTGATTATTCCTCTCTATTTAGCACTGGTGAGGCCACATCTGCAGTATTTCGGGCAGTTTTGGGATTCCCCCCACTACGGAAAGGATGTGGACAAATTGGAGAGTGTCCAGTGGAGGGCAACAAAAATGATTAGGGGGCTGGGGCATATTACTTATCAGGAGAGGCTGAGGGAACTGGGCTTATTTAGTTTGCAGAAGAGAAGAGTGAGGGGAGATTTGATAGCAGCCTTCAACTACCTGAAAGAGGGGTTCCAAAGAGGATGGAGCTTGGCTGTTCTCAGTGGTAGCAGATGACAGAACAAGGAGCAATGGTCTCAAGTTTCAGTAGGGGAGGTCTAGGTTGGATATTATTGAAAACTATTTCACTGAGAGGGTGGTGAAGCCATGGAATGGGTCACCTACGGAGGTGGTGGAATCTCCATCCTTAGAGATTTTTAAGGTCTGGTTTGACAAAACCGTGGCTGGGATGATTTAGTTGGGGTTGGTCCTGCTTTGAGCAGGGGGTTGGACTAGATGACCTCCTGAGGTCTCTTCCAACCCTAATCTTCTATGTTTCTATGATTAATCCCTCCCCATCCTCTAAAGGGGAAAAGGTGCAAAAGACATCTCTGTGCCCGGGCTGGTCTGGTGCAAGAACCAAGGGGAAGTGTCTTGTGCCTGCCCTATTCAGATGCTATTGGGGGTTAAGTTGGTACCTAGCACAGGCTAGAGCAGCCTGGAGAACCACTGCAGTGGTTGCTGAGGGCTCTTTGCACTGGTGGTAAGCCCTTGGGGAGTGTGTGTATGTGTGAGGAGGGTGGTGTATGGTCCATGTGCTGACATCACTGGTGATAAAAGGCCACAACACGAGTTCCCCCTGCTAATGGCCCAATCCCAGACCCCAATTAAATGTTCATATCTATGCATGTATTCTCTAGAGCTATATGTACGGAATGTCCCATATATTTTTGTACAGCTTATAGCTAGATATATGGTATTTGAAATTAAGTATTAAAATCCCCCTCAGTCTGGTGCCTCAAGCCCTAAACGTGACTGGTTCAGGAAGTCCAGCTCTCTGAACATGAGCTGCCGCTGTTTGCCTAGCACCCAGCAGGATTCCATTTATTCCATCAACAACTACAGCAAGTAGTTTCCAACTTCCAGTCTAAGAAGAGCCAATAAAACCCTGTGTATGTTTTCATTTAAATTTGGCTTCCCCCCCCCACCCCCCGACCAGGATAAAAGTGGCATTAAATTTGCTGGCCACAGACAGCAGCCGAGAGACGGGTCCTATGGTAATTATTTTCATTGTCAGCACTGACACCCAATGCAGTGGCCCAGCTTAAAAAATTTGGCCAGCAACACCTCCCAGTGAGTAATGTTCTGCTTGAGTGTGATTAACTGTATAAAAAATGAGTTCCCATGGCATATAAACAAGGAAAGCAGAATGGCTCCTAAGAAACATAAATCAGACCAATATAAAATGAAAGAGAAAATTCAGGTTGGTACAGCTTGCCCAGAGATACTTATCAAAGGGCCATATCATTCTCTTTCATTTTTTTTTATAGGGGCAGAATGAGAAAATGCTCTATAGTTTACTCAAACAAGGCTGTGTAAAAAAGCTGCCTAGACTCCCATTATATCTAGAGTCACTTGCAGTGGGCTAGAGAGTCACTTTTCTTCTAACCTAAGTTAAGGGGCAGCATGCAGCTGTGCCAACTCAAAGGCAGTGCAAGAAAGGAATTGTGCTTCTGGGAGTCATATTCCCTCCCTGGCTCTCCCCTCTGCTACTGGCCTGTACCAGTAGAACATTATTTCATCCTGTGCCATCTCAGCTGGCCAGCACATGGAGGGCAGAGTCAAGACTTCCACCCCCCACCCCCATGACCCACAGGGGGGGAGACAGTAGTGACTTTATGAGCTCCACCCCACCTCAACTGAAACCAGTGACTCAGGTGGAAGGTAGTTCCTTACTGCTTACACCTGTGTGAGTGTATTTCTACCCAATAGGAGCAGATAGTCAATATTTGTGTGTGTAAATGGGGAGGATCCAGGCAAGGACATAGCAATATTTGCCTAACTGTAGTACAGCTTGTGGAGATGCAACATGGTTGCACGCAGTCTGCGGCATGTTAGCCAGCACTGATGTAAGAGCGCCATCCATACAGAAAGAGGAAGGGGTAAGTAGCAGATAGTACCTGCTATGCCACGCATGCAGACAGCATAGGGGTTGATTGGATATTGGTAATTAAGTCTTGTATCCTGTTAGAGAAGATAACATTACAGCCAAAGTTAAGGAGAAATTTTCATCTGGCGTAAAGGAGCATAAGTCCTTGACTACAATGGAGCTACACTAGCTGAGGATCTAGTCCAGTATCACCATATGTGACTGTGTTTCAAGGTATGACTGAGGGTAAGGATTTGTTTCCTATGCATGGACATAAGTGATGATATTTCCAAAAAGCAAGGAAGTAAATCTAGCATGGACACAATTCTTTAATAATTACTACCAGAGCTCTGAACATCACACCAAACAGCACATGTTCAAGGGCAACAAAGCTCAACTAGACTCATGTTGTCATCAAAAAGCTGGTCCATCCTGCCGGTACACGATGTCCCCCAAGGAGCAGTGACCCCCCCCCCCGCACAGCACCACCAGCAGCACTAATGTGCTCATGTACAGAGAGGGAAATGAGTACTTTATTGCTTTCCTTGGGTACTTTATTGCTCCCTCTTTACAGATGTACATGAAGAAGGGCCTTGTCCTCAATCATGCATCATGTCAGAAGGCCACTTTCACCTGGGCACCCCATATGATAGCAGCACAAAGCAACATTTTTTCTTTTGGTTTTTGGCATAATTGGTTCACTCCCTCCCTTGTCTGTGCCCTGCACATAATGGGCCAGGTCAGCCTAGAGTGGGTCAAAATGCTTGACGTTTGTAATTTCATCTACAACTTTCCCATCAACAATTTGAATCAATAGAAACAGGGTCAAATTTTTTGATGACTTCATTTAATTTTTAAAAACTTTTGAGCTGGTCCAAAGTTTCAATATTTAACATTTCGATAAACACAAGGGAAGACGTTTCTGTGACATTTCGTGACAATAATTATATCCTAGTGTTTGACCAGATCTAATAGGACCCAAGTCTACTGAAAATATTCAGGGTCAGATCCTCCCCTGGGGTTAATCAGAGTTCCATTCTTTGTATTGCGGTAGTACCTAGGACCCCCAGTCATGGACTTACGACTTCTTTCTAATACCATTTCTCATCTTCCTGCTATGATTCAACACTGGTCTCTGTCCCCCCCCTTCCCCTTTCCCTCATGTTCAGATGTGTCTGGGCAGGGTTCAGCTCTCATTGTGCTCAATGCTGCACAAACCTAGGCTGTAAGCTCCTTTGGGGGTGGGGACTGTCTTTCGCTCTAAGTGATTTCATTGAAATGATGCTGATTTCCGTTTCCAGCTGTGGCTCTGGCTCTCAGTCTGGCACAGGGGTGCTGGGACAATTTGTATGGTGGGGGTGCTGAGATCCACTGAACCAAACTACAAACCCTGTATATGATGGAAACCACTTCAAGGCAGGGGTGCGGCAGCACCCTAGTTCCTGCACCTATGGCCTATCCCATGTGGAATTTGCCTTTGGTAGATGACTCTGTATGGCTTATGATATACCATGTTGTCACTGTCCCTAAGCAGTATCACCAGACCCTACTAAAAGAATGGAAATGCTCAAGTGAATGGGTCTTTGCTCATCTGTACAATAAATAATTGCGCTCTCTGATATTAAACATGCACTAGAAACAGGTCTTACTTCTCTCAACACCATTTCTCATCTTCCTGCTATGATTCAACATTTGTCTCTTTTTCTCTCCTTTGCTTTCAAAATGTGTCTGGGCAGGGCTCAGCTTGAAAGGCCACACCCGTCTTTTCCAATCCAGCCTCCCTCTACAAACTGCAGTTCTCTGGTAGAGCTGCCACTGCTGTGCGCATACAACTGCACCCATTTTCACCAGCCCCTCCTGTTGGAGTCACATCACTTTTGTACACATAACTGAGGTTAATCGCCAGGCATTTGGAGCCTGATCCTACATTCCTGGAAGATGCAAACTTGGCATGCAGGATCAGGATAGCAATATACCTGATTTAGTTAACCACTGCATACACACAGCATCTGTCCTTTCACACTGCATTCCATGGTTGCTTGTTCTGTTCACTCAGCTGCATTTCTCTGTCAAAAAATATTAGGAGGACTGTCAAAGTTGACCTTTTTATCAGGATACTGAAAAATACTGAGAATAGCCGCTTCTCTGTTTGGAACTTTAAAAAAACAACATAAGTTTCTTTGTGAATAAAGAACATACAAGTTTAAAAAGAAAAATGCCAAGGTGTTGCAGATGGAGTAAGAGCATCTCTGCCCATCATTTGCACAGATTTAAAGTAATGGGGAAAGTAGCTAAGCCAAAGGAAGTCAAGGACTACAATGAAAAAAAGGAAGAAGAAAAGCCCCATACCAATAGACAAACAAATGAGTGTGAGATTTATGTAGATGGATTGATGGGTTAGGAAAACCAGGGGAGACATCACCCAGCAAAATTTCAGCTAAATAGCTAGGCACTTTCAATGGGATGAAGTAGGGGGAAAGCACAGGATTCATTTCATTTTATTCACTCTTCTGCACTCAGAACTATTTTAACATTATCATCATTTCTTTTTCCACTAAACAAATCTGATACTATTTTATTCTGTTTTTTCTCTCTGGTTTTTGGACTTAATTCAACCCAAGTGTAATTGAAGTGGTGCTGAACAAGGGATAAATTTGGCTCTAATACCAAAGTAATCCCTCACTTATCCAATGAAAGAAACTAAATAAACACTTGGAAAGATATGATGTGCTTAGACTATAAGATCATCTGAGTTCCGAAAGAACTCAGATATGAAATTGCAGAACTACTAACCATGGTATATAACCTTTCGCTTAAATCAGCCTCTGTAGCCAATGACAAGGAGAGTAGCTAATATAGTGCCAATTTTAAAAAAAGGTTCCAGAAGTGATCCTAGCAGTTATAAGACGGTAAGCCTAACTTCAGTACCAGGCAAATTGGTTGGAACTATAGTAAAGGATAGAATTATCAGCTGCATAGATGAACATATGTTAGGGAAGAGTCAACACCACTTTTGTAAAGGGAAATCATACCTCACCAATCTATTAGAATTCTTTAAGGGGGTCAACAAGCATGTGGACAAGAGTGATCGAATGGATATAGTGCACTTGGACATTCAGAAAGCCATGGCTCTTAAGCAAAGTAAGCAGTCATGGAATTAGAAGGAAGGTTCTCTCATGACTCAGTAACTGGTTAAAAGATAGAAACAAAGGGTAGAAATAAGTGGCCATTTTTCACAGTGGAGCAGGGTAAATAGTGGGGTTCTCCAAGTATCTGTACTGGAGATCAATGCTGTTCAATATATTCATAAATGATCTGGAAAAGGGGTAAAACAGTAAGGTGGCAAACTTTGAAGACAATACTAAATTACTCAAGATAGTTAAGTTCAAATCTGACTGAGAATAGTTACAAAGGGATCTTACAAACCTTGATGATTGGGCAACAAAATCGTAGACAAAATTCAACGTTGGTAAGTGCAAAGTGATGACATCGGAAAAGATAATCCCAACTATAGATACAAAATGATGGGGTCTAAATTAGCTGTTACCACTCAAGAAGGATCCAGGAGACATTGTGGATAGTTGTCTGAAAACATTTGATTATTGTGCAGCAGAAGTAAAAAGAGCTAACAGAATTTTAGGAATCATTAGGAAAGTGATAGATGATAAAACAGAAAATATCTTATCATAATACCACTATATAAATCTAAGCCCATACGTTGAATACTGCATGCAGTTCTGGTTGTCCCATCTCAGAAAGATATATTAGAATTGGAAAAAGTACAGAGAAGGGCAACAAAAATGATTATGGGTATGGAATAGCTTCCATATGAGGAAAGATTAAAAAGACTGGGACTGTCCAGCTTAGAAAAGAGACGACTAAGGGAGGATATGATAGTGGTCTGTAAAATCATGAATGGTGTGGAGAAAGAGAATAGGGAAGTGTTATTTACCCCTTCATATAACACATGAACCAGGGGTCAGCAAATGAAATGAGTAAGCAGTAGGTTTAAAACAAACAAAAGGAAGTACTTCACACAACACACAGTGCACCTGTGGAACGCGTTGCCAGGAGATGATGTGGAGGCCAAAAGTATAACTGGGTTCAAAAAAGGAATTAGATAAGTTCTTGGAGGATAGGTCCATTAATGGCTATTAGCCAAGATGGTCAAGGCCACAACCCCATACTCCAGGCATCCCTAAATCTCCAACTGCCAGAAGCTGGGACAGGACGACAGGGGCTGGATCACTCGATAATTGCCCTGTAATGTTCATTACCTCTGAAGCATCTGGCACTGGCCATTGTCAGAAGACAGGGTACTGGGCTAGATGGACCAGTGGTCTGACCCAGTATGTCTTTTGATCTTACAGGAGCAGGGATTGTATCTTTTTGTTACATGCATGTACAGAGCCTAGCACAATGGGGCACTGAGCCTTGGTTCATGGCCTATAGGCACTACTGCCAGATAAGTAACAGTTTTTAATTACAATGTTCTTTAAATCCACCATATAATGTATTTGATTTGCACTATCGGCATTGGGATTTCACATCTAAAGCATGCTATGGCGCACAACACCCTTCTGCCAGAAAACCACAAGAGCCATAGGAAGAAAGAGGTCAATAACAATGTAAATAATTTACTTTGAAAATGCTCCACTGTGTTGGTTACCTTTGCCTTGGACTTTACGGCTGGGTGAAATGTATTCCAACTGCTGCGCCTCAGCCTTGTGAAACATTATATGGTGAAGAGACATTCATGTTTATTTTAATAAAAGCTCAACACAGAGGAGAACCCCTGGCGGACTTGTTTGACTAGCCTGTTACCAGCTGTAGCTAATAAGCCAGCTGAAAAACAGCTTACTGCATATGGATACACTGCACTGCCTTCCTTAAACAGTGGGCCAAAGTCTCTAGGGGTGTAAACTGAGAGTGGGTCAAATTCTCTGCTCCATAGAACTAACTATTCCCCTGATCCATCCACCACCTGGCATGGCGATATGCTTGTAAACCAGTGACCTGGGGTGCCAAAACGTGACGTTTGCTTTGGAGATGTACTCAGGCTGCAAAATTTGGATCTGGATTTTGAATACTCCCAAAGTTCAGGACCGTTTGGAGCCAGCGGGATGGTTCAGCCCATTACACGGAGGGGGACATTTTGTGAAATCCAGCTCCACAGCTAGATTTGGAGATTTAAAATCTACTCTGTTTGTGGGTTTTTAGACCTGTGTGGTTTTGGTTTGGATTTGTCCATCACTTTCAATGCCCCACCCCCAAGTCTTTTCAACGTTATAAACCAATCATGCATTCTTAACACACTATCAGCCTCACACTGATGTCCAGTACCATCTCTGACATGAAGAACCCACAAGAGAAGTTCTTAAATACTAAATGGAGACGGGCAAACCTTCCCCAGATGCAGAGTTCAGATTTGATTCTGAAGAACATCCAAAAGACTGGGCACTTCTCCAGAGTTTATCTGAGCCTCAACAAAACTACCCTTGAAAGAGCTAGTGATTTCCAGGGGCCAGCTAGATCTAAGGCGAGAATAGTGTCCCTGGTGGTATTGTAACTCAGCAGACAGAAGTGCAAATGTGATCATTTTAACACCTCAGAACAGTTTTTGGTTTTGAGCTTAAGTCCTAAACATGGGCATTTTTTAGATGGGGCCCAGTTCTTTTCTAAATCTCAACTGGTTCACTCAGCCTCATTATTAAACACATTCAAAGGGCTGCAGAGGCATGCTGTACTAGAGGATAATAAGGGAAGAAATGCATTTCCTGGACTGAATTTGCTTCATTTGCTGAAGACTTTCATTAACATCTTTCAGTTCCTGCAGCACCAAAGATTGTGAGCAGAACTACAAGCATCTGTTAAATATCACCGTGTGAGTAGGAGGTGGATCGTTTAAGTGCTGAAAAGTGAAGGTGTGTCAGTCTAAGACTGTTTCTCCCCCCCCAAAATAGTGCATTATGTGAATAATAAAATAGACAGTAGCAGGGCCATGACTGGGACAGGATCAGAGAGCGTGACAAGAGTAATCTAAGCAAAAACATTGGATCTGTTTATGGATCTAATTAATTCTATTCAAATCATGCAGTTATAAACCCAGGCTGTCCAGTAAACCTAACAACTAATTCATCAGTCTCTCGTCTAGAGATCTGACTATCCAGTCCAATTGTTCACCATGCACAAAACAAGGTGCCTTACAAATCTCTTGGTTAAATGTCATTTGTTTCAGTGCCATAACATGCTATGGATCATTGCTCACACGCAGTAACCCAATTATATTAACCTGCGCAGCAATATGATGTAATGACATGACATTAATGTGAACACTTCAGAGGTTTCCAACAATTTGGTCTTTCCTGGAATAAGGGCTTTTTCTTCCTTAGCATCTTCCCTTCCCCTTCCCCACCTTGTTTAAATGCAAAACAACAAATATATACAATCAAATATATGATCTGAATTTGCAGAATAATGTATGCAATGTAAGATCATGGAAGGAAAGATTTAGAATTGTACTACATGTCAGAATTGTCCCAAATAATAAGTACTGTCTACCCAACATTTCTTTAGCATATAATAATACACTTTAAACACAGTATCTTATATTTTTGCAATATAAATCATCTGACCATCCAGTAGCAGAGTATGCAGTACTTTAAAGGCATACAAGCAAATCTATTGAAAGACTAAAGCCGCTTCATTATTATTATGCAAGAGCATGTTAGGACAAATAGATGGGCAAAGTTGCTCCCCAGATTTGCCTTCTGTCTAATTTGATGGAATGAGTTTTGGGATAACAGATACAGGGAATGGGGGTAAAGCAGGACAAAGGTTATAACAATAAGATCATGTAGTTTAGGATGAGTGGATTTTTAAAAATATTTATAGAAGAGATTTTCAGAACTGCCTAATGGCTTTAGAAGCACTTTTGAAAAGCTCCACCATATTTTTTAACAACAAAATGTAACTATTGGCTTGTTTCTGGATATCACTGAAGAAATTTCCCTGATACATGGTGATGGATGCAGAATAGGAACCAGACAGTTAGAGAGACAGAAGTGAGTCTTAAGGAAGGATATGAACAATTCATAGATACTTCCCGTGCTGGTGGCTGTGGTTTTCCACTGTTAAATTGTGTTAGGATAATATCTGTGGGCCAGATTCTGATCCCCATGCAACCCCCATTACTCCATGGACAATTCCACTGAAGACAATGAGAACACAGGTGGAGTAAGGTACCCAGTCACAGCATCAGAATCTGGCCCTATGTTTCTGTGTATTGTCTTTTCTCAGCTCTATGGAGAAGGCAAGCTAAACTTGCTGATATCAGTTAAACTCAGCTTCCACTTGTGTAAGGTGTCTTAGTAAGTAAAGAAATAAAGAGACTCGTCTATAACAAATCTTACCTGACCCAAATATATTTTGATCAGCCTGTTGCAATCTGTAACAGGATGCATCTAAATATTATGAAGAAATATTTGACGATCAGCTGCAAATACAAGGCATGAAATGAATACTCGCTAAATTCTTTCCATTGTGCTGTTAAATGCACCCAGCTGTCCATACGTTAAAGTTAAATATACTGTACTATAAAACTGAACAGTGAGTGGAAACTATTAAAATAAACCCAGCTATATCCCTTTTCCCCACCCCCATTGAATTTATTTTGGTTGGGGAGGGAGAAATTTCACAGGAATTATTTGATATGAAGCATGACAAAGTCAGGCGAAAGGGGCACATGCACGCAGGGCTGGATCATTTGAGTTTCAGGAGAAATGTAGCATTCTGTTCTGTCCTCTGTTGCATGAGTGAGCTAGTGGGGGACATTGGATCTTCTTTTCTGGAGCGATTTGAACAAGGAGAGGATGGTGGCTTGGCAAAGCAGGGCTGAGAGGGCATTCCATGCATAAAGGGTGGTATGGGGAAAGACACGGAGGTGGTAATGGGAAGAGGAGACTAATGGTGCATGGACTGTCATCACTGGTAGAGCAGAGAGTGCACGAAGGGACACATGGTCCAACACGGTAAGACACACAGTCCAAAATGCAGAGTGATAATCTTTTGGCCGGTCCATTCCCAATGCCTCATCTCTGGGTGGCTGCAAGTCTTCGCCAATTTAAAGATGACAAGTTATCATTTGTATTGCAGTAGTGTCAAGAAGCCCCAGCCAGGGATCAGGGCCTCACTGTGCTTGGTGTTGCATACTTTGTTACAAAATTAGGCATTCATCTATTTTTTTGTTAGGATAGATGATTATCCCTATTCTAACAATACTTCATCAGGGAAAAAATACTTTGTAGGTTTGCCCCATTAAACTCCGTGTACACTACATTACATGATCAGAAACAGTCACAAACCTCCAAACACCAATCTTTAGGTCCTCGCTGGATTTTGTGATTGGTTTCTGTTGTATCTATGCCCTGTATACCACTTTAAGAACATGAGAAAACCACATAGACGCAATTGGATTCCAAATAACTAGGCTTACTATCTACAAACATACAAGGCCTAGCTACATATACACACTGCTACTCCATTAGTTTCTGGTGGCTTCTGCAATAGAAGACAGGGTTGCCCATGAGAGGGCTGCCAAACTATTTAAAGGGGTAATACCCAATTCCTATATGCTACAGTTACTAACACTAATTCAAGGCAATTTCATTCCTGGATTGAACATAACTCATTTAGCTAGGTCATCCTCTGACTAGTGATGCATGAACCTAAAGTCAGATGTAATACAGACATTCAGCTGCTTCTCTAAATCATCTGGGTTTTGTGGAAACCTTGTGGACTAGAAATCCCACAAGAGCAGTTTTTTCCTGTTAGAGCTCTGACATTCCCTGGTTCTGGTCGGCTCAGACACTCCGTAATTGTAGTTTTGAATCCTTCATACAAGGCCAAATACCTGAGCTATCTCAGACAAGGATCAAACCAGGAACAGAAGTGCAGATGTGGATGAAAAATACTTTCAGAAGAAAGTAAACTGAAAATTTTGGAACCTCTCAGACAGAAATTTAGGTCAGGATCCAGAAATTTAGGTCTAATTTGCAGACCAGCTTGAGCCCATCTTGGCTCTAACTTTACCCAAACTGTCCTTCCAGCCTTATCTTTTCACACTGTTTTCAGAAGCCCCAGGTAGAATGATGTCAGGAGCAATGGCAAGCTTAGGCTGCAATAACAGGTCACTCTTCCTGCTCCAGTTCATTTAGCTCCTACGAGTTTTCTCTTACCATATTGCCCATAAATCCTGCTGCTAATGCCAAATCCCGACTGGAGCATTAAAGATGATCCCAACCCAAATACTTAGGGAAAGTTTGCATCCAGCTCTGAACTTTGTGGATCAGGCCCTTTGCTTTTACAGGACATCCTTCTGCTCAGAAAAGGGCACAAGCCATGGTCTCATATTGCTTATCCCACAGGAAAGGAGCACAGTACCCATCAGCAGCTTACAACAACAAGAAGAAATACTTTCTGGCCATGATGTTGTATGCAAAGAGGGTCTGGCACACATTCATGGCCACAGTAAATAAAGCAGGCATGGCCTTAAAACAAAATGCCACACTTGTTAGATTATGCCAGCAGCACCAAGCAAATCTTTCAGCTGTGTTGGCGTCTTTCTCCAGGTACACTTCCAAAGCCCTGGAGCTTAGCTTACCTGCTCCTAATCTTTTCATGCGTAGCATGGTTTGGTTCAGTTTGTAATGTATCCAAAATGGGCAAGGAAAGGACATTATCACTCTCTCCAAATTGCCCCTTCTTGTATCATCAGCAAAAGGGATACCGCAGAAAACCAAGAGTCTATGAGAAAAGCAGCTTCCGCTTCACTCACATTTTCTTCAGCCTAGATAGCTGAGCTGCGAAATATCTCAATTTTTGAAAGGGCTTCAGATCATTATCGAAGTAGAAGCCAGACACCAACTTTAGATCCTGATTCAAACGTTCCTAGAGATTAGGTGAGGGTGCTCTGTCCCAAGGATTTGATTCACAATTGTCTTCTTTCTAGCTTCACTAAGGAATAAGTTTAAAGTGTTTTTTTTTTTAAAAAAAGCAGAAACTCTCTCATACAGTGGGGAAACATCACATGGCTATTTTATTACTGCAGAGGCACTGAGCTATACCAGCCGACCAAGACATTAGGCAGCAGAAGGAGATGAAGCACTTGTTCCCAAAGGCAATGGCTGCCCCTCTCTTCCGCCCCCATCCCCGCTGCCTCTCCCAAACACTTCATTGGACACTGTCACTTTCATTTCATGGTAAATTTGCCAGATTTTTAATTATGCGTGATCATGTTGTCTAACACTCTCATTCAGAACCAGATAGGGAAAAAAAAAGAAAGAAAGAAACAGCAGGAAACATAGTTGTGTTCAACAAAATAAGCCGCTGGCACAGATCCTATAGCTATTTTTTTCTCCTTATGTATGTCTTTCCTGTGAGTGATATCCTGTTACTCTGACTGGCCATAGTTATACACCCTTGCTAAATGACTGCAAAAGAGGGTCATTAGTGTCCTGTGGTAGCTGAGAGAGCAGATATAGGAACCTGGTTAAAGATCAGACTTTACGATGCACCAAATCTTGCACTGGGATACAGCAGGCACCAAAGAGGAAGTGGTGTACCACCCCCATGCAGTACAAATACCCAGCTGTGTTATACATTCTAACTAGCACAGATCCAGTGAGAAAGTCAATATCTGCACCACTCCCATCTGCAAACTTTGAATCTGGATCTGAACCCCACTCCCTCCCCTCCAACATAGGATAAATAATCAAAACTACCCAAGTGACTTATAGTCCAAGTCCCATTAACTGTCAAGTGCTTAAATCATTTTTGAAACAGGACTTCAGTGCTCTTGAAAGTTTTATCCATGGTCTTATGGCTTGGATCCATTTCTACCTGGGTACTGTCTTTCTATCAGTATACATGGAAGTTGGGGACATGGGGCTGAATTCTGCCTTCTCACTTGCACAACTCCACTGAGTTCCCTAGGGCTGCAGAGATGTAATTTAGGGCTCGTATCTCATAGTAAGTGAAAACATAAAACCTCTGAGGAAAATTACAAGGGATGACAGCCCATGGCAGTTTTACACTGATATTAAAGTCAGTGGTGAGATAGGCTTAACGAATACCATCACGCTTTCAGCAGCTGGCTTTGGCCAAGTATGCCAAGTCTAACTTCTGGACAACGGCTGGTCAGTAGGGGCAGAGACAGAGCACCCACTGCTATGTTAATGGGAGTGTTTGGTGCTCAGCACATGTGAAAATCAGGCCCAGACGACCTCATTTCCTCTAGCATTGCAGATGGAATTCAGTGGTGGTGGATAACTGTGTTCCACTCTTTTAGTAGAGCTGCTCAAAAATTTTTCAGTTAAACAGTTATTGGATAATGCTGATTCATCAAAATCAAAACTTCTCAAGAAAGAGTTAGTTTGGTAAAATGCCTCTGTTTTGAAAATTATTTTTTTTTTAAAAATGTCTAAAGGTTCTGTTTTGACATTTTCTAAAGTAAGAAGTTTATTTTTTGGCATCAAAAGATTTTCATTTTGAAATGTATTTTTAAAAGGTTAACATCAAAATGAAATGACCCAATCCAAAGAAAGTTTTGATCTATGGTTTGTGAAAATTTTCAAGTTTGACTCTCCCCTTCATTCTGGATGGGAAACAATTTCAACGTCGGGAAAATTCTCACAGGACTAGAAAACTATTTTCTGTCCAGTTCTAATTCATAGAAACCCAGCATCAGAAAAGCTTAAACCCCATAATTTGTAACACATATAGAAGTAAGCAACAAGTGAATGGTCTATTGGCTTTGAGTCACTAGCTTACACCTAACTTTTAGGCACTTTGCCACCTAACATAATTTGCAGCCCTGAGTTAGGCACCCAGGCTCCCTATGCAATGCTTGGGGAGAATTAGGCATTAAGAATGAGATCCACAGAAAGCCAGCACACTGAGCAGGGGCCCACCTAAACCAGCCAATAGGAAATGCCCAGGAGATCCTGCTGAGGCTTGACATAGATGTGTGGGAGCCTAGAATGAGGCAGCTGTGCACGTGCTCACTGGCAGAGACTTAGGGAACTTTAATAGTGGAAACTCAGGTGCCTAGGTATTTTTGGGGCCTCCAAGATTAAGCGGCAGCTTACTAGGGGTTTGGAGAATCTCAGTGGCACCTAAATGTTGGACTTAGTCCTTTTGTGGATGTGGTGAAGTCACCTAACATGCTTAAGCACTTTTGACAGCCCCACTCAGTGCCTCAGCTGCATCTCTAGGCAACTAAATACCTTTAAAAATCTATCAGTTTGGAGCCAGGACTTAGTCTTCTATGTGCCTAAATTGCTTTTGAACAGGAGACAGGCTCCTAAGTCGCTTAACCTTGAAATCACCTTGTTGCTGTGGCTTTTACAGCCAGTTGTGTTGTCCTCTGGGCCTCATAAGTAGCCCAGACCCTCAAGGTGCTGACTGCCTTTCATTGTATTCAGATTTGGAGCCTGATTCTGCATGGTACTGAGAGCCGTCAATTAGCTAACTTGGTTATTCCCAGGCACAAGAGTCACTCTCACACCCGGAGAGCAGAGGGCGGATATTTATTAACGGCAAGGTCTCCTGTCAGTGGATGAAGTAATCCAGTTAGCCACTGCTGTCTCCAGCTATTCAATGCTGCACATCTCTCCTGTTTATCCTCTGACAGTCCAAGCAGCAGCGATACTGAATATTTGAACCCTTTATGGAGGGATGCTTCCAAACACTGAAAAGGTCAGGTTGTCAAAGGATGCCAACCTAACTGAAGCAGCAATGAAGAGAGGAGGAGGATAAATTTCCAGACCTATCATTGGTTTATAGCTGACAGGATGGCGTGGAAGGGTGGGGGGCAGGGATCAGCTGAGTTGTTGAAATTTTGCCAAAAAGACAAAATATATATCACTCTTGTTATGAGATGTCCGACATCTGTAATTGGGCCACTGCTTCGACATCTTTTAAAATAGATGTTCCTTCGGTCACACTTACGCATTGGGGATGCACGGGAATAGCACGTAAAAGAAAAATAGGCTCATGTTAAAATGTCCTGAGGATCACACCAGCAATAGCTTTCATAGCTTTGGTGACTGCGGGTTCTTCTCTAATATCATTCACTTGAGATGGGAGTTTAACACACTGCTTGCTAGGTGTCAGCTTGCAGGAGTATTATGTAGCAGCTGAGAACTGTCAGAAGGCCAGTTAAAGGTGAACTGGAGTAATTTGTGCAGCCGTGAGTGTAAATGCGCTAGATAAGAGGACTTTGACATGGATCCAAGTAGCTTCTGTCTCTCCCTCTCCCCCAATTTAGATAAAAAAGTAGTTTTCAAAAGCCATATCTATTACTGTCTTGTGAGCAGCTCTGCTTTTCCCCTCCCAGCTGCTACGTTCTTCAGCACAATTTATAAGATTCTTCTGTTTAGATGTCTGAAAGAGAGGAGGACCCTTAGCACCTATGCAGCATGCTTTATAAACATTACTATCAACGTGTGCCCCACCTTTGTGAGACAGGAATCACACTCCTTTACAGCTGGAGAAAATTAAGGGCCTAACTGACACTCCACTGCCGTGTACCGTGGGAAGTCAATTACACCTGTTTGGAGTGAGCATAAAATATTACTATTCTAATTCAGAGGTGTTTTACACCCTCTTTGTACTGGTATGGATGGCCACACAAATGTGCAAGGGAGTGGAGAACTAGACCCTACAAACACACAAAGAGCCTAAGTGATTTGCCCAAGGTCATACAAAAAGTCAGTGGCAGCCAGAAATGGAATCCAGGCCTCTTGACATGGAGTCCTGTTTATTTCCCATTGCTCCATGATAAAGGCTTTTAATTGGGCTGATGTTCTGCATAATTGCATGAATATTCTGGAATTAAGGCTAGGGGTTAGGTGTTAAATTCTCATTGGTGCCTAACTCCCTGTGAAAGCCAAACTCCTTCAGGCCCCTTTGAAAATCTCAGCAGCCTAAATGCCGTGGCTCAGATCTCACAAACAGTTTAGTTTTCATGATCTGTGCCCCTGCTTTTTGTAAGGGATTTTGAAATGCTGCAACAAATGCACCCCCCTCCCTTTTTTTTTTTTTTTTAACTAGCTTTGAAATCCAGTTGCTTTTGTTGCAGGTCCTGCAGCATTTGCTAGGAAACTCAGCATGCTGGGTTTAAAATGACAAAGCACAGCTTCATGGTCAGCACCCAGCCATAGAATCAGGCAGAGAAATACTCATGTTAATAACAGATCAACTGTTCTTTTCTTTTAGGAGCAAGCTGACACCACGTTGACCGGAGGCACAACACATCGTCATCTCTATTTATTCTGATGTGAGCTGCTTCCTTTATATAATTGTGAGGATTCCCTATGGAATTGCATCCACTAAGGCCATGAAGAACTGTGTACAGATATGATGCTGTTCAATGACAGCTGCAGGCTACAATAAGCTGTATACTGGCCAAAGTGCAGCTTTGTCAGTATAAGCTGCATTCACACTAGAAAAACCTTGTTGGTATATTGCACCAGTATAGCTCTATGGGCAAAGCACTCTTAGCGTAGACATGGCCTTGGTCAGTGTTGGAATTAGACAGATCTACAGGGTTTGTATGTGTCCAGCAACTTCATTAGAGGTCCTCTCTCTTCCCTAACACATGAGACACTACACCCTAAAACAATCATTTCCTGGCTTTCATGGGAGTTTTGCCTGAACATGGACTTGTCCCCAAAACAGCAATTAAAGATCCTTTGGTGACTCTTCCCTTTTGGGGATTGTTTACAAGCAGAGAAAGCTCCCAGCAGCTAGTGTCGCTGCAGGAAAAAAAAACCCCACACGTGAATTTCATTAAGATAGTTTGGCCCAGATCCTCCACCAGTGGGAGTCAGTGTAGTTGCTTTGATTTCAGTGGAGCTACATAGATTTAAACCAGTTGAGGATGTGGCACTTTGCACAGTTGGATTCTGGTTGTCGGATGTGCAAAGTGCTCTAAACAACTGTTTAGCAGCTCTGTTATTTCTGTACAGGGTCAGATTTCAAATCCTTTTTGTCCTCTATAACTTCAGCCCATTGATGTGCAGCCACATCATAAAAACAGAGGTGAGAAAGCTCTTCTCAGCAATCAGGTCATCTTTGCAAAAGCCCCGTTCTTGCTAATAATAATGGATCAAGAGAGCAAGATATAGCCCCTTAAATTCCACTATTTAAACATTAGCCTAAAGCAATCCTATTGTCCAGATTCTTGCTCTCCACCTGCACAAATGTCCCAATGCTGATTGATTTTTGTGTGTGTGCCTATCTGCAAAATACAGAAGGAAATGTCTCTGAAAAGAGATGCTGTAGCTTTAAGGTTAGTCATTAACAAATGAGTGACTCCAGGACTGTGTCAAGAAGCTACTGCCATTCTGAAGTTGGTGTATCTTCATGGAAGGATGTCCTGCCGTGACAGACATGAGGATTTAAGACAGATCTGTTCCCTGCCCAGGGTCTCCTCTGCTGCTACAGTGTTTATATGAGATCACTGAGCTATAGCAAGCATCCAGTATCAAATGCACAAAGCACTATCCACATGCATCACCTGTCAAGAAAGATTAACTTTTCACTACACAGGAGCACTGAAACACTCCCAGGGTACAACCGCTGTTGCTTGGACATAGAACTTCTTTTTTTCCCCACCCCACTCATTAAAATCTAAGGTGACTGGTGGAAATGATTTTGATGGAGTGTAGTTAAATAGTGTATAGCTAACTCGCAACATGAATTTACTTTACAAAAAGCAAAACATGTCTGCATCCCAGTTCTATATTAACATCCTCATTCAGAGCTTAAGTGCTTTACGGAATTGGGTCCTAAATCTGGATTTAGTGTATTTAACAGTTTTCATTATTTTTGTGTAAATAGAAAAAAGGAAAAGGCAAACAGCTGCATACTTGAATATCATAACTATAACCCTTACAAGTGCATAAAAAACATACCGTATTCCTATGACAGTAATACCTAGCTTTTAGGTTCTTTCATTCCTACATCTCAAAGTGATTTACAGAGATGACAAGCATCAGATTCATTAACCCCATTTAACAGATGGGGAAATTGAGAAACAGTGAGTCAAGGTGATTTCACCAAAGGCACACAGCAGGCCAATGGCAGGACTGGGAAGAAATCATGTCTCCTGAGTCCAGTCCAGTGACCTATATATGGATCCACCCTGCCTCGTATATCAGAGCCTATATCTTCTTTCACTTCCTTATTGTATAAAAAAAAATCGTGTACCTTGAAATTAATAAAATACTGTGGGATTTGAATGGAATTCTAGTCACAACTGTAACTTATATTGAGTTGTAGGCAAGTTAGTCTGTATCAGCAAAAACAACGAGGAGTCCTTGTGGCACCTTAGAGATTAACACATTTATTTGGGCATAAGCTCTCGTGGGCTAGAACCAACTTCATCAGATGCATGAAGTGGAAAATACAGGAGCAGGTATAAATACATGAAATACTTGGTAAGGCAACTCCCATTCTTTCATGTATTTATACCTGCTCCTGTATTTTCCACTTCATGCATCTGATGAAGTGGGTTCTAGCCCACGAAAGCTTATGCCCAAATAAATTTGTTAGTCTCTAAAGTGCCACAATGACTCCTCATTATATTTATTTATGATTCCTATTATAGTAGCATCTACCGGCTCCAAATGAGATTGTGTTGGATGCTGTATAAATACACAACCCATCCAGGGAGTTTATGATCTAAAGAGACAAGATACACATTGGGGAAAGGCGGGGAAGAGGGAAGCGGAGAGACAGTATTGTCCCCATTTTACTGATGGGGAACTGAGATACAGAGGTTAAGTGATTTACCTAAAGTCACACCAGAAGTCTGTAGCACAGTCAGGGATTTAACCCAGAAATCCTGCCTCCCGGCTCAGTGCCTGAACAACAAAACCCACCATCCTCTCTCCATTATTATTTTGTAGTGCAGTTGCTTATAGATGCCCCAGCCAAGATTTGGGGTCCATTGTGCTAGGTGCTGTACAAACGTTACAGCAGTCCCTGCCCCAAGGCCTGCAAGAAGGTGAATTCCCAAAGCATGGTGATGTAATGCCAGTACCTCATGAAGACAATCCCTCCTGAAGCTCCCAGGTGCACCTCATCCCAGTGCAATCTGCTCCTCCCAGCGCACCTGGCTCACTCCATGCCCTAGCTCAGAGGGGCTGAGCCAGGACTCCACCTTGTCTCTTTCCCCTTTGGAACAATATGTTTCTCCAAAGGGTTCTACTCCCTGATGTAAGAGATTGAAGCATGTGAAACTCTGCTACAAGGCAAACAGGGTGAGGTGCACACATGGAAACGAAGTATAAAACAATCACATACATTCCCACATTTATATATGAGTTAGGTATTGCTCACACATTTAGGAGGAACAGGAAATCCACAAAGGATCTGGGTTTCAGCTGTAAAATTCAACATTGCAAACGGTGACAATGAAAGTCACTTATTTATTCGTAGTATTGCAGTAGTGCCCAGGAGCAGGGCCCCATTGTCTAGGTGCTGAACAGACATAGTCCCTGCCCCAAGGAGCTTACAGTCTAAAGATGGTGATGCGAACCCACGTTCTGGAAACTGAGAGCAGGAGGCAGGAGGAGGAGGGCTGCACAGGGAACCAGCTGGCCACCTTCCCTCTGTGTTCCACTTGGCTGGCCATCTCCCAGCATGGCAGGTCCTTTTCTGCCACTCATGTTTTAAGGGTTCTCACCTAGAACAATGTCAAGAAATACCATCGTGTCACAGCATAGTGATGTAACGACGCCCACTAGTTAAACTCATGATGTCTGGATTTAGCCTGCTGGCTCTAATGGGGCTGATTTAAGCAAGTGCATGTTTTTTCCTTGAACCTGCTTTTCCTACATTAATTATTAATCTGTATTGTAGTCCTTCCTAGGCGCCCCAGTCTTGGACCAGGATCCTACTGTGCTAGGTGCTGTACAAATACATAACAAAAGACAGTCCATTATTAAGTAGCCGTATGGCATAAATCCTCGGTGGCTCCAGTATAGATGGAGAAAAACTGGTCACCACCCTTTTTATAACAGCCTTTCTCGATCTTTCCATGCCCAGTTTTTTTTTTAATCCTTTCCTCACAGGTCAAGTTTTCTAAACCTTTTTATCATTTTTGGCTCTCCAGTTTGTCCACATCTTTCTTACAGTGAGGCACCCAGAATTGGATACAGTGCTCCAGCTGAGGCCTCACCTGTGCCAAGTACAGCTGTATAATTACCTCCCCTGTCTTACATACAACACACTTCATACCCCAGAATAATATTAGTCTTTTTTGCATCTGCATCACACTGTTGACTCATATTCAATTTGTGATTCAGTATAACCCCCCAGATCCTTTTCCGCAGTACTACCGCCTAGCCAGTTATTTCCCATTTTGTAGTTGTGCATTTGACTTTTCTTTCTTAGGTGTAGTACTTTGTATTTATCTTTATTTAATTTCTTTTTGTTGATTTCCGACCCATTCTCCAATTTGTCAAGATTGTTTTGAATTCTGACCCTATCCTCCAAAGTGCTAGCAATCCCTCCCAGTGTTGGGTCACCTGCAATGAAATGAAAGACCACATGGTGCTTTTCTTTTGAAATGATTCAAAGGATGTTTGTTAAATGAAAGTTTCTAACAGTTAACTTGTAGTTTGGGAGAGTACGGGTTAGGCCAGTACTAGCTGAAAGTTACAAGTGCTCCCAGGGAAATTAACAACATCCTCTCTAGAAACTATGGTCCAGATTCTTAGCATCATTGAAATCAGTGGAGCCCTATTGATTCTGTCCTAAAAGGGGATAGTTAATGAGACATACTTGACTTCGACAGCACTCAGTTTGGAAGCAGGGTGACCATATTTCCCTATGCTGAATACAGGACACCTGGTAAAAATACTCATATTCCAGAGAGTTCAATGACAATCAATCAGAACTATTCAGTACAAATGTTCAAATTACCATCAAGTTGACTGAGCCTTTGTTAAAAAGGAATACTGTGTAGTTGGATTCTTTTTATTTACCATCTTATCTGTAAGGTGTTAGGGTTCACAAGGAGAGGAGTGACACACACACCCCTATTCCCCACACACACATGGGGAGAGGTCACACACACACGCTGCCATACATCTCTCTCACACTGAAGGGTGGTGGAGGGGGACCGACCGTCCCGACCCTCCCTGCCCTCCATGCCTGGCTGGGCCCCCAGGACGGACCCACCTCTACTGGTACCTGGTGCCATATCTTCCCGAGGCAACACGTGGGGGACGCATGCGGGTCACACGCACACACACACACGCACACACACATTTCTGCCAGGGTTCACATCAGAATGTGGTGAGCAGCAGCCTTTCAGCACTGTGTGGGAAGGAAGAAATGTGAGCTGCTTCCAGCTGAAGGAGGGGTGGGGGAAGGGATGACCTGGCCCATGTCATTGCAGAGCTCCCCTCCCCTCTCCTCCCCACCCCATGTGGATGGAAGCAGTTTGTCCCATCCTGCACAGGCAGCTCACACTTTTAGGCTGCTGCTGGCCACCGACATAACCCAGCTACCTCTGGCTATAGCGTGGGTGGGGAGGGGTTATGCCCTAAGGATGCTTTGTGCACCAGGGCCCAGGGAAACTGATTGCAGGGGCTTTAGCCAACCCAGCCAGAGAGGTGGCTCAGCAGGGGAGGATGCCCAGGGGATGGAGCAGCCCTGTGGTCTCTGGGGCCAGGACCCAGGACAGTGGGGGAAGGGGACGGGCGAAGAGGATGCTAAGCCCCTGCCCAGGGGGCTGCTATGGAGCCTGCAGGGTTTGGGGCATGAACAGGCTAAAAATCACTTCTCCCCACTGCCACTCCTGAGCTTAGCTGAGGGGCAGAGAGGCTTCCCCGTGCTAGCGCTGTGCGGGGCTTTGACACACGCAGGGCTCAGCTCCTCCTGGCTAGCGCCCGGGCTGGAGGCTCTTAGGCTTTCCCGGGGTGCTGGGGGAAGGAAGGAGCCTGCCGGCCAGGCTGTGGTGAGCTGAGCGCTCCGACCAGGGGCTGGGTCTCCACACAGCACTGGGAGCCGGACGCACCCCACCATGTGTGTGGGGGGGGATATGGAGGAGCAGATGGGCTGTGGGGGCGAAGGGGCAAAGCAGGGAGAGGACAGTGAGAGGGGGAGCACGTAAAGGGCTGATGGGTGGGCAGCAAAGGTGACATGTAACCGGCCACCACCTGGTCTCCAGCCTGCACTCACCAGCCAGTGCCTGCCAGAAACAGGACAGGGGGTGGGGCCCTGCTGCCCGAGAGCCAGCACGCAACAGGGGCTACAGGACAATTTGCCCATTTTTAAGAAAAAGTCAGGACATCTTCAGGAGAGCTTAAATAAGGGACTGTCCCTTTAAAAACGGGATGTCTGGTCACCCTATTTAGAAGAAATGGTTCATGTTTATGAATCCCCTTTGCAGCCTATTGTTGGTCAGAAGCATCTAAGCTCCTTTGCAACACCCCCAAGCTATTAATGTATTGGGTTTATGTTTATGATCATACTTATACTCTAGTTTAATCAGGATATCTTAACAAAGCTCTTGCTGGGGGACTAGTCAATAACCAGTGTTATATAAAGTTATTATTAATAGCATGCTGAGTATTAATTATCTGAAACCTAACATCCCTACTTAAAGAGTTAGTACTGAGAGAGAAATCAGCCAGACAATTGTTCTAGTACGGTGGTTCCCAAACTTGTTCTGCTGCTTGTGCAGGGAAAGCGCCTGGTGGGCTGGTCCGGTTTGTTTACCTGCCGCGTCCGCAGGTTCGGCCGATCGCTGCTCCCAATGGCCGCAGTTTGCTGCTCCAGGCCAATGGGGGCTGCTGGAAGCGGCGGCCAGTACGTCCCTTGGCCTGCGCCACTTCCAGCAGCTCCCATTGGCCTGGAGCAGTGAACCTCGGCCACTGGGAGCCACGATCGGCCGAACCTGCAGACGCGGCAGGTAAACAAACTGGCCCGGCCCACCAGGGGCTTCCCCTGCACAAGTGGTGGGATAAGTTTGAGAACCACTGTTCTATTACATGCAACAGCAAAATGGAGTGACATACCTTGGCTTGGAAACATAGGTGTTGGCACTAGAGGTGCTGTGGGTACAGCAGCACCCCCTGGCTTGAAGTGGTTTCCATTGGTTTACAGTTTGGTTTAATGGCTCTTAGCACCCCGCTACACAAATTGTTCCAGCACACAGTGTATAATTAGATTAAAAAAACTATGTTAATTTTTAACTACAATATCACTATAAAGTAGCCTGTCTGACTAGATCTAAAACAAAAAGCTACTAGTTCAAAGAACTGTGTTACTGCTCAACTGCTGCTTCTATAATGAGTGTTTCTTTCTGAAAGTAATGTATGATAGGAGGCAATTTTACAAGAGAAGTGAAAGCACATTAAACCAACAGGAGGTGCTGAGAGAGATCTCAGTTTGAAACCCTTAGACCCCATTGATTTTAGAAGCATCTTAAGTGGAAGAGTAAGAACTACCAGAAAGCCAGGGGAACAGAGAAGAGCTTGTTTTCTTCATGCCTGTCTTCAGAAATTAAACAAACAACATTTGTAAATGTACTTTATACAGCTCAGTTTATGTATTAGGCATTAACTATTTTCCACTGACGCCTTCCTTCCATTAGAGGGTACCGGGTTGTCAGTCACATACAGTATAGGTATGTATCTGAAACGTTGGGCCCAATCCTGAAAGAAGCTGAGCATCCTCAATTGCCACTGATGTCAGTGGGACAATTTGCCTGAATAAAGATTACTTCCCTGGGCAAGGGGTCCAGATCATGCCCTTTATGACCTCGGCCTAAAGTCTATTTTATCTAAATTGTTAGGAAAAGCCAGATTATGGGCCCAACTGATTTCAATGGGGCAACTCTTGAAGGGAGATCTTATTTTCAATGTAAGGGTGGCTCAATTTGGTCCAAAATATTTAATTTTATGACAAAACGACTATAATTTAAAAAATATTGGGGCAGGGACCATCTTTTTGCTGTGTGTTTGTATAGCACCTTGTTGTACAGTCCACGAGTGGGGTGCCTAAGTACTGAAAGATTCCATTCAAATGGATTTGAAGAGCCCATGGATCTTATTTTACTGTATAGCTCAGAAGTAGCCACTCAAACCCCCATTTTCAATGTAGCTCTTTTACTTTTCTTTAATGCCGTGTTAACACTACAAAAGACAATATGGAAGATTGTTGTAAGATGGTAACAACTGATATTAGCACACCAACTTGGTCTAGCTTAAGTGGTCGGTTCTGGATACAATATGGAAAAAACATTAATACAGGTCTTTGATGCAGCAGCAGAGAAACATCCTCCCCCCACAAAAATCTTTTTTTTTTTTAAGTCAGGAAAAAAGCAATTTTTCACATTTTAATAGCTTTCATTCCATGTCTTAATAAATGCATGTTTGTTGATTTGTGTAAGCATGATGTAGGAAGTCTGCAAATGAATGTAATCTGCAACAAGGGGATAGCTAACCACTAGCAAATACTTTTGAATAATGAATCCCTACTGTATCAGATGGACGCTATTCATAATAATTCCTTGCTTTTCTCATTTTGTCGTGTACAGTAGCGATTAATCAATTTGCAGTGTTATGTCACCCGCAACAAATTGCTAGCACCAAGACAAATTTATTGCTTTATGATAAAAGAACTTGTTTAGGTAGAAATAAATTAAATTTGGGGGATGTTATTCGAGTTTGATGTTTACATATATGACCAAGGCAGCGCAGGCCGGTAGAGGTGAGGGTATCCAATTATTACCCCAGTGTTTTGAGAATAGTTCAAAGAGATGCAAAAGCAAGGGGTATGTCTGTGCAACTAACTAGTCCTTGAAGAGAGCAAGTCCTCCTGAGAACCAGTGTAACATGAATAGACAAGAGTTCGGTATTATCAGGAATACACTCACACATTCCACACTTCATCTGTTTTAAGATGATTTAATGCACTTGGTACTGTGTGGGATCTGGAGGACTGATGGCTCTCAGGTCTATGATACAAAGTGTTTCCCCTCCCTCCTATCCCCTCCTTTTATTTCACCTTTTCATGAGGTTGGGCTGTTTACAAAAACTACTGAGCAGAAAGAGATAAGACCTATTTGCTGCCGCTGTGTGCAGCATCCTCCAATCTCTTGCTGTGACAGATATGTAAAGCACTATTCTGATGATATTCATGAGCTACAAATGTTAGTCTAACACCCGCAGTAATCACCAGTTATTACAATAGTCAAAAGTCCACCCTTTAAAGCAGCAAAATAGAACACAGCAACATTTTTCTGCTCTCACTACAGTTTGCTGAACGGTGGGTCCTTTCCAAAGCAACTGGGTGACATCATCAGCTATAGAAGGTGCAAACATGGTATAAACTGTAGGAAAGGAGAGGGTCTGACTCACCTTGTTAGCTTTGGAAAATGTCCTTCCCCTTCCATGGTCCCAAATCTTGTGTTATCAGTGTCCTGCTTTACTCCTCCTGCCTTCCCTTATTTACTGTTTTCCTCCAACCTTTATGTCATTCATTCCTTGCTCACCCCCTCCACACTGTTGACATCTTCCTACCATTTTCCTCAACTCTACACCCCATTTCTCTCTCTCAAAAATCACTTCGACCCCTTTTCCCCTGTTAACCTTGTTTATCTCACTCTGCTTAATTCTGGTTATTTCTCTCTTCTTTCCCCTGGTATTCCTGACCATGCATTTTCTGAAGCTGTGGATACCTAGGGTTACCAGATAGCAACTGTGGAAAAAAAAGGGATGGGGGTGGGGGGTAATAGGTGCCTATATAAGAAAAAGTTCCAAAAAATGGGACTGTCTCTTTAAAAACAGGACAATCTGGTCACCCTATGGATACCCCCCTACACACTCTCTCTGGCAGCATTTTCCTGAATCATTGCTGCACCAATTCAGAAGAGGTTAAACTGAGATTGTGCCTCAGTAGAACTGGAGAAAGAGCGCCACATTGTCTTCTCCTACCTTGAATTTTCAGGGTCACCCCCAAACCAGATAAAGGCGCAGCAACCTGGGTTTCCTGGCTTGTAGGAATGCAGCTCTTAGCAATCCCCATGTGCAGCCCCATTCTCAAAGTGCCCAGCCGAACAGCAGAGAGAACAACATAGCACATTCCCAAATTAAACACAAGAGCTGCTGAGAAGAGGTAAGTCATTTCAGCTTGTGCTTATATGGACTAAAACCCGACTCATATGCAATGCTAATCCATGCAACAGAATCAGAAATAGGTCTCTAGACCTCATTCCTTTTGTAGGACAAAAACTGTGTTAAACTGTTCAAGCCCAGTCAGATGTCCCAGCTGAGAGAGAGCCATTATTTGACCAGGATGATGTTCAGGTAGCACAAAGCAAATTAGACAAAAGCACATGCATAAAATAACAGGGCCCAATTCAGGAAAATACTTAAGCCCATGATTAAATCCATTCCTATTCAGCAAAGTATAAGCATGCACATAAATTGGACTTCAGTGAAACTTAAGCATGTGCTTAAATGCCTAGCTGAATAGGGATGCTTTCCTGAATCGAGGCTCAATTTCCTGGAATATTTTCTAGCTCTAATTTTCTCCACTGGAGCAGAATCAGGATGTTTTCTTTTAGTAATAAGCCTGTGCTTTCTGTATTCCTGAGCTGTTATAAATGAGGATGTGAAATCATGTATATTCCCCCCACCTCAAGTTTTTATTGGGGTGGTTTTATAACTAAAAGTTTGAGTCCCTTCCATGTAAAATAAAGACAAAATAAAAGTAAACATCTGGATGACAGTTTTAGTCCTTTGTCAAAGTTACTTCTGTTAACGGTTGAACTCATTTCAAAACTATTATTAGCAATAATGGGAGTTTACACATGAAAAACCCCTGGGCTTGATTATACTTTCACCTGGGGTGTAAATCAGGAGTAACTCCATTTACGTGAATGGAGCCCCATTGGTGTAAAACCATTGTAACTGAGAAGATCAACCCTTCTATGTTTCTACAACTCAGTTTCAATATGGCTACGAAAGCTGCTATCTGGGCAGTCAAGATAAAGAGCAGAGAATGGATTCTTAGATCTCCCTATAAACCTGTCCAAAACAGCCTGCATTTAATCCTTCGTCTGGTGTATGGAATCCTGTTTCTGAGTGTCTGTTTCATAAAAGCTCAAATCTTCCCCCATAGAAACCCAACAAGATAACAAGTCCTTTATTTGTCTTTACACTTAGGCCCTGGTCACACTATGGCTAGCTATATACCTATTTCAAGTCTGATTTTTGCTGGCATAATTCTAGCACTATTTCTCTGGGCCGATATAGCCCGTGATTTTTCACCGACAACCCTGATAGCCAAATCATGCCATAGATTGTAGTTTATAGCAAGTTTCATAACCATTCTCAGGGAGATAGACCCCCTGCCCATTCTAGTCAAGGAAGCAATGCTAGAACCCTGCAAGCAACAACTGTGTTTAAATACTAGCACTTAGCCAGTTTCAGACATTGCGCATATGGGGCCGTAGACAGTTATGTGCAGTGATCCCAGACACACTCTTGCTCCTTGTTTTCCTTTAGGTTTTGGCCTATGATTAAATCATTTAAAGATCCCAACCAGTCCTGCTCTGAGTTGCACCCGTTTCAGTGGAGTTGCTTCAGGTTGACACTAGTGTAATAGAGCAAAACCAGTCCCAAAGGTTGCTGTGTCAGTCAGTGGCAGCACAGTAATGGTCTATTAATTAGCCAGTTCCTATTGACACCTGCTGCCGGATTTTCTTACCCATGACAGCAACCAGCTTTTGATAGCAATCTGCCCTCAGAATCAATTGCGGAAATTTTCATGCTTGCTGAACAGGCGTCATCTGTGACTACTTCGAAATCAAAAGATACTGCATAAAAGCTTTCTCGCTGTCAAATATTCCTTAATCAGGGCTTTTAAAAACCAAAATAATCCTGATTTCTATACAGGACAAATCTCATGCAATCTGATTTAATTTCACATGCTGGCTCCAGCAGCAATGTTGATTAGAAGACCAGAGGTTCAAAGCTTACTGCCGGGGAAGTCAGGAATCACAGCTGCACCAGAGCTAGTGGCTCAATTGTCTCAAAAGTGCCAAGCAAAGAGAGGCCCCTTCCTGAGATAGCTGCCCCTAATGAAAGCCAGAGGGAGGTTTCAGGTGCACTCTGTGCACCAGTTGAGTCCAAAGCCCAGCAGTATTCTTTGCTTGTATTGCAGTACTGTTGAGATTGGAGCTGGGTGGCATTTGTCAGCTGAATAGTCGATTCAACAAAATATACAGTCCTGGTGGATCAGAAACTGGTCACGAATTTGCCATGACAAGTGAAAAGGAGGAGGTGCTGGGAGTGATAGGCTCACATCCCTTTAGACCCCCTAGGTCAGTAGTGAGAGCACTCCCCTAAGAAGTGGGGGGATCGAGGTTCAAATCCCCCTGTTGGAGCTAAACCAAACTGGACTTCTTCAATTCACCAAAAAGTTCAGATGCTGTTTGGACCTAGATCAGTTGCGCCCCCACCTAGAATTTTTCAGACCAAATTGAAAAGCAGTTATTTGCCTGGCTCTAGGTGAGATACCCCTACACAGAGTGGAGCCCCATTGTGCTAGGTGCTGCACAAACACGTACTAAATGACAGTCCCTGCCTTGTAAAGCTTCACAATCTACACAAACTATGAGTAGGTGAAAGGAAGCGTTACTATGGCCATTTTACACCTGGGGAACTAAAGTACAGAGAGATTGACCTGCCCTAGGTCACACAGGACATTTGTGGCAGAATCAGGAATTGAATCCTCATCTCCTGCATCCCAGTTCAGTGGCTTTGCTCAACATAGGAGACTATCTGAACTGAAAGTTTATGGCCAGATTGTAAATCTCTTATTCACGCTGGTGATTGTCCCTACTGAATAATACTTCATTTCATGCATTGACCCATTGAAGGTGATGGGACCATTTGTGGAGTAAACTGTTACTGAACCAATCTGAACCTTAGGCAATTTCACTGCCTCATCTCTCCCAGTCCCTTAAAGACCAAGGGTTGAGTCTCCTCTCATTTTACACCAGTCTTGTACCTGTCTAACTCCACTGACTTTAGTGGAACTACTCCTGATTTACACCAGCATGAGCGAGTATCTAGTGCTTCATAGGCCTGATTTTCATTCACATCAAAGCCCCTTTACTCTATGTAAAGCCCACTTCCAGGCTCCTTTATGCTGCCAGAGTGGTGTACATGGGACTCAGACCTGGTGTCTCTTCTTTAGAAGAAATATATAAACACTGCAAGTGTTTAAGCCTAAAAAAAGTTTGGATTTTTTAAAAAGGAGAATAAACCAATCATTTGTAGATTAAAATAGCAAGTACTGTAAACTGACATATTTATTTAGAGAACCGTGGTTGAGTCACTCAATTAATTGGTAATATTAAGCCCTATAAAGTAAGAAAAATAAATAAATAGAGCCATGTTATGCTTCTGCACGTTAGCGAAGGAGGTGGGGAGGAAGTTGTGTTATTTTTAAAGTGAATCAATATTTTGACAAAGTTGATATTTACGCTCGTACATTTCAAACACTTTCAGACTCACGTGGGACCTGGTCTCACAAAAATGGGTTGCCAAATTCATATTCATTAACCTTACAATTGGCTAATCCAATAAAAGAACAAAGCCCAATGCCCCGGTAGCGTACTTATGGAGTCATTTATTGTATACATGATACTAGCTGCGACTTATGTCCTATGTGCTACTAAAAGCTTAAAAAAAAAAACCCACTGGCATCATTTCCCACCCAGTGCAGAGTTCTGCACAAAGAGGGAGCCGTCAGCCAGAGCCAAATGGAAAAAGGGAATTAGAAGGATGTTATTCATTCATTACTGCCACTTTAATCACTTAGAGGTCCAATTAAGAATAAATCATTAGTATTAAGTTACTTTATCCAAGACTCTCTATAACACACATGATTAGATTTGGAAAGCTGTTGGTGACTAGATTTAGCGCGCAGCTGAAAAAGGCAGTCAGATGGGTTTTTTTTTCCCTTTCCCCCTTGCAATGAAATTGATAAATGACGCCTGCATTCTAGGTGCAGCAGTAATTTCTGTAGTGCAGTCAAGTGCTAGCTCCCTTGTCTCCTTCAGCAATGAGGGCATGGTCCCCTTTAATACCTCAGCCTTCCCCAGGGCTGCCAAAAGGGCATTCCAGTTTCATTTCCATGCAGAAATTCCCAATGCACGGACCTTTTATTCATCAGCAGAACATTCCTTCACTGGGGTGGGGCGGGGATAGGAAGCAAGAGAGAAAGCTGCTTTCATTCCCTCCTTGTTTCTAATCATTGATATTGTCAACATCTCTCCCAGAGAGAAAGCTGGCTTGGGTGGTGTGCGAAAGAAATGACGCAGTATCATACTTTAAGTTCCCCAATCGCCCTTTCCCCGCTCCCCCCTTCCCATGGATAAAATTTCCCCAGCGGCCAGGATCAGTGTCTGGGAAGCATATTTCCTTCTAATCGGTTTTACAGCTCTTTTAAAGTAATATGTCAGATCATTTTCTCCATATACATAGTTAATGAAAGTAACCCTACAAATTCATTTTAAATAGATGGAAGTTGTTATAACCCTGATCTGGAATTTATTACGTTCATTACAATCTTGCTGAAGTAGGTAATGTAATGGACTATTACTTTTATTATCTTTTTAATCCCTCAAAATTATTAGGAACTGACTAATATTTGGCATCACCCTGTTAATGTTTAAACAGAAATTGATACCTTCATTCATCTAGCAACTTATTTATTTATTTTCCCCAGGAGAACAACTTGTGAAGTTTTGGGGGCTTTTTTCCCCCCAATTTTGATGAGCCCAAAAGATTTCTTATAATAATGCAATAATTTTAGTAAAAAGACAGTTATTTTAGTAGACCATAAGAACACGATGAAGAATGATTTTAGTGTCTTCTGAATCCTGGGGTGAAATCCTGCTCCTGTTGACTTCAGGGGGCCAAGATTTCACCTTATAAATGGAAGCCTTTTACTCCTATTCCTTGACTCCCCATCACAGTGAACATAGTGTTTTATAATCCTCCCTTTATGCCAAAACAGTTTTTTATAATAAATCCTATGTTAAGAATGGGATTCCTTAAGATTTTCATGGGATGCATAAAATCTGCACAAGAAACCTTTAAACTCAACTAAATGTTATTTAATGAAAATGAACTGCTCAGTCATATCCCTTTACAAGATGCAGGGACCTGGTCAGTCCCAGCTTAATGCACAACAGATACTGTAATTGCTTGCAAAATATACACGGTCTCATTCTGATCTCACTTACCCCAGTTTTACAATAGTGTTAACTCCACTGACCTGGTTGATTTGGTTTTACACTGGAGTAACAGGCCTATAATTTCCTTGTGAAACAAGAAAAATGTCCATTGTGTGTGTCACAGAGCGCTTATTTCTCCAAGGCTTTTACAGAACTCCCACATTAGAAATCAATGAAGTACACAGATATGCACAACGCTGCACCTTTAGTTCTTGATCCTAGAACTCGTAAAATTATAAAGTCGCAGCTCAATGGTGCTAATATCTACAACATGCAAAACATTCTGGTATTAGACTAGCTAACTAATGCTAACCTTAATAGTCACAGAACTATAAACCAGAGTCTATAAAATCAAAGAGCTCCCTAAGCAATGGCCATTTTGCAAGATTTTTTGAGGTGACAGGGAACTTTATTTCTCCAAAGATGCTGTTACCTAAATGGCTAGTTAGTGTTCAGCAACAAACTGAAACTTAGAACTGTGACAACATAACTTTTTCTTGTCTATGGGCTTGATCCTGTGTCACGAAATCAATGGGAGTTTTGTCATTGATGCCAGTGGGAGCAGGATCAAGTCATAGGTGAATTATCGTTTTGTCAATGGTCTGATATTAGAACACACAAAGGTCTGGTATATGTATCTGACCTGATGCATGTTTAAAGAACGGTGTTTATAAAATGTCACATTTCAGAACACTCAATATAATTTTCCAAAGCACCTAAATAATGTAGGAGCCTAGCTCTCATTTTCAAAGGTTACTTATAGTCATATTTTTAAAGGTATTTAGGCACTGAAAGCTGCGGATAAGCACCTAATAGGATTTTTAAAAGGTACCTAGAAACCTAACTCCTACTGAAATGCTTCTGAGTGAATGCAGGAGCAGTGGTTTTGTTCCAGAACTGTGTTCCATCATATGGACAGTATTAATATGCTGGTTCAGAGGAGTAAGAAATTTGACGGACAGGAGATAGAAGCTATATATGCCATGTGGTGAATAAAATTTAAGGGACAGACAAGTATTGTTAGAGGACCTTATCGTGTTTAAAAATCATACATCACCATGTCTATGTTACTAATAACCACTCTGCTTATTAATGTTGATATTGACTTTTTGCCATTTAATGCTGCTTATTTTGCTATTATTCTGTCACTCTGTTCGGATGATCAAAACAGACTAGCCAGAATCACTTTCTGGTTCCATCCCATTTAAGGTGCTTTTGAAAATCCCACTAGGTGCCCATCTGGATCTTTAGGTGCCTAAATACCTTTGCAAATCTGGCCCGTAGGTGCTTTTGAAAAATGTATGCATTATGCATATCTTTAGTGCTGGGAAAAGTTGTTTTAATATTTTCATCTCAGTTCCTCACCTTGTAAGTGTTAATATTTACTACTGAGTCAAGGCCAGAAATAAGAATCAAGATCACAAGCAGTTTTCTGATTTTCTTCTGTGCTAAAACTGGATTTTGTAGATGAGTGCAAATCACAGCAGAGAAAAGTTTCTCTGGATAGTAGCTTTAAAAACAGTTACAGATTCCTATTATTAATATGTAGCTGACAAGAAAAGCTCATAATTGCTAGTATAACAAAAGAACTACGAGGAAGATTCACAGCATGTTTTTAAAGCAAGGTATCTTTTAATAGGATAAAAAATGAAAAACATAAACATTTAGAATCAGCATTGGAAGAAAACTGAAAACAACATTTTATGGGAATTGACTGCAAAATGAATATTAGATAAGGTGTTTTCACAGGCATAAAGCTCTCCAGGACAAACTAAAAACATTGAAAGAGAAACACTTGATGGCAATAGAAAACGTGATTGTGCTCCTTCATTTGAAGTTTTTTTATTACACCAAAATATCTGAACTGTGCAAACATTTTACCTGCAGTTGTTTATACACCCAAATACATTTTATATAGAGATATATTTGCCCGTTATTCTCATCATCATATCTCCATTGACTTCAATCTGTGCTATGCCAATTTACATCCGTGGAGAATCTGTCCCATACAATGAATACCTTATGGTATTTATTAGGAGTTGAAGTTTAAGCATTTTTAGCCTTAAAAGCTCCCTAAACTATCAATTGCAAATTTTAATTTTCTAAATTGAACCTGATGTAGATATTTGGCCAGAATAACCACTAAGTCAGACCAGCGATGTTAACCCCAACCTCTTTTTATATTTTTATACTGGGGCCAGGCATCTCTAAAAGGATGTGGCAGAAGGAAAATGTTGCATATTATGTCACTTCTATGGTCCTAAATATATAAATAAAAAGCTTTCCATTGCCCTTTTGTCCCCTTATTCATGGTAAAAAAAATATAGATGGTTAACAGGAAAAATAATTTTTCAGTTACAGGTTAGGACAAATAATTTCTAGTTTTGCATTTTACAATCTGCTGCTGAGACAGAGGGAAAGGGACCAGAGAAAAAGAATCCCCTTTTTTTTGTAGTCCAAATACTGCTTTAACAGGACTGAAAGTCTCTCTCGCTTTCTCTCACATTTTCTCTTTATAGCCCTACAGCAAATAAATGGAGGTGTCAGCCCAACACTCTTGTAGGTTTAAACTGAATGGAAGCGTCCTTTTGAAAAGCTTGTTCTGTCTGACAGTCCTGAATGTGCTCCTATTCCAATTCCTTTGAACACCCATCTTTTCTGTGTTGGTACTCTGCTGACATGGCTTTTCGGTTAGTTAAAGATTAACAGAATCCTGCGGAATGACAGGACTTTGTGATAACTTAATTGCACAATACACAGTTGTTCCTATGCAAATTGGAGTATAATTGGACACTAAGAAATTACTTACCCTGCTGAAGGGTGGCAAAGTGGATTTTGGACATCTATAAGGAATAATAATCTATTACCTTTTATTACACTTTAAAAATAGTTTGCAGTTTTATGATGAGTGTTAGACATGCATTTAATTACATTAAAGTATTTGATTATGTACATTAAATATAAGGTCTGATAGCTCTAACAGCTCCTTAGCTTTAAGTGTATTTTAACTGCAGACTCTGAAATTAACATGACAATGCATGAGCTATAGTAATATCTTCATAACTTCTGAAGTGTAATTGACATACCTTTCAAAGGCCTATGGGTATTTACAAGCCCAGGAAAACAAAGGAGAATCTCATTTAATCCATTTTGGTTTTTAATTAGGATTTGGTAACAGCTGTACAGAATTCCAGACCTCATTAATGGCATCAAAACAAACATCATAGACAACAAAGGGAGATGATGTTAGCACCACAAAGGGGCCTATAACTGGGCAATTATTGAAGTCTGGAGTAAAGGTGCATTGCTAAGAGTGGGTTCTAAAAGGAGAGGCTAATAGTGAAAGTGGTGTGTGATGGCAAGAAAACAACAGTGTCATATACTCCACTGGGTGAAACTATTAACATAAGGAATCATAAACCAAAGTGCAAGAGCTAAGCTCTATCTCGCCTATCTAAAGGCTGCATTTACAGTACAGTACATGCTTCCCTTTGAGTGTTTCGCCACAGACTCTTAACACTTTTAGAATCCTTAAGCACAACAGAATGGAAATGGTATTGGAACAGAAAAAAGCCTCTTGAAATGAACTGTACACAGTCCGTTGTGTTGGCATGATTGATACTGGAGCATGTAGGTGTAATGAAACTGATGCTGTCTCCTCTGCACCTGTGATTTATTGAGTACAAATTTAAGATGAGAAAAGGCCCCATAGCAGGAGCTGCATCTTCCCCCTCAAAGAGAGGATGGTCATCCATCACCAGCCATTGCAAAAGGCCCAACAGTGAGCGGCTCATCAGATGAGCCAATAGTCTCTTTGTTGGGATTCCTAACAAGTGTTGGATCAGCAAAAGTCTATTTAGACTGGTGGACCTTTCAGGACCAATTTGTAGTGGGTCACTGATTCTGCTAGTGTATTATCTTCTTTACTACTAGTACCAGTTGGGCAAGCAGCAAAGATTAATGATTTTAGCTGCTGACTCTTTGTGGCAATCTACTGACTCTGGACCAAAGATTAAGATTATTTTTTGCCTTACCAGAAAGGACACACCTGATATACAAGATTTGCTGACTTTCATACAAATGCAAGAATAATGGGCACCTTAGCTGCCACTGCAATGCCAGGAAGAGCGTTTTGCTGGCATGTAGCAAAAGGCAAGAGGTTAGTTATCACAAGGTACACATAAAAGCCAAAGCTGACAACAGGTTTCATCCTCACTGGGCTGGCGAAGATGCATAATGTCACAGCACAGCAATGTCCCCAGTCCCCGTCAATAGGGGGTTCTAGGATCTGTTGTGGCAGGTAGGAAGAGGATGAGCTTTAGTTCCCTGGGGGTGCACCTCTAGGAGGAGAGGCTTTTTTTTAGGAAGGGCAGTATTTCTAGGTTCTAGTGTTTCATTCTTTAGGGGAAGGTGGGAGAGTTCAAGGCACAGGCCCTGGTCATTACTCTGAAGCTGTGTATTGTTTATTGATAGCACGAGCAACATATGATCCATCACATGATGCCTGATCCGGTGCCAGGGGCTTCTACAGATACAGGGCCACCTTAAACCACAGATTTTCATGGCAGCATCAGAACTTCTTGGAGCATGTAATCATACCAAGGGGCATTAATACCCCTTGGAGAGTCTTTTGGAGTCATTGCTCTCCCAAGGTAGTTTATATGTCCAGCGAATGTATGTAGCATAGTGAGAATAGCAACCAGTAAACTGTTGTGGCTACAAACAACAGAGAGTCCTGCTTTTCAGGAGTTATAACAAGTAGTTTTGCCCTGCACTGATAATTCTCATAAGAATTTCAGAGAAAACAGATAAAGAGTGGACAGGTTTGGCTGTTTTTATATGAAGAGTTTGGTTTTTTTTTCTTTTGGTTGCTGTTTCAGACTTTATGCACCTGTCAGTACCCACCCCATCCCAAACTCTGTCTTGCTTTGTGAAGCCCAAATAGTCACCATGCCCTAGGGCCTGATCCAGTAAGATGCCAAGCACCTTCTAAAAAAGGCATGCCATCAACAACTATTAAAGTTACTGGGAGGGTTGTGGCACCTTGCAGGATCAGGTCCCTGAGCAGGAATAAACTACTCCTGAGCAATTTGGAAAATAAAATTAAAAACGACTAGTTACTCCATGCATGGGAGTGGGTGGCACAGAGTGCATTTCTGAGAACTCTGAGCCAAGTTGTCTATGATAATGCCCACTACGTACTCGGCACTCTCCAAACGCTCCAGGAGGATGACCACAGCTCACAATCTAAGGACAGACAAGTGGACACATGTTTGGGGAACAGGCTCAACAACATGCAAATGATATGCAAGTCACTATGATTCACTGTAAGCAGCATGTCCAACGTGGGTCCGTCAGAGGGATTTAAATGCAGACGGCGGAGGGGCTTTATGGATGAGCTATGGGAAGTTTTGTACTCCCTTAAAGCCTGCACAGCCCCAGTTAAGTTAAGGGAGTTGCTCAGGAGTGGAAAAGGGAAACACCGAATTTGTCCATGTATTAGGAAATAAGACAATTCATGATAGGGAGTAAAAATACACTAATCAAGAATCTAGTTTTTAAGGAAAGAATTCTATAGCTGCCCTAATAAAAGGGGCCTAATTGTTTCAATAACGGCTTCCTAGATTACACGGGCCTTTTCTCCTCTGTCGTCTTTGTTCCTGGGGTCATAAATCACAACCCAGGAGATCGCAAGGCCCCACAACAATTTGCAACCGTACTACCAAGTATTCTATTCTGCTGGGCTGAGATCACTGACAAGCTGCTACTTAAAGACTTGACAGGACCAAGACACCAGAAAGGAGGAGGACACTATCAAGCAAAGAGTTTATAATTTACGTATTTTTACACTCCGTATCGTAACATTTTGTTGTGAGCAAATGTCAGAGAGCTTAGATCGCAAACTTAGATGTAATAAAAATCTTTTCCACAAAACCTAATACACAAATGTTTTCTACGATGACGTTTTAAAAAATATGCAAACAATTTTTCTCAAATTGAAATGTCCCCCTGCAGTGTTTGCTAGTGAAACATCACAGTCTTGTATAAATGGCCAATCTGTCAAATCAACCTCATGTCAAGGGACATCCCTCAGTTTAGTCTCAAAGTTACCCACTTTCCACATGTTTGATGTCCCCTCGCTTTAATTGCTGGAAATTATTTACAGAAATAAAAGTTCATGAAGATGAGGTTATAGAAAGAGTTACTGACACTAATGGAATGAATCCAACAGCATTGACGTTTGACACGTGAATTATTTTTGGGTGTCCCTCATTCTGCGTCTGTTATACATTGCGTCCCACATTCAGGCACTGGCAGGTTGAAAGGTACACTACCAGGATGTGAACCAGAAAGTGAGTCTGACTAGAAACAAAAGTGAAGCTGACCTGCCTATTTTGATTCTCCAACTAGAGTGACAGAATAGTAGCACAATAAAGAGCATAAATAGTAAAAAGAAACCTAGACTTTTAAATGTATATTCATATTAATAAAGCACAGGGGTTATGAATCATACATGCATCATGATGATGATTTAATATTTAATAGCGATAAATTCTTTTAACAATTATCTTTCCTTTAAATTGTATCCTCCTGTCCCAGGGTGACAGGCCATGGACAGTAAGGAAAAGCCAGGACACCTGTTCCTGATTGATTGACCTGTAATAGGAGGGAATCTGCTCAGAGTACTCTTGCATGAAGAGGAGGTTGATGGGGAAGAAGTTGCTGGAACTGTTGTGAACCCTGAGTTAAAGGGGCAAACTTTTATCCAAGGTAGTTGTTAGAAGACCTGTTGTAAACCCTGTGTTAAAAGGGGCCAACTTGCAGGCATGGAAAGTCAGGACTAAAAGGACATTAAGGAACATCTTTTGAGAGATTGTTGCTGGAGTGAATTTTTGGGGGGAAACTGAAGCAGAGAACATGCAAAACCAACCCAGTCTACAAAGAGGAGGTTGGGAGGCTGCAGGAACTCAGCAACGTCGCCATATGGCATCTCTCTCTTCTGTCTCCTGTCCCCACAAATTTCTTCCTTCTCTATAGCAAAACATTAATGATGGCCGTAGGATTGAGTACAGCTCTGGAATGACACTGCTTCTGCGTGGACTTATATGCACCCAGTTAAACTGCACTCCATTGTTTATGTATAAGCACAGACACTGCGCATGCATCCAGCTGTATTTGCATCCTGCACTCAGAAACCCAACGCGTGCACATCTATCCTGTCCCCGATGTGCCTAGTGAATGAGAGCAGGTGCCTTTCCCGACCTGTTCTACAAACACAGTCCAGTTTGTAAAGTTAAAAGTCATCCCCCCATTCCTCGGGTTTGGCTCTATTAACCGCCAATTCAACAACAGATAATAAAGTTCAGCTCTCGCAATTCTTGGTTGCCCCCCATGGTTCTTCCCTCAGGACTACTCAGCCCAGACCCTATATCCTCTCTCTCTAGAGCCACTCACTCCCATATGCTGCCTAGGAGAGTCAGCAGAACCCATTTAACCTTTTCCCAGCAGGAACAACACCTGCTAACAGGGTGGAAGGTTTGGGGCAAACTTTGTCAGCCAGTTAGAATAAGGAAGGGATGTGTTTAAGAGCTGAGAGTAGGTGTGGCCTGGGGATGAATGGAGCTATGGTGAATTGTCAGAACAGCTGTGCTCTAGAAATCAGAATGGGAAATTATTTCTGTAGCAGCAATAAGAGGAACACACACCAGTGCTCATAATTTCTAGCTGCACCCATGTATATCACCAGTATTCAGGATTTAGAACAGCAGTAGCGCTGCTACTTCCATATTCAGTTAAAACTTAGCACTCTACACATGGAGTTCTTGCCAAATCACTCTTGTATAAGACTAGGGCCAAAGATGTTAACTAGTCTGGTGGTGAATTGCTTCTGCAAAGGCCACAGAAACAACAAAATATTGGTTTAGTGTAGGCCCTATAAAACTAATGACTATTGATCTTTCTAGAGTGTTGATTTTTTTAAGCTGAGAGTTAGAAGTCAGAGAACACTCCTTGACAAATTAAAAGAGTTTTCAAATAGGGATAATTTCAGGACTAAACTGCTTCAATAATGTCTAATAATCATCATTATTATTAATAGTAGCATATTTAGCACTTACACAGCACCTTTCATCCATAGATCTCAAAGTGACTTGCAAAGATGGGTTGACACTGTCAATTTAAAGACACGTTTCCAGCTCACCGTACTGGCTGTTTTTAATTGGGGTGGGGAAGGGGGAGAGGCAAAAGAACCTGCAGAAACTTCATAGCAAAGTGTTTGGTTTTGTTTGTTTCCAGACACACAATGAAAACAACCAGGGGCCAACTTCAGGCTAGTTTCAGAAAGATCACATAATCCCTCCCCAGGGCCAAAGGAAAAAGTAGGCACCCGGAGATACTGCAGAAGCAACATTAACAAGCTCCTGTATTCTGTCCGTGACCAGTACAAAGAAAGTCCCCCTCTGGTAATCTATTCTCTCAGGAGCATATCTTAGCCTCACCTGCACGGCCATGAAGGTTTCCCTGGCAGTGAAACCAGTTTTGGTTCATCTGCACAAGGGAGAGGATATAGGCACATGGGCTATACTGGGAGATGACATTGCTGGTAATAGAGTCCAGTGCAAAAAACTGCAGGAATTCCTCCTAAATTTGCCTTCTCTAAGAGAAGACAGGACAGGAGGGAGATTGGCATGCAGGAGCGTGCCATATCTAGCAAGATCATAGGTACTTATATGGTTGCCATCACTAACATTTAAGCTCCTCAGTCTTTAACATATTTATCCTCCCTGTACCTCTGAGGTTTTTACCCATTTTGCCTCTGGGGAACTGAGGCACGAAATGACTTGCCCAAGGGCCTACAGAGAGTCTGTGTGGCAAAGCAGGGAATTGAACCAAGTCTCCCAAGTCCCTTGTGCATACCATAACCACTGGATCATCCTTCCTCTAGTTCTGCCTTTATTGCAATAAAGGGCAAAACTTCCATTGACTTCAGTGGTGTGAGTCAGGCTCCACTGTTGCAAATCCCCGGCACGGAGATGCCATTACACCATGAATATTTTCCAAAGCCCAGTCTCCTTCCAACCCACTTCAATAGGGAAACTCAGTCATGTACTAAGGAATGAAGAACTTTGCATTAGGAAAGACTCCTGGGCAGCCCGCTGTGTAGTGGACTCTTTGAAAAGGACACATTAGCTTATAACCAGCCTTCACAATAGGTTCTGCACAGTAATTACTAATGCAAACAGCAACTGAGCACAGCACCATAAAACTGGGGGAAAAAAAGAGCCCTAAGTGATATAAATACATGGGCATGTTCACCATTCAGTGCAGAGCGATGCCTTTCTGATGTCTGCCTGTGTTTAAACAGGTGAAGAATTGCTTTGCTCTCATACAGGTGATTCTCCTCCTCTCTCCTCCTCATCCCATAGGAAGCTGGAAGTCACTAGGAGATCACATATTACTACCTCCTTTTCTATTAGACACATGACTCATGTGTTCTGTGTACTGGGGAGAGATGAGATAACCGTTCAATTAAAATAGAGTTTCCCCAAAATGCTGCCTCTTGCTTCCTCTAAGCTAAACCTGAATCTCTTCTGAAGGGTGGGAAAGATGTGTTAATAGTATCCCAAGGTCAAGGTAGATAGGGAGATCCAAGTGTGGTCCCTACGCACTCAGTCTCCCGTTCTTATCTACTGTGACAGGTGTTTGAGTGGGGGTGGGGAGGATCTGGTGGATACTTGCGATTTCCTTCTCCGATATCTAATGCCCATCACAGTTATGGGGGTGATTTTCTCCCCTTCTGCATGTGTGGTCTCTTCATACCTCCCTAACCCATTTTCTGAGAGTGTCTGGGGAGCCAGCTCTCCCACTCTGGTGCATTTAAACCTAATACCCCTCCCTTCACTCCTGTTGGTCTGTCATTTTCATATTTAATAGCATCACAGGCTTACAGCTTGGAGCACACTACAACATTGTGAAGTACCCACGTACTAGAGAGCCACCCCTCCATTCCCAGAAGAGTGGTAATCAGAGCAAGACAAATCACGCTGCCCAAATGAACACTGAGTAAATGGGACACCACAATGGAAGGTGATGAGACCAACCTCAAGTGGGCTGGAGAAAAGGCAGAGGAGGCTCCTTCTTCCCCCACCCCCAAAAAAAGCTGCCACCAAGATCTCCCTGTGGTGCAAGGGGCATGAAGAATGGCTCAGAGACCCCATCACCCCCAGCAGTATAAAGGAAAAAGAGAAGGTGCACATCTTCACCTTGCTCCCAAGAGGATGCGTGTGGGTGAAGAGAGAAAGTTCACTCCTTCTCAGCTCTTGGGAGTGGGAAAGAATGAGGGCAACACATACTGAATTTCCAGTTATCTTCCTCAGGATCAGGACTGGCACTAGACTTTGTGGGGTCTTGTGCATAGCAATATACTCAGGGCTCCATCCAGCTTCCTCCCCACCTACATTACTATATGTTCCTGTCCCTCCAGCTCTGTCTGCTCCCAAAAGGACATTTCCAGCCACCTCCTGCCAGGCTGCAACATTCCACCAGGCCTGGATTTTAGGCCCAGTGATGTCTGGGTGACCTTCTGCATGGACCAGGGAGCCAGGAGGTGGAGATACAGCTGAAGTGCAACACATTAAGTAGGGAGAGGAGGAGGACAGCTAGGTAATTCAGTTTCTGTCATGACCTACGGGCACTGGAGTCAGACGGGATCATGGACAAAAGATCCAGTCTGATGCTCTGGCTGTGAGTTTGGTTGCATGCGGTGTAAGGTCCCCCAAGAAAAACAAGGCCCTATAGGCTCACAGAGACGTAAGACCACTGCTGCTAAATAGCATAAGATATGAATAGAATCAAATAGTTGAACCTACCCTTTTGGTCACCTCGTATTCTTATGCATCCTATCTAGGCTCTCAGGCACTTCACTCCTTTAGATTTGCTGCAGGATGCTATGGCTTGATTTTCAGAGGGGGATGAGCACCTGCAGCTCCAGATGACATGCCATAAATCAAATACATCATCTCCTGGGATCCTTGATTACCCTAGTGGAAACTCTAGTTTAAAATTTTCAGCTGGTCCCTGCTGGTTCTAGTTGGCCAACTAGGTTTTTGAACAAAGCAAGCAACAGATCCACTGGGTCTGCTGGTCCTCCAGTAGAAATTAATAGAGATTAGGGAAAACCAGTGAAGGATTCTACTGCAGTTTTCACCAGGGTCTCAATTAAAAGAGTTTATGTTTAAAAATAAACAAAAATAACTCACACTTGGCTGGTTAGAACTGCTCATCAGGAGACTGGCAGCTGAACAGATGTTTCCAGCTGGGAATTCTTAGATGAAGTTCCCAATCTCCTCTTTCCCCTGCCTTGTTTTATAAACCCATTATTAAAGAAGTGCGATAGAGGCTTGAAAAATGTGTATTAATCCCAGACAAAAGAACATTTTCAAGGAGTAGTTACTGATATGCATTCTCAGCTTTACAGGGTAAAAATCCTGACATGGAAATGACAGTTATGAAAACACAGCCATTAAAAAGTCAGGAAATGCAGAGTTAGGATAAACTTAAATAAAACTCAGATAACAAAAAAAGTGGAAATTCAGAGTTAAGCTACCAAAACAACTGTAATTCTGCCTTTTAATAATACCCTGAGAAAATTAAAAAAGTAGTAGCGCATGACCTACACAGATGGAGGATAGGTCCATCAATGGTTATTAGCCAAGATGGTCAAGGATGCAACCCCATGCTCTGAGAGTCCCTAAACCTCCAACTGCCAGAAGCAGACAGGATAACAGGGGATGGATCACTCAAAATTGCCCTGTTCTCTTTATTTCTTCTGAAGCATCTGGCAATGGTCACTGTCAGAAGACAGGATACTGGGCTAGATGGACCATTGGTGTGAGCCAGTATATGGCCATTCTTATGTTTAGCTCACAGAGAACAAGTCTTATTGTCTTATTTCCAAATGCAGCAGGAATCCTTATAGACTGGATTTAAAGGATAAAAATAAAGCCTGGAATCATTATTAGCTATTGCCTCAGGCTAATGTAAAAGAAACTAAGTCTCATGTATCAGGGTATAAACTGATCACTTCAGGGGTCAAAGGAAGTGCCTTTCCCTTCACCTTTGCCAGGCACAGTATTTTGCTTTGGCATGTATTTTGCCTCTCACTAGAACATTAGGCACTGATCACACCTGGAGGAAAGCGAGCAGACGTTAACAAGTGGTCTCATCTGATGTAGCAAATCCAAAGTACCAAACAGCACTTCTATCAAGATAGACCTTGAACAATCTTAATGTTCTATTTCCTCAGCAGAGTGGGCTTTCCCTCCAGGATCACTCGCTCTCTTTCTCTCTCTTTATACTCGTCCACTTAATGGCCCTCTCCCAAGCCAAAGAGGCCTAGACACAACACAATGGAAGTGTCAAGGATGCTTTCTGTCACGACCAGCGGAATTTATTGGACAGCATCTTATACGCATTCAGGGGACTGAGACCTTGCACCGACACTAAACTGCTGTCTCTGACGCACAGATGAATTTAGCAATTTGGAAATGGAGCTCAGAAGATAAACAGAGGCAGAAAATTGCTATCTGTAGTGCAGGAACCAATCAGCTCAGCATTCCCACCATGCAGGGAAAGCCCAGCCTGAGAGTGGGGCTGGATGATCCTCTCCCATCTCAATATCTATTGTGTGTGCTTGGAAGGGGAGAATGAATATGAAGCTTCTCCAGCTTTGCCAGGGCTTTGGACAAACTCAAGCTTGGAGGTGAACATTGCATGCAGTAATACGTGACGACAGGCTAACCAAAGAATTACTTCCCCACAAATAAAATGGCCAACAATGCAACTCTGCTGTGCATATTGTATGAGCGCTATGGGGACTTGAGCAAAATTTGCATCTAGATCCAGATTCTGAAAACCTCTACGCTGGGAGTGCTCAGATCCAGGGTGTTGGTTCTGCTTGTTACAAAGAAAAGGGCCATTTGGCAAAATTCCGATCTAAGCCCCTTCTCCACTCTGGGGAATGTTCAGGGAAACGGATTTTGTTTATGCCAGAGATGGGCCAGAACTAAAAGCATTTTTCCAACATTTCCCCCTTTCTACTCACTCCCCCTTTGAACTTTAAGGTTTGAAAACAAATTGGATCCAGACCTAAAGCAACTTGGGGATTTGCAAAACCAAAGTACCTCCAGTTCTGTGCAATGTTACCCTCATGTAACTTATAAAGGGGATAATATTCATTTCAATACAGAGTAAGTTTGTAGCTGGGACCTGAGCACTTTCCTTTGCATCCAGGCTTCTTTCTGAATCTGTAGTGAGGGGAAAGGGCAGAGAGGTAGCTGTGTTTCATTAGCTGAAAAGGGAGTTGTTTTAGAAAGGTGGGACTGCCTCCTCCCCCATGGGACACAATAAACCTGATCTTCCCCTCTGTGATCAGCAAGAGCATGGAAGCTGCAAACCTAACCAGTACATCAAAAAAGAGCTTGGAAAAATACTTTGAGTGAAAAATGCTAACTGTGCATCCTTCTCCTGTAACTGTACTGATATTAAATCAGGAAATAGCACAGAACAACCACAAACACATATATACAGGGGCTGTCAAAACAGAAACAAAACAAAATCCCTAATGGGGACTAGAGGTGAAAAGAGCAAAAAGAAGAATATACAGTATCTGCTTTATGATTATATTTAAATCCTTACACAGCAAATGCTGGAAAGGGAATTCCAACATTTTCTCTATATAAGCAGTTTTCCTGATCCAGGGCTTTGTGCAATGAAAAGGAATCACTAATCAGTCTGAATTAAAGGATGCGGCTGCCCAGAGGGCATTATAGCATTCATATGGACTTATGATTTACAGTGCAAGGCCCCCTGCCAGAAAACATGTATGCACTTGCTTAACAGTACTGCAGTGAGTAGTTCAATTGAAATCATTGCAGAATCAGGTCCTGACTACCAGTATCTCTCAACTAATTACAGCAGTGGTTCCCACACAGCGGCCCATGGACCATCACTGCTCTGAAGAGCACTTGCTAGTGGTGTGTGGAGAATTGGCTACTTGCCTGGTGCCAGATTTCGAAATGCTCATCATCCACAGTTAGGCCAAAATTTTCAGCTCCCCTTTGTACACCTAAATAAAGGGCCAGACTTTGGAAAAAGCTCAGCACCCAATATGCTAAGCTCTTGTGAAAAAATCTAGTTGATTTACTTTGGTGCCAAAAATAGGAGCTGAGCTGCTTTGAAAATCTGGTTCCATTTCTGGGTGCTAAGTACTTTCCAATATCCGGCACATTTTTTCCCCCTCCCCAGTTGCTAAATCACATTCAAAGAAACTAAAAACACATTAAATACTTTACTAATATCACTTTCCCTCCTCCCCCCCGAAATTGCTGTAGCTGTTAGATGATCATGAATAGGAGAGGATGTGCTGGAGAGACAATTTTTCTTATTAAGATGTGGTCCAAGCTATGAGCATGCTTGAGAACTTTCGCATGACGTGACATTGCATTCCAAGATATGGCTACAGTAATTAGAGCTCTGCAGCTTCTATTGGCCACTTGAAAAGTGCTGCTATGATCATCTAGAAATGGTTAGATACCTACTAACTCAATGGTAGAGGAGCTCTTTTCTAGAATTCAACCTGCCAGGGTTCAAGTGGGAAACAGGGACTCGCTCCAAGGCAGAGTAAAGCACCTTGAAAGCAAGCAAGGCGGTTGCTTTTAACTAATGGTTTCCTAATAAATAACCTCGATTTCTGGGATTGGGCTTTCCTGATAGAAATAATTCTACACCAGTAGCAGGAGGGATAATGGAGGGGGGGAGGTAAGTGAAAGATGGATGGGCATGAAGAGTTTTTGAGCCTGACATGAAGGAGGAATACCCAAGTCACTTAAAAACAAAATGATGGTCTCATTCCTGGTGGAGACGGGCCAAAGAAAGCTAATCCCCACCCGGCCCCGTGGCCAAAAGTACTTTGAGAACCTGAGATGAAAAATTCTAGGTAATATTACGATTTCTTATTAAAACATGTAACTCTGCACGTACTGTGTACAAAGAATCAGAGAGATGAACCTGAATAAACGACATGGCTCAGGACCCTTGAAGAGCTGTCCCTCCCCTCGGACCTTAGCTGGAAAGGCAATAAAATGCATGAAAAAGCCAGGGCAGCAAATCTGTCTCTCTCTGATTCCCTGCAGCAAGGGGAATGCCTCACTTGCGAGGCGGCTTGCGCTTGTGATTAACTCAAAGTAGTCTGTGGACAAGAACCCATCTTCCATATGGTTCCTTCGCAGCGCTGAGGGAAGCAGCTGAACTAGGGTTTGGTGTTTGTTCATAGTCACTGAAGTGTTTACGGAATTATAAATATACCGTCCCCAGCAGCGCAGGTCTCAGTGGCCCTGCCCTACTCGGATGAGGTTGAAGGTCCCATAAAGATCTAATCCAGCAGAAAAACGAAGCACTGCAGGGAAATCAAATATTTCCTCGAACTATAACACAGGCCAGCTACAAAGAGTTAAAGAGCTTCCACTCACGAGGCAGGAGGATGTGCGGTGTATCGTGATTTGGCCATTTTAGCTTGGCCAAAATAGAGAAACAAAAAGTTTCCCATGTCAACTCTAACTTCCTTGGGGGGGGGGGGTGTCAGAAAAATCAATAATGATTACTAAGCTTCTGCATCTTCCATCCACGTCCTCCTCTTTATTACCCTCTCCTTTGTCAAGAATTCATCACAGACAGACAGACAGAAAACGAACGTAGGATCGAACACTGATTTTGATATTGTTCTAAACAGATGAAAAGCAACTCTGAATTACAGGTGTTTGTTAATAGTAAGTGATCTGCTCATTTCCTTTGCATCCGTCTTTTCAAAACAACCTTATTAGCCAGCCTAATTTAGTACTATAAAACCGGCAGTTGTACATAATCCCAGAGTCTACAGAATTGTACATTTATTTGGTGTTAACCGCTTGCTGGACTGATTCCCTTGTGTTTGCGTGTGTTCTGGCCAGAGCTGACAACAACATGCGAGTGATGTAGAATTTGCTCGTCAACAAAAAACATTTATGGGCTGCTCCCCTCTAAACAAAAACAAAACCACCCTATAAAAACAGACGAGTTCATGTTTTTTATTATGCTTAAAGCATTACGTTAATGCACTAATAACACGCAATATTGGTCCGCTTGGCTTCAATATCCCCTTATTCTCCAGCAAAAAATCGTGTCCCCTAATTCTTGTCAATGCTTTGAAAAAAAACCTACCCTTCTGAAGTCTTGTTCCACTTCCTTCTCCCAGATCCACCTGCAAAACGTGTCTAGAGTTAGCACTGGGATCTGTCTGGCTGTGACTGAATTGTTTCAAGCTAAAATCGAGAGGTTTCAGTTAACCCAGGACAGTACAATAGCCTGTTTTATACAGCAAAGCTGCTGGGCAGACTTTTCCCAAAGAATGTTACACGTTTATTTTGACAATCCCAGCAAAGAAAAGAAAAAAGAGAAAGAAAAAGATTTACGATTACCATTAGTAATTTAATCCTAAATTCGTGGGCCATCTCCATTAAGCCAAACAAGCAACCATCAACACTTTTCTTTCTGATGCACATGTAGCTGCAATAGATGATTAACCAGGTCTCTTGCTGCGTACGCAGGAAAACATAACACACAACACGGTATCTGCTGCAGTTTTGAAAAAAAAAATTGGGGAAAAAAAAGTGGTACGAGGAGGCAAAGTGCTGTCCTTTCCCTCCCACCTCCCCAGCAGTGCCGATTTTCTGATCTGTCTGTTTTTGTTTCTTCACAAAACTAACTTCAGACAAAACATCCTACTAAGAGGTTATATGAGGAAAACCCTTCTTCGGGGTGAAATGTATCAATCAGCAGACGCTAAAGAATTAGCAGCAGTGGGGTGGAGGGGTATTTTTAAAGAGTGATTTTATAATTGTTTTTAAATCGGTTTTTCCTTCTTACTTTTTTGAACCTATCCATCGTGTTCCTAACACAGAAAATTTAGGGCTGCGAACGTAACATGATTCCTTCCAAAATGTCTAATCTAGGATTCAGCCCAAAACCATACGGACTGAGGTATGTATCTGCACGAGATTTTTAAAAAGCGATCTTTAAATTTCAGTGGCTCTAAATTCCTCCCACCTTCGACTAGCGTTATAGCTGAGATTAAATGAAATTCCTTCTGGAAACAGGTTTGAACTCTGTGATTCTGACGCGGGGGAAAGCAGTGAGGCACGTTTGAAATGAACCTTCAAAACGTGCTTTAAAATCTATGCCCAACCTCAGCCTGTATTGTTATTTGTATTAAAATCAACCCCACAGATTGGCATTGAAACTGGGTCACGATTAAAGAAGTTTGCACGTATGATTTCGGGGGCGGGGGGTGCGATTTGTACAGCTGAGCTATGAAGCCATACAGATGGAGTAAATCTCCATTCCATGCCCCCCACGCACCCCCCACACAATTAGGGTTTTATTTAGTCTGGGGTTCAATTGTTGAAGGTGCTTATTAAGTGATGGAGCATCTTATACCCTGAAAAAAATTGTAAAGCTCCAAAAATACCATTTTTTTCAAGCGTACCACCTACAGTATAGAGCTGTGTATGGCGAGACATTGCCATACGCTGGGATCTGTCTGTATCACTTTCCTGATAGAATGATGCTTCCTTGAGCGAAGGTACTGGACGATGCATTAGCACCGACGTCTCTTACTGACGTGGATGCTTAACATTTTGCAGGGGTGATTTTAGATGACGGGGAGGGCTGTTTCTGGCCGTCGCTCCCTCGCTGGGTTGTTCAGTAACTTGTCTCTAGGGCAGAGGGCCCCTCTTCCAGGGGTGTATTGGTGAAGTGCTCTAGCGTCTGCAGGCTTCTCCTCTCACAAGCCCTCTTGCAACGCTCTGCGTATGGTTTTGGTCTAACCTTCCTTCAGAGTCCTGAAGCCCAGCGGGGTCGGACAAAGGGCAGATTTTCCCCGTGCACCAGCCCGGGGCTGATTACGGTTTGACGATTGAATTCAAAGTCCACAATAAACTAAATCACCGCTCAGAAGGTCTTTTCCAGTAATGCTACAAGTTTTGTGGGAGGCAGTTTCTTAACCATTAACGTGCAAGTATCTAATGGCAGTAAAATAGACCCTAGATATCCTAGGATGACGAATATATACTTAGAAGGGAACCTGCAGCACCAATTTGCATATTAAAGCTTAAACGGTAAAGCAAGGGGGGCATAAAATAGTGCCAGGCTGAACTGTATTAGGAGCGGATAGAGAGCTACCCGACCAATGCTTCCTCGGTCCTCCAGGAGCTCCACCTTGCGAATATACCTCAGTCATTAACCTCCTCTGATGGCGCATGGGAAAGGTTTTGCTTACTCGCTCTAAATGAACAACACCTTCGAAATGCTCGGCAGATTCCCCCCCTCTCTCCAGCAACCTTAGCTCCCACCCCTTACAACTGTAATGTTTAACATGCTGCTGTCACAGGGCACCCAGCAGGACCTCAATAATCACCCCCCCACACACACCCAGGGATTCACACTGGAGCCCATTGCAGACGTTTAAAAGCCCCAAGGAAGTGCCAGAGAGAGCTAGGGGAGACATCACAGTGCTGTCTTCTCTGCCGCCTCTGAAATCTCCCTCTAAAAAACTTTCCCCAAACAATTGGTTCCAGTGTGCTCTGGGGGAGCCCATCGGCCTTCTGAACAGATACACCCTTGAAAGACGATCCCCCCCTTTGTATCCCCGAGCTCCTTAAACAACAAAGCAACGCGCCCCGAGTGCAGGATGCCTGCGAATCAAGCATTCCGCCTAAAGCGCAGCCGACTGAATTTGAACTGAGGGTCTCCCAGTGTTTGCGAACGAGGCCGAGCAGGGCTAGTTTGTCAAGTAGGATCAGCCCCGGTTAGAAAGGAACAAGCGTAAACGTCCTGCCCAGCGTGGCACTGTGCACTCTGCGTGCAGGAGTTTAGAGCAGAGGAGAAGCTGCAGGGGGGAGATATTGTATTTGCTTATATGTGATTAAAATGCAGCGCGGGTTGGGATTTGGAACGGGGACAGCTCAGGTACACTTTGGCCCCCTGGTGAGGACAAACCTTCTGGATCATGTACATGGGAAGAGAGAGGGTTGAAGAGTCACACCGGATTCACACCACGGATCTAAAGCTTTATTGCTGGGGTGTTATCTATACTGCTAATTTAACTGGAGACATTCAGATGAAACGAGCGGACATTTCATTGCCACACAAAATACCCGCCTCCCGGTGCCTAATACTAAGGTGGTATTTCATTAAATTATCCTCTACCAACTGTCCTTTCCCCCCACAGAATTCGTGTGATGTCCACGAAGTTTTGATTGTTCTAACTGGGATATTTATAACTTTCCGAGAGCCTTTACATATCCTTTGCTCTGCATTTCTGTCTGCGACCCAGTGTATGGCTCATTTTAAACGGAACACAAATAAAGCAAGTGGTCGCGTTTTGTCTAAGGTCCGGGCTGGAAAAGTAGAAATAACCATTGGGATTCGATCTGAAAAAACACCCCGTGTATATTACACGTAACCCTTTCCGTGCTGCAGCAGATCTGAGATCGAGCTCTGGGCTACTTTTAAATATTCCTGCTGTTTTCTGTTTGAGATTTTAATAGACTCTTTCAGGAGAGGAGGAAAAAAGTAACACAATTTTTTTTTCTGAAAGGTGCTTCTGTCCATCATGAAAATCAGCCTTGACTTTTGTGTTTGCATCAGAAACTAAGTAATTGAATAATGACACAGATAGAAAAACGACAGTGGTATTATTACTGTGGATGTCGAAAGAGACAGGTGGATGAAGGAAACCCAGCAGACTCGAGCAGAGAATGATCATTTCAACACATTCTCTATGTTCCAGTTGGGGGTTTAAAGGGAGACATTAACCCTGTTGGTAGAGGTTAAAGCTCATTATCTCAGAAATGTTCCTTGTTTGTTTCTGTTCCTCTTACACCGATGTGTCGCTCCCCCCCAATCTTCAGCTGTAATTCTCTGTACTCCTCTTTTTGTCTACAATAGCTGGTGCTTTTTTCAAAACGGCCACTTGGGGTCGTCCTTTATGTCTGTTTGAGCGTAAAAACAGTTTTTTTTAAAAAAAGCCTTAATCTCCTTTAATCGTTACAAAATGTTCAAACAAAAACACAGTTCTGTTACTGTACCCCCCCAACAAAAAAAATCTTACAAGCCGATTCTTCTTTGCATGCAGTCACTCAAGGAGAAGAGGAAATCAAAGATCTTCCTTATAACTTGAAATGTAATTACAGTATATTTTCCCCTTCGCCCCGAGATTTGCAATAGTCTGAGCCAGTGCTAGCTGCTTTACTTTGGGGAGGTATTTTTAACTTGAGGTTTTCTTCGATTATATAAGACAGCTGGCACACTCAGACTGTGGGCAAATATTTTTTATTTTCGTCTTCTTCCTAACCCCCTCTCTGTCTCTCTCACACACACACAAACATGCAATGATCATAGTTGAATCCTGCAAGAGATTAACTGTTTTGACTGTACTCCTGGAAAGTTGACACTGAAAAGTTGCACTCAAACCAGTCCATCCTCCCACCTCCACAAAACAGAGTGGGCAGAGGGACTTTGTCATATTTAGAACAAAGGGATGGCCAGCAAGTGAAACATACGCTGGATTGCTCCCGCTCCTTTGTAAATTACACCGGCTAAGAGAGAAAGGGAGGGGAGAGAGACAGAAAAGGGGGGAGCAGATCGGGGAGAGAAAGTGGGAAGATTAAAACATGAAAGAAAAAAAAGGGGGTTGGAGTTGCTGCCTGGTCTTGTTCTCCAGCTGCTAGTCAGCTGACTCGTTGGGAGCTGTCACATTGTGGGAGCCTGGCCCCTCCTCCGGCAGCCCCAGGATCTCCGCGGCTGAGTTCCCATTGGAGCGGCTGCCTGGCGGTCCCAGCCCCCTTTCCCTGAGTGTCATCAGAAAAGGAATATAAGCAGCCAGGGGGGCTGCCTCGCAAATCACAGCTGCACAACAGGAGCTGGAGGCGGCAGCTAAAGCAGAGACAAGATTTCCCCACCTCCCCCACCCCTTCCCTTCATTGCGAGCGAGAACGAGCGAACAAAAACTCCAACCACCAAAATAACCCATCCAACAGCAACCCTCCAGCACACGCCGCCCGCTGCTCTGCCTGGAAAGTTGCAGCGGGCTCCGGCTCCGCGCCTGCAGTGGAGTGGGGGGGCCGAGGCTCAGGACTTACAAACCGACCCCAGCCGGGGCACAGAATCTCTCCTGCTTTTTCCTTTGCAAAAGAGGCCAACCTGCAACGCCAGCATTGCGGTGGGGAGGCTCCTGCTGCTGCTTCCTTCCTCCCCTCCTCGCCCGTGGGGTTTTCTTAGCCGTGGGAGCCTCTGCAGCCTGCATTGCATTGCAGACACCGCTACCCCACGCCTCGCGGCCCGGGTGCCTCCGCCTCCTCCGCCCGCTTGGCTCGGCTGCCCTCCGCCAGCAGCAGCAGCAGCGAAGTTGACCTGGAGTCCGAGGGAGCGCGGCCAGCCCTCCCCCCGGACGGTGCCCTGGAGTGAGCGCTCCAGCCAGAGGCGCCTGCGAGACAGCCATGGCCGGCGAGCTGAGCATCGGACCCGAGCTGCCCACCAGCCCCCTGGCCATGGAGTACGTCAACGACTTCGACCTGATGAAATTCGACGTGAAGAAGGAGCCTCTGGGCAGAGCCGACCGGCCCGGCCGCCACTGCACCCGCCTGCAGCCGGCCGGCTCCGTCTCCTCTACTCCCATCAGCACGCCCTGCAGCTCGGTGCCCTCCTCGCCCAGCTTCAGCCCCACCGAGCAGAAGACCCACCTGGAGGACCTGTACTGGATGGCCAACAGCTACCAGCAGATGAACCCCGAGACGCTCAGCCTCACCCCGGAGGACGCGGTGGAAGCCCTCATCGGGTCCCACCAGATGCCCCAGCAGCTGCAAAGCTTTGAGAGCTTCCGGGCCCACCACCACCACCATCACCAACAGCAGCACCACCACCAGTACCCGGGGGTCACCCACGAAGACCTGGCCAACAGCGGGCACCCGCATCACCATCACCATCACCACCACCACCATCACCAGGCGTCTCCCACCCCTTCCACCTCCTCCACCTCCTCCCAGCAGCTGCAGAACGCCCACCAGCAGCACCCTTCCTCCAACAGCGTGGAAGACAGGTTCTCGGACGAACAGCTGGTCTCCATGTCGGTGAGGGAGCTCAACAGGCACCTGAGGGGCTTCACCAAGGACGAGGTGATCCGCCTCAAGCAGAAGAGGAGGACGTTGAAGAACAGGGGCTATGCCCAGTCCTGCAGGTATAAGCGAGTCCAGCAGAAGCACCATCTGGAGAACGAGAAGACCCAGCTGATCCAGCAGGTGGAACAGCTCAAGCAAGAGGTGACCCGACTGGCCAGAGAAAGAGATGCCTACAAGCTCAAGTGTGAGAAACTTGCCAGCAATGGCTTCAGGGAGGCCGGATCCACCAGTGACAACCCATCTTCTCCTGAGTTCTTCATGTGAGTCCTTTAAACACAACCCCCCACGATCTCCTCCTCCGCCCCTCCCATCCTCCTCTGACATCTCCATCCATCTGCCTGCTCGAGTAGAGAGGAAGAAGAGAGACTTAATATTTGCAGCATCTTGTCTTATAGATTAGCTGTGAAAAGTAGGCTGGGGGTAGGTGGGGGAGAGAGAGAGAGAGACGTGCAACTTTTTATCTTTAGTTCGCCAGTTAAAGAAAGAAACAGAAGAAAGGAAGGACATGTAAAGCGTTTTTATAGATCGCTTGCTTTCAGAACTATATGGGCTCGTTGGTTTTTTTTTTTAAGAGACAATGAACAAGCGATCTATAACATATTACCTGCTTGGGAGTCAAGGAAAGAAGACTCATGCAGCAGCAGCTTATGCACATTTTACCTGCTTGGAAAGGCGAATAAGTAAAGGACAATATATGCAAAGCCCTCATATATTGCCTGCTTTGAGAAATAGTTACGGGACTCAGATGGGACATTCAGTACAAGACAAGAAAAAAACCATCAGTTTTATTGCCTGCTTGATTATATAGAAAAAATACGAAAATCTGCATTAAAAATATTAATCCTGCATGCTGGACATGTATGGTAATAATTTCTATTTTGTACCATTTTCTTGTTTAACTTTAGCATGTTGATCATCGTTCATAGCTTTGTTTCATTGATAAGAAAAGCATCACAAGTTATCAACTTTTTACTACTTGTGCAGTTTTGTTGGGTTTTTTTTGTTTGGGGTTTTTTGTTTTGTTTTGTTCTAGTTGTTAGCTTGTAAATATCTGCCACATCAAACAGCACAGGAAGACAAAATAACATTTCATCAGGCTGGTTATATGGTTTGTTATTAAAGTAAAGAGAATAAAAAGCGTTATGGGCATTTTTGTATTTGCATTCAGAAAACAACTTTGTATATTTGGTGCACTTTTAAGTTGTAATTTTTTCTTTAGTTTTCATTTTGGTTTTTGTTTGTTGGGGCAGAATAAAAGCAACTCGATTGCATTGACAAACCTAAACTTAATAATAGTGAAAAAGGCCAGCAACCTAGCAGCTATATCCTACTCCACAATTTAAGTGGCAGTGAACCTATTACTTTGACGTCAGGACAGTTATCAGACAGCAGTGCGCATAGCTTTGGCCATATTTTTCTCTGATTTATTATACACTCAGGAAACAAAGAATTTACAATGTATTTTCTTTTAAGAAACAATTGATTCTTGATTTCCAAAACCCAGGATGACATGAGTCAGTTGCAATCGCTGTAGGCGGAACAGTACACAACAATAACGTGTATCAGTTCCAGTTCTGATTTCAGTTAGGTTTATCAATGGCAACAGAGGATGAAAGGGCTTGGAATGTATAGAAAACTGAAACGTTTTTTAAAGAGACATACTGCAACTTAAGTGTATTATTTGCAATGATTTTTAATCTGCTTCTCTGCTTCCCCATGCAGCAAAAGTTTTGGCCAAATTGCTTTGCAGTTGTATAGTAGTAGTTTGGAGTGTTATGGGTGTTATTACTTTTTTTTCCTCCTGCAGGTCAGAAAAAGGATTTTACGTTGCACTGACAAAAATACCAAAATGAAAACTTATTTTAGTTTCCTTTTAGGATTGATTGCTGGCACTGCTGGCCGGATGCATTTTAAGTTTGTATTAGTTTATAAATTAACAGTAATAACAAGATTGTAATGAACAGCATGGTGCTTGCAGTTTTAAATATTGTGGATATTAGTCATGCATCAGAAAACGATCTTTGGTTTTTACTGATTCAACTGTGTTGAAATCAAAACATTGCAGCAGCGAAAAAAATTGTTTTTATTTCATGTAAAGTTCTGAAGGGATCAATTTCAAATCCTGCTTATGATATGAAAAATATTAAAAAACCTGGTCTATTGTAGTTTTATTCAGACTGGTTTCTGTTTTTGGTTATTAAAATTGTTTCCTATTTTGCTTATTAAAATAATTGAAATGGCATTGCTTTGAAGGGTTTACTTCTCCAATGTCTTGTGTTTAAACTTTCTTGCACCTTAAATATATATCTAAAGGCCATGATCCAGGTAAACTGATCTTTGACGTGCATCATTGGGTTTTAAAAGTGATTTTTTTGGAAGTTTATTTTAATTCTACAACGAGGGTCATCATTCCACACACATCTGTGCAGTGTTGCAAAATCAATTTCTAACCCTTAACATGGTTTACTCTACACTGTAGTTTTGGCTTCAAACTCCACTCTAACACAATTTCATGGGATTTGCTGTGCACCGATAGACACTAAAGCAGCTAAAGGTGCTATTTTCAAACCCAGCATCAAACAGCAGGATGGTTCTTACTGATGACACTTGTCTGGACTCACTCTAGCAAACCTTAGAACGTTGGCAGCCAGCTTGTTACATTCAAGAGCTGAAGGTCTCACTGGCAATGGAGGCGTAGTGCGGTGTTTCCCTTTCAAACACTTCCCAGGGTCCCTCTGTGAAGCTTGGTTTCAAAGGGTCTGTACTGTACTTTCCCTGCAAAACAGTCTACCCCCTCCCCCGAAGCAACTCCCTTGCTCACACTGTGGATGTGTAGATAATTTCAAGTTATAGACGCAGCAGCACATGGGCCCATTGAGTTTAACATGTCTCCCTCTGAGCTATAGTGGGGGCCGGGGAAGAAATCAATCTTTATTAAAATGCTCTAACGAGACATTTAAAAAATGTCTAGAACCTTAAAAGCGTGATCAATACGGTTCCTCTAGGATCCGTGCAGCACACTCCACCTCCCATTGTCTTTCTCGCCTCTCAATCTGCCCAGTTTGTTTATTCTGGCATTTTGAAACATGACAATGATATTAACTCATTGTGTTCAGTAACAGCAGGTGCTCACAGAGCGAGAATACAACACTGCAGCTCCACTTCTATCCTAGCGCTCCTACCCCGCCACTATCCCAACAGCTAAGCAATTAGTTGCTTTAAAGTCCAAAGTGGGTGATAATCATTGATCTAAGTCAATTGCAGCCAGGCTCTGTTCTGCTCAGAGCCTTGGTGTGGGAATTAGAAAGTTGCAAAGAAAGCAGCAGCCTGGAAGGTTGAGGATTGGTACTTTCCAACTGCGAACAGGGGATTTAACTTTAAATCCTTCTTTAAAACCCCCCAAACTAGCCTCTCTTCCCAAGGAGAGCAAGCTGCCCTTGCAGGAATGACACACGACATGTTTGCAAAACAAATCAGTTAAGAACAGAGTGTGGGAAAAAATGAAAAGCAAATACAGTAACCCCACAACAAAATCCTCCTTTAAGCCCCATACTCATCACTGCCTTGACAGAGACAGGAAGCCCAGCTAACTGACAGAGAAGCATTAAAGGGGCAGCAGCCTGATCCCGAACACCTCAGTGCACAGAGGGCTACAGAAATATAGTGTCCTCCTTCCTTTTAACACCGGGAAGGGAGACAGTGGGTTATACAGAAAAGATGTCAGAACCTTATTTCCATGTATTGCCTTTTTTCTTTGCCATGCTATGGCTCCAGAAAGCCTGAGAGGAATATTGTTTGTGGGAACTGCCACCGCATATTAATGTCCCCTCATGCATGCATTGAATAAATCACCAGGGCTAATTGAACAACAAAAAATAGGAAAACAGGCCTGAGAGGAGCACTATAGTGGCTTTAGCAGTCTGGATTCCCACAGAATAACTGTGTCAGTGGAAAGGTTCAGGGGGCAGAGGTCCATTTATGTAGGAAGTGTCTATGCAGCGTTCAGTGCTCTTAATGAATTTTAATTTATCTGATTAAGAAAAAGAAAACGGCTCGGATTTGTGGGAATACAACCTTCAAGTGACCAAAGCGCTGCCAGTTTAAAATTAAAAAAGCACCACGGAGGACTAAGAAGGGATCTCCAGCTAGATCGCCTGGGTGCGTGCGGGTGTACGCTTAATGCAAAGCACCTTTGAACACACACATGGCTTTGAAGAGGGATGCAGCGTTCGGATTAGAACTAAACCCAGCCGCGCTTGGGGACGCAGGGTGTCCCCTGGAATAATCAGATCGTATCTATTTGCTTCCAGTGTCATAAGAAATACGCTGCACCAGATTAAAGCTGTGTGAGCATTGCACTTCTCAGGCTCTGCGGGCATCTTCGGAGGCTCCGAGAGCTCACAGCGAGCGCTCCCTTCCTCCTTATTTCACTAGGAAAAACAAGGCACTGAAGGAACATATTGCTCTGAGACGTGTGATCAGTAAACCCCCCACCACACTACCCTACTCTTTGGAGATGCTAATGCAACGGATTATTTTTTAGGGGGAGGGGGAGAGGAGGGGTTAAATGCGATACTTTTTGTAACACTGCTGGAAGAACTAAAGAAGACTTATGAGAGAAATGATGTTCAGTTGCGCGTGTATATTTTTTAAAGCGAACTTGGAAAACAGCCCACCGATCAGTCACCGAGCATAGACGTGAGAAGTCCCTGCAGTACGCACGTGGCGAGGTGTGGTTAGAACAGGAGCAGGTAGAATACCGACTAGTGCAGAAGGGGGAATTGTGAGACGACAGGAAGAGAGGGTCACCCTTAAAAAAAATCTATGCGGATCCCCGGTTGTCTCCATACAGATTGTCTGTCTGCGATCTGTGCTGAGGGGGATACAAATACACACAGCAAGGGTACCTTATTGCCTGTTATCACGCTTTGCTTTCCCCTTGGGCTTTCCCTGTCGTGCATATCGCTTTGCTATCCCCGGGCGCTTATTAAACACTGACTCGAGACGCTTTTTCGTCCTCCAGCCGCGAAAGGGTTAACTATCACCCCTGCTTTTGCTCAGCGAGCACTAATGAAATCCCGGCATATTTACTTTTCTATCTCCCGACTCATTATTGATTCATAAAGGGCTGTAGACACAGGAATCAGCGGGGATGATGGATGGCCCGATTCGGAAACAAGTTTCTTGGAGCGTCTTGTCTGTACGGCCCCTCTGAACGCAGTCCACATGTCCTCTCCGCAAGATGCTCCTACAATCCTGGTGTGCCAGAGCCAGCCAGACATGCAGAGAGCTCAGTGGTTTTGTACAGAGACTACTGTACAGCCAATGCCTTGGCTAACTGGTTTCAATTAGGACTAAAGAGACACTGCATTTCCAACATGGGTGAATAAACCAACTAACCCCAACTTCCCCCCCCCCCCACCCCAGACGTGCTGCTTTGCATGCATGTTCCCTGTCTCTCTTGAGTCACGCAGCTAATGACCCGAAGGGAGAAAGACCCATACATATAGAACAGGACTTAAGAGGAAAAAGAGCGCAGCAATACCAAGAAATACGCAAGTCACTGGGAGAGGGAGTGATGGCAAAGAAATGGAGACATGGGGAGATCGGATGAAGCTAGACGCCACAGCAACTTGCATTTTCTTTACTCCCAACAACGCAGTGCTAAATATACAGAGTTGTATTCAAGCGCTCCGAAGTAAAGAGCTGAAAGCAGTGATCTCTGAATCCAAGTCCACCCCACACCCACTTTTGCTACCAAGGAAAAGATAAGCGCCAATAAAAGCGAAAGTGCTGCAAATGTACGCGGTGCTCCTCGAATTTTTTTTTCTAATTTGCTGATGAAAGGATCTGATGCTGGTCTTTTGTCTGTCAATTTTGGAACGGACTTCAAAAGAAACAGGATCGGGCCCTAACTGTCCTCAACTGTTAAGGGCTTAAAGATACTTCACTAGATTCCCTGAAATTCACTAAGCCAATTTGTCTGACTTCATTACTGTCCTATCAATGGGCTTGTGTGTATGCACATACTATATAAATAAAGCCCAGGTCTGAAATGCCACAATTTGGCTGCAGGACGACAGTTACATTTTGATCTCATGTAGTGCAGCAGAAAGATTCCCTTCGGTGGAAAAAAAAAATCACAGCATTTTGTTTGATCTTGCCGTTTTGCAAGACCTATTGCTAACAGCTGGAGAGAGATTTGCACTGCTCTCTCCCTTCAGGACAGAGGTGACTACATGCTAGGGCTGCTCCCAAGATAAAGAGAGAGGAAACAATTGGCAACTTAAAAAAATTGAAACCGTAAGTGCCAAGCAATTTATAGACAATTTTAAATAAAAAAAGATAGCATGTAAAATGATTTTCTTAGATTAAATAAAAAACAACAGAGGAATGAGGCGAAGATTTTTGGACTAAAGATAGAAACACCAGGCTAAGACTTTCCAGAGATGCTGGCTGCTCTTGCAATACAGTAGATGAGAGCTCAGCATTAGGGTGGGTAGCCTAGATGTGTTATTAGGATGAGCCAGGGCTTGCGAGATAACTGTTCCCAGCTGTTTTAGGTTTTAATTTTTTAAGTTGGCTAAACGCCCGTCTCGCTCTAGCAGGCTGGTTGGTTTTGGTGATTGACAGAGCAAGGTCATTGAAGCTCTTCAGGGGTATTGGTGTCAGGTTTCAGAGGAGAACGATAAAACATCTTACTGCTAGGGAGATTTCCCCCCCACCACCCGTGGTGGAGCCCCATAAGCAAAGAAACCAAGGGCAGGCATTTTCCTGTGTCTGTGCAGTTTAAGACAGGACTGTTTTGCTCAGCCATGTTACTGGAAATGGGACTGACAAGTGGGTTTGCAAATCACTGGCATTACAGATCACCAGGAGTTTATCTTTAAGAGACATATATGTGCATGCCTTCCAATAAGCCCATGCTTGAGCTGTTTCCAAGTCACAATGCTTTGCAACTGTCAACATTTGTGCAGCTGCTATCTTCTCAAATATAAGTTCCTTTTTTTTTTGGTAGTTCTGATCTACTTCTTATATGAAAACATAAGATGTTTAAGAGTACTTTTCCCCCTGTGCTTTAAAAATGAGAATTTCTCTTTTCCTCTTTATATGGACCACAGCTTTTTAAAAAAAATGTTATTTTTCACTCCATTAGAGTTACAGTAAATCTGATTTTTTTTTAAAACTCAAGCACATCCCCCCCACCCCCAATAGCTTATTGCATAATCCTTTCTACTGTTTTTGGAACATAGCATTCAGTGGTCTCTTAAAATCTTACATTGGACTTGTTCTCTCCTTTTAAAAAAACATGTGTGTGTTCACTTTTCTTTTTTAATGGTAGCTTAAATAAATGGCACATTTTTTAGCATGGCCTGAAGAAGTGTGACAAACCTCTCCTGCAACTGCATTCATGGAATGGAAGGAACTATTTATATTTGTGTGCTTTGCCCTGTCCGTACTGTTGTATGGAAGTGTTAGAAAATGGATTGCAGTGGGTTTGAGAGCTAAGATACTGCAGCTCCTTTGCCTTATATACACCAAGCGTTCCACTGAGGGTTTACTGTATTTACAGTCTTAGGAGTGATACGGTTGGAACAAACATTGCTGAGGAAAAACTATATATCAAACAGTAAAGAAACCCAACATGTCCTTTTGCCACACAGTATTTTAGTCCCAAGTTTTAGAGATAGAGTTGTCCTTCAACATTTTATTTCCTCTTTTAAAGTTTCACTATTTGTCTTAAGGCACAGATGCAAAACATTACATTTCCACTTAATACATGTGTTCTCTTAAAAGATTTGTTTAGATAAGGAAACCAATGCTAAGTGTTCTCACTTGAAAGAAGTTAAATATATAGAATGATAAGCTGCTGCTAAAATATATACAAAACATTTAAATTAATAATAAGAACTTGTTCTGAGGCAAAATTCAATTTTACTTCCTATTATGCAATCTTTGCATGTAAAGTTGCTTTAATGCAAAATAGCAGCTCATCAAAAATTCTGTTTTATTGGTATAAAAAATGTATGATATCCTGAGGCATGAGGGGCAAGGAGCAAGGTAGAAAAGCTATGTCCTTTTACCAAGTTTAATTCTTTTGTAAAAGAAACATGTTTCAAACTTTTTTTTTGTGCGGGCTGGGGAAGAGAACTTAGCCCAAGCTAAGTTCCTTAAATGACCAAGTCACTGAGCAGCTCGGACATAAAATCATTTAACTGAGTGCACATTCTTTGCCGACTCTTGCTTTTGCTGTGATACTGGGAGATGTCCACACAAAAAGGCGTCAAGTATCAGAGGGGTAGCCGTGTTAGTCTGGATCTGTAAAAGCAACAAAGAATCCTGTGGCACCTTATAGACTAACAGACGTTTTGCAGCATGAGCTTTCGTGGGTGAATACCCACTTCTTCAGATGCAAGAATTGTGACTTGCATCTGAAGAAGTGGGTATTCACCCACGAAAGCTCATGCTGCAAAACGTCTGTTACACAAAAAGGCATTATTCATAAGGCTGGAAGAGGATGCTTTCGTACAATATTCCTGTTGGAGAGTTCCCACATTGTGATTTATATAGGACAATGATATACATTGTGTACATATAGGCCTGGTGTGTGCTACAGAGTAACTCAGTAAGCATCTACACTAAAATGTAGGTCCCACCAATGTTACTTGCCCACTACCTTGATTTAATAGCCACCTCTGCAAGAGGTGTGGCATCTAAGTTGATATAGTTAGGTTAACACCATGTTGGTGTAGATGCTGCGTTGCTTACATCGACTGTTGCTGCCTTTCAGAAACCATCTCACAATGCCCTGCACTGACAGCTAAATCGGTGCAACCACTCCTGCCGACACAAGGAGCATAGTGTGGACATGTAAGACTGATTCAGGTCGATTTAATTTTGTAGTGTAGACTTGCCCATATACACAAAATGCAAACACACACAGTTTGTTCCTGAAAACTGAATATCCAACCTGGCAGCCTCTCTCAAGCAAAACTCCTAGTGGGCCTGATTCTGGTGTCACACTGGTTTTACAGTAGTGTAACTTCATTGATTTCAGTGTGGTTCCTCCTGATTTACACAACTGTAAGAGAGCAGCATCAGGCCCATTGACTTTAGTGGGAATTTTGCCCAAGCACCACAAGAAATAGGCCTCAGGTGTCCGGAATCTGTATCCACTATTGCTCAGTACTGTCCTGATTTGTGCAATCCCATTGATTCCACTCGAGCATCAGGGAAGCAATTCAGCACAAAATTTAGCCCTATGTCTTTGGGCCCAAGCCCGTTCCTGGTGAAATTAATAGAAGCTTTGCCATTGATCTCAAAGGAAATGGACCAGGCCCTTTGGCAGTAAGGAAGAAGTTACTGATAGCAGCAAAGCAGCACCCTGTGCTTTGAAAGAGCCTTAAATGAGCTGGGAGAGAATTCAATTATAAATAAACAGGCCTTTGAGCCAGCACTCGATCTCCCCTCCCCTCACTATAATTTTACTCTCCCCCACTTAAGGTGCTCAGCAGCAGCCACAGGCAAAAGACTCTGAACTTGTGACATTGCTAATGTGAGTCTACATCACTAAGGCAAACAATCCCTTCATGGCAAGAGAAAGCTTTATCCTACCCCTTGATGCTCCTAAAAGAAACTTTACGCTACCCTTCAATTCACAATCTGTCATGCTTGCCATCAAATCAGGTCTGCGCATCAGGTTAGCACTACTGCAATCGTACAGTGGTGGAGCCAGCTACAGCAACTACCTGTCACTCCAATTTTGAAGTCAATGGGAATGGAGTGTGTTCAGGACTTCAAAGAATAAGCCCATTTTGACATGGCCAGTCATTCTTGCTCTGCAAGCCCGTTGCAGTACTGATGTTCCTTTTGCATTTTCAAAAGGTAAATTTATACGTTGCACTTAGACAGTACATCTTAGCCCCAAAGATGTGAAAGTGGTAATGAATTCAAACTAGCAACATCTCTAGGAAGCTGACCACGAAACCCATTTTATAGCTGGGTAAGTTGAACAGCAGCGAGATCAAGGCCAAAATCTTCAGATTGTCCTTTCATTTTTGGGTTCCCAATTGTCCTCTCAAGCTGGACACCCAAAAATGGAGGCCACCAGAACGAGTGGCCACATGAGAATTTTTGGCCTACTGAGCCCAAAGTGTCAGTGAGCCACCATGGAATGCTGGGAAATACTCCCAGACGTCCTGATTCCCAATCCTTTGTAAGAGCTGCTACGGCTTTCTCTTGAAATGAGTCTGTGTTATTGCAGGTCTGCTTAAAGCAAGAGGGGACACAAAATAAAAAGGTGTCTGATTGAAAGCATAGTAAGGCAAGACAGAAACAATGAAATAGTAGGTAAGGGTTAAATTTGAAATAAGCAAATGGTATGATCATGTCACTCCGTTCAATAATTAATGAAGTAATCTGGATCAAACTTAAACATAGTAGAGTTATCATCCTGTCTCTGGCAGCGAATCTAACAATGCTGTTTCTAATAAATCAATGGAATCTTGTATTTTTAAAGAAGTCTCTTCCCTAATCTGTTTTCAATTGAACTTTACAGTAAATAGATCATAATTACCAGAGCACAGCGTTTACAGATGAAGCCATTTATAGGTGAAGCTATTTTGGTTTAATCATCTGCAGTTTACAAATCAAGTGAGTTTCTGGGGTAGGCCACTGAAAATAAAAACACAAAGATAAATGTGGCACTTTGAGGGTTAAGCAAGGTTCCAGGATCCAAGTCAATGTTTATATGAAGTGCTCAAAGAGGGGAAAGAAATTCTCAATATAACCAAATATAAATCATGGTGCTTTATGTTAGCTGTCAAATTAGTCGAGCCCTCGCATTCCAGCACTTGCTCTACTGGTAATGTCACATACAATATGTGGGCTTACGCCTTGTTGCAGGTTTGGCAAGTAATTAGAGTAAGTTGTATGGAGAGTTTGCAGAGACTCCCTTCCAATACACGGAAAGACACAAAAACCAAGCTGCTAACTTTGGGATAACTATAAGTGCACAACTATTCAGGAAAAATAAAACAGGATTTTTACAAGTAGGAGAGAAAAATAAACTAGCTCTTCATTGCATTGTGCTGTCCATCTCCTGCCTCTAGTGTGGACTAACCATTTAGCATTTCTGCATCTGTTTTCTTGGCAAGGTAAAGACACCGGTAGCAGTGGTGGAAACAGCTGCCAGGTACCCATCAAGAAGCAAGCCATCAGTGCAGGAAGCCACCAGTTCAGGCTTTATGCACATTCTTGACCTGGAGGGGGACTATTCCCTCTAGGAGTCAGAAGAGTGATTTAGTCTTTATGCCTCGCCCTGGCTCTGCTTAGTGCGGAGTGCAGACTCCAATCTTGCCATATTGAATTATGCCTGACAGTTTTATAATGGGAACTGTTCTCTAACTTGAGACTGTGGTGTGAGGGACCACCAGCTCATTTCTCCGAATCCAACCAATGGTACCCGTCGCACGGGCTGCCTGTAAATCCTCACTAACTCGGAGCAGACTCCTTTTTCAGAGTGAATCTGTAGGCCCCGTCTCCTTTATATTGTTATCTCACTCTCCTCAACCTCCCTGCCTTAGGGCGGGTGGGAATTTAATGCTGGGGCAAGGTGCCAGGGATGACAGAGCTGCAGACCGACACCCTCCATTTAACCACAGAACAAGGACAGTGCCAAGATTTTTTTTTTTTTTTTTTTAGAATAAACAAACAGATTTATTAACTATAAAGATAGATTTTAAGTGCTTATAAGTCAAAACAGAACAAGTCAGATTTGGTCAAATGAAATAAAAGCAAAATGCATTCTAAGCTGATCTTAATACTTGCAATGTCCTTACAAACTTAGATGTGTCTCACCACAGGAAAAACAACAAGGAGTACTTGTGGCACCTTAGAGACTAATACATTTATTTGGCCATAAGCTTTTGTGGGGTAAAACCCACTTCATCAGATGCATGGAGTGGAAAATACAGTAGGCAGGTATAAATACACAGTACATGAAAAGGTGGGAGTTCCCTTACCAAGTTGGGGGGTCAGTGCTAACGAGACAATTCAATTAAGGTGGAAGTGGGCTAGTCTCAACAGTTGACAAGAAAGGGTGAATACCAAGGGAGGAAAAGTCAGTTATGTAGTGCTAATGAGGCCAATGTAATCAAGGTGACCCAGATGACAAGTTTTCCCATGCTGCCTTCCCCCTCTGGGTAAAAGGGTAGCTCACTCCCCACATCGATGACATGTGAGGCCTTTTCATGGAGGTCAAAGTGTCACTTGTGTTGGTGGTGGAGTTTCTGATGTGAGCACTAGTCCTCTAGGAATGAGACTGATCACCAGATTCATTTTACATGGCCAATGAACAGCCACCTAATATTTGGCTGCTGCCCATAACTGACCTGGGCTGGGATTTCAATAGGCAACCTAGGAGGCAAGTGTCCATATTCCCATTACCAGGCTGCTGTGCTGATCTATCTTTCTCATATACAAGGAGAGTAGGCACAGATGTCACCCCACAAGCTGGCTAGTTGGAAAGCTGAATAGTGGAGGTGAGTAAACAGATCACATTTTGGAAGTGCTGAGGTGAATTTATTTTTCACAAAGCCAATGACTATTTTTCTGTTTGACAGAAGCTTAAATATAATTTTAAACAACTGCAGTAATCAGAAGCGAAAGGGGAAAAGGTGGAGAATTCCCAGACAGGGATGTGCTGCTGGAAGGGAGATTTGAGGGAAGGCAGGGAACCCATGTTAAATGTCTGCTAAACTGAAGGAAAGAGGAGGAGGATTTCCCTGCCTCTGATGAAGTTCCCCCAGAGACGCACTCCAACAGATGCTGATAAACCAGCCACATCAGAGATAAAATCCCTGGTAATAATGAAAATCCTGCCAAAGAGCAAATATTTTGCCTTTAGATTGGACTAGATTGCTCTAAATGGCAGTTATTTAAAAAAAAAAAATCCCAGGGAAAGATACTTCACCTTCCCCTACCAGGACTTTGCTCCCAATTCACAATTATGCAAGCTGGAACACTGCGCAATACTCTCAATATACCCAGGATAGTTGTCAAGCACAAAGCATAAACATTTCCAGCAAATGCACTTAATAGAAGTTTGTTTGCCAAGTGCTGCTGTCTCCCTCCATGGTTATAGTTAGGAGAACACATTTTTGATTATACAAGAAAAAAAACAAATGAATAGGTTTGCCTCGTCTTTCACTCCTCCACCCGTCAGCACAGGTACCCCTACCATATACAGTTTGTCACAGGCTTTTTTCTGTGTGTGTAGGAACCCCTTGTTACAAATATTGGCAGTGATGCCACATCCACTTCCCAGATCTGGTTGACTGAGTTTATCCAGACAATTAGTGAATGGATCTGGTGGCTGAACCAGCAGACATGATTCAGGGGCCAGGAAGAAAACTGGCTATGGATCCTGACTGTGCACCGTCTATGGATATGTTTTGCTCCTAGGGTGAAATCCCGGCCCTATTGGAGTCAATGTGAGTTTTCCAGTGACTTTAACGGGGCTAGGATTTCATCCCTGATTACCAACCACAGGGCTGATAGATTTCTTCTGTCAAGAGGCAGCTGAACACAGCAAGAAGAAACATTGCAGCAGTAATTAAGCTCCTATCAGTATCTAGCTTTGTTTCAATCAGTTTGCTCCACCCTGCACACACAGTACAGCAAAGGTACAAGCTCTTCAGCCAAGAGCCTGGGACCTCAGGGAAAGGGTGTTTCTGCTCCACTTCTGAACTAACAACTTTGTTTCAAAAGCAGCCACAGCCTGCTAGAGCTGGTAATGGGATAGATTATACCTTTAGCTAATGAAGAAGCTTGCTGTGAATTAGAAAGACTTGAAGATGAGGTTTCTGTTTTAATTAACAACTATGCCTGATGAATGAATGGTTTTCCTTGAGATATCAGTTGGTTTCTGTAAGTGCTGTTTCTCAATGACACAGCTTTATTTCCTTCCCAGACTGTATTTCCCTTTTCCCATGGATTTTTCATACAGAAACCCACAGGGACCCTCCCAATAGTAAAATGCAGGGAAAGCTCCATTTCATCCAGCCAACCTTTTACCACATTGAGATGCACTGAGATGACATCACACAAATACAGTCTCTAAATGACTGACAGCCTTTTCTACCCATGTCCTGTATATCCACATATAACCACCAGCTCTTGGTAATTCTACATCCAGAAATTTGCTGATCATTGGAGTTATGCTCTTCAGCCTCCATTGTATAAATCCTGAATTCTCTTTTGTTTCTTTGAAAACATTAAGTTCTTATCACAATAGAAGACACCTTCCCATGATCACTACTAGAATAACGTGTCTAGTTCCGATATCCACAATTTACGAAAGATGTTGACAAATTGGAGAGGGTTCAGAGAGAGTCATGAGAATGACTGAAGGATTAGACCATATGCCTGGTAGCAAAAAAAGACTCAGTTATCACAATATATTTAGCTTACCAAAGAGAAGGTTAAGAGGTGAATTTACCACAGTTTATAACAGAATAGAAATTTGATAGAGGGCTTTTTGAGATGGCAAAGGTATAATAAAATCCGATGGCTGGAAGCTGAAGCGAGACAAATTCAGACTCAAAATAAGGCACAAGTTTTTAACAGTAAAGGTAATTAACCACTGGAACAGTTTAGCTTGGGTTGTGGTGGGTGGGTTCTCCCCATCACTGGAACATTGGCAATTCTTAATTAAAGATTGGATGCTTTTTGGAAAAGATATCCCCTACTTCAGACAGGGATTCATTCAGGGAAGTCCTATGAACTATGCAGTAGATCAGACTGGATGATCACCATGCCCCCTTTTGGTTTTATAATCTATGATTTAATGAACCAAATATTGGGTAATAGTGGTCATAGTGGATCAGTAGAAGACAGCGAAGAAATATACTGTTGAACGGAGAAGTTTGCGCACATATGAAAATACTGGTAACCCATATGAAATTTAAAACATAATAGATTGCATTCACTACAGCAAAAACTTCACCCTTGTTATTTTTTCACATTTAATTTAAAGAGGCAATTCCTTTTAAGCTTCCATTCTTCAGCAGGGCAGATTAAATTTAAAATAGAAAAATGCTGCTGAATAGATCGGGGGATGTTCAGGGCTGGAGAACAACTTAATGAAGCAGTTACTGAAATACCATACATGTCCAATAGCTTTAATTTATACAAATATTATCCTTGTGTCTTTCATAACATGATGCAGAGGAGTTTGGAATATAGTAATTCCTTTGCTTTGCAAGATAATTTTATCCATTTTAGTACCTGGGTTTGAAACCAGCCCAATTCAAACCAAAAGGGCTATAAAGATTTTTGCTTTAATTGCTGAAACAGGCTTGCACATATAAAACCCGCTTAATTGCTGAAACAGGCTGCATGCTGTATAAACAGGGATACGTGCCATACTACTGAGGGTCCAGCTCTGCCACTGTTACTCACATTGGTTGGTGCTTTAACTCACAAATATCACTAATGTGAGTAAGGGTTGCAGAATCAGGCTCTTGGGCTGTAATTTCATAGGAATCAGAAATCTTGAGAGAGATTCCTTTCTGGTCCAGCAGCATAGGCGCTGGAGCACCCACGAGGAAAACTTAGTGGGTGCCCTGCACCCACTGGCAGCCAAGCTCTCCTCATCCCCTGCCCCACCTCCTCCTCCTCCCCTGAGCGCACCGCGTCCCCGCTCCTCCACCTATCTCCCAGCGCTTCCCGCCCGCCGCCAAACAGCTGTTTGGCAGCGTTAGCACGCTCCGGGAGCTAGGGGGAGGAGTGAGAACGTGTCGTGCTCAGGGGAGGAGGTGGGGCTGGGATTTGGGGAAGGAGCTGGAATATTGGCAGGGAGAGGGCAGAGTTGGGGCAGGGACTTTGGAGAAGGGGTGGGAAGAGGTGGGGCAGGGCCTCATGGAAGGGGTGGAGTGGGGGCAGGGCCAGGGGCAGGGACAGGGATGGGGGCATTGAGCACCCACAAGAAAGAGGGGAAGTTAGCACCTATGTCCAGCAGTTTGCATTTGTGGAAACTTGCAGGACAAGCACAGGAGCAATCTTTGCTTTTGGGCCTTCCATATGCCTCACCTCACCAGAAAGCCTGATCTTTACACCTACCTGCAGGACTGACCCATTTGAAGATGACCGTGACACCACAAATACTGGGGTAGCAGTGAGAGCTTCAGTTTAGCAGACACCTGAGGTGTGATGTATTCTTAGATGGCCGAGGATTCATTACACCTTCCAGTATATTTTCAGAGATAGATCAGGGAGCAATACACAGCAACAAACTGTTGAAAACTTGGCACTTTATAGTGTAAATATTGTTAAGAGCTGGTGAATCAGTTCAATAAAGTAAGGCCATCCCTCTAGCTCCACATGAGCTGTGGCTAAATTTAGAACCAACTCAAATGGAACCTTTTCAGAGGTTCTAATTAAAGGGGGGAATGAGTGTGGAAGAGCTGATCCAGATCCCCTAAATTTGACAGTGGGGGTAGGTTTGGTTCAGTCCTGTCTTGATAGTTTTGTTTTGCTCATGTGATTTCTCCCTCGGCCAGTTTTGCATCTTCTGGCTGGGCTGGGAAGTGATGGAAATCTCAGGAAGACGTGTGAACTTTCCAACACAAATTCTGGCCCTGAGGAGTTCAGATTAGAGAGTTAAAATGATTAGCCAAGACACCCCCTGAATATTTTAAGGTTCAACTGTCACACCAGGTACCCTGGGAGGAAATATAGTTCATAGGGCATGAAAGCCATCACTGAGAGGTCTTGGGTAAGTCACTTAATCTCTTGGTACCTTAGTTCTCCCATCAATAAAATAGGGGAAAATAGTCACCAACCTTTGGGAAACACTTTTGGTGTGTCTATATAGGGATAAAAAACCTGTGGCACAGCCGTGGCTGGCCAGGGTCAGCTGATTTAGGCTTCTGGGGTTCAAGCTCTGGGGCTGAAAAATCGCTATGTTCAGGCTCAGGCTGGAACCCGAGCTCTGGAACACTCCACCCTCGCAGGTTCCCAGATCTCAGGCTCCAGCCCGAGCCCCAAAATCTAGACAGTGATTTTTTTCAGCCCCAGAGCTCAAGCCCCACACACCCAAGCCAGCTGATCCAGGCCAACTATGGCCATGCCATGGTTTTTTTTTTTTATCCCTGTGGAGAAGTATAGATGTGACATACTATAAGAGAGATTACTTGTTACTCGTTACTTGGTGTTTTATTTGTCCAAAAGGTCTGGATCTCTGCTTCAGATGTTTAAACTAGATCCTGTTTTCCCTTCTGCGCTTTACAGTTACTGAGAGAAATTAATTGACAGAAGACATCCTTGTTCTGAATAGAAGCAGAGTCCATTAGTGAGCAGGGTATATCTTTGTTATACTTCATAACATGCATTTTTGTGATTGGTTGCAAGTCTGGCATCATTCTCTCTTCAGAGGGTGCCAACAGTTTTGTATGATCTTAATATTCCCCCTCCCGAAAACCTCAGATTAAAAAAAAAATCTATATAACAAGTCTGCGAGCATTTGATTGACACAGATTAATGTTACAATTAAAGAGTGTTATCAAGTGAGTGCTTCAAAAAAAATCACAATATTTCAGAGGCAGGCAGGCTTCATGACACCACTGGAAGTAGAAACACTTTATAAAAATTATTTAGAATCACCATCTATCAACATCAGAAACTTTGTGTTGTGCTAAAATAATTGACAGTTTGATCGCTGTGAAATGTTTCCAGTCCAATAAAATACAACATAGTATTTCCAATAACAACAACGATATGCAATGTTTACAGGGGTACCAATTTATTACAAAGATGATGGAGTTCTAATTTGTCTGGTGAACAACTTGAGAGCCTCTTTCAACTCCATGCTCAACGTCCTTCAAACTATTGCTAATCCAGTCATTTCTTTCATGAATAAACGAGCCATGAATATGCATATCAGATGTAGCATAGCATGGGCTGTTCTGTCACCTTACATCCAGAAGGTCATGAACATAAATCTTCTCAGATGCTAATATTCCATCTACCTCTGCTAGGTATTGAACTGCTTTCAAGTTTCCTAATGCCATTAAAGAGAGGCATAATTGGGTGGAAGCCCTCACATATTCAGTCCCTTGTGGTTCTTGGCTGAAGAACGAAAGAAAGCAAGCTAAAGGATGGAGTTAGAAATGAATATGCCAGACAGTCCTAGGCAGCTCATCAGTCACAACATGAGTCTAACTTATGTCTTTTCCACGAGTTGTGTTCAAAGCTAATAATCCCTGGTCTGGGAGTGGGAATTGTGGTACAATTTCAAGGGTGATCCATTTAAGCTTGACTTGGAATGGGGTTTTCTTTCTGTCCCTCTCTAAACAGTGCACACAGGAAAATACTTGCAACAATCTGGAACTAAACGGAGATTGTTGGCCTGAAGTCACCAGCTATTCTTCTCATTAAGATGGTGGATGGTGCAGCAATGAAAGGTCAGAAAAGTTAGAGTCCCAGCCAAGCCTTTTGCATGGTGTTCTCTCCTTTCTACAGCTCTGTTCCATTCCTTTTCCCTCTCCTGGCAAATCTGTATCATTGAGAATTTCTGCTCTCTCCTGGACAATGAACACATAAGGTTGGAACAGGCAACTTCGCTTTTGCTTACTGTCCACCCTACACTTCCTCAGCCATCCCACCCCTGCCCTTAATGTTAGATGCTCACAGGCCTAATTCTGACCGATATCACCCCAGTTTAAATCTGGGAGTTAGCTGATGACGTCGATGTAATTACAATCAATGTGAGAGCAGAATCAGGATTCCACTCGTGGTGAAAAGCATATTTAATCTTAATCTTGTTGTTGCTCTGGGAGCAGCTTCTGTGACAATTAATGTATTCCTTTTCTGTTCTTAAGCCATTTTCGGAAGGAGAAGTATCTCAGAACATAACGTTCACTTGTTTTGTTCTTTTAAAAACCTACATTTGTTTTAAGCAGCTGTTCAAATGTTTCCAGTGAGGTTTGGATAGCAGGGTCTCCCCCCTTCCCCCAATTAAGTTTAACAACAAAGAGGAAAAACGTAGTGTCCTGGAGCCACAATTAACCTTCAGCTCTACTGGATTTTGTCACAAAGTGTATGCGGACCCAGAGGAAAAAAAAGAGCATAATTGCATGGGTGCTTATGCATCACCTTGCATATCTCTCATTAGGGAACATGGTCTTAACATGCCTGTGTTGCCAGTTTGGGCCTGATTCTTCAACAAGACAAGCCAGAACCCCATGGAAGAAAATGAGTCTTCACACAAGCACAGAGTTGCCTGCAAGGATCTTATTGCAAGACTGGGGAGTTTGACAGGAAATTGCAAGCAAATGATCTATAATTATCATTAAAGATATTTGCATGTACCTAACACCTTTCACTGAATAAGTTCAGTGTACTTCACAGAAACCCCAATGAAGTAGGAAAGTGTCATTATACCTAGTTTACTACTGGGTAAACTGAGGTATAGGTAGGTTATGTGTCTTGTCTGAAGGTCTCACCAGCTCAGTGGAAGAGCTGGGTATAAACTCAGAGGAGTCCTGATTCCCAGTCCTCTGCTCTAGTCAATATAACCATTTTCCCTATCAGGGCAGAAAATTCTTAATATCCAACTGTAGTAATTGCAATAAGAAAAAAATATCTTTAAAAAGAACAAAGAGACTATTGAAAAGGAAGGAATGATCATTCAATAAGAAAACACATAGTAGCTTATTTCCCCATTTAACATAAGGTATCAGGTTGGAATTTCAAGGTGGAAAAAGCCCAGCTTTAATGTTGAGTTATACAATTGATAAAATGTTTTCTTCAGTTTCTAATCCATTCAGTGGGCTGGTTTCACTACAGTATGAAATAAATCGGGGCAGGTCAAGTTGGCTTTTTCTTTCCTTTTACCAAACCTGGCTTAGGCAGCCTGTGTCAAAGCTTTTCTTTTACATGTCGCTGGCAAAAGTATCAAAACCCAAGTTGGGCTTATATTACATATTACAGCTGACAAATCACTGTAATTCACAGTCAGAGCTACTGTAGCTTTGTGGTGCAACTAGTGCAGGAGCTATTGACTGTATTGCAAAATTAGCTACTAGAATTTCTTGGAGCTGCCAAGCAATTTTGGTAACTACTTCTTTTCCTAAAGAGGTACCTTGTCAAGAAGGGTAGGCCCCAAATTGAACTTGACTAAGGATTATTTTGAACATTCAGAGGTCAGGTCTGATCAGTCAAGTTATTTGAAATCTACCTGTATGCTGCAGAGAAATTGAAAACAATTGGCATTTTCAGTGATTTTCTCTGTCCTGCAGTCATCCAGCCAGGAGATGGGGATGAGTTTCATTAAACATAGCCTACTCCTAGAAGTGTATTGACATGGAGGATGTTGGTATGCAAGGTAGCAAATTAAAAGGCCATGTTGACTCATGCCTGGTAGCAAAAAAGAGAGGCCAAGACCTTGTCCCCTTTTCACTCCTCCTAATCTGTATGCAGAAGGAGCCTCCCATGCATAGATCTCCCTCTGCCAGCACAACAGGAGCAAACCAACCACTCCTGGCTCCCTTCAGACCTCATCGAGAGAACTCTGTAGGGTCAAAAGTCCTCATGTCAGGATGTGGCAGGTGGATTGTCCCCCAGTGGGGACTAGCAGAGGATTTGCTGAAAAGGTAACATGACCTCGAGCTGAGAAACTTTTATGCAGAGCTCCCTCTGGTGCTGCTAAACTTCATCCTAAGGCGTTCTGGTGCATGTCCTAATGGCATCACTCAAGTAGCCATGTGACCAGGGACCCAGAGGTGGGAAAAAGGGGTCCAGGTTTTCATGTAACACATGCTGGGTAATAATATATAAAGACTTCATGCATGTAAAACTCAACTAGCTCTTTATTAACATCTATTTACACAGATGTTACAACTACAGCTGGCATTCCAGCCATGTGCACACGGAACAACTTCCTGGTGTCTCCTCCTAACTCTACCTTCATGAAACCTGTGCTCCTTCCTCCAAATTCCATGCATGTTGCTACACTCAGGACCTTCATAGGAACATTCCTCACTTCCAGCAGATCTTGAGGAAAGGGGATGAAATCTACAGGTTCTATTGGCCACACTGCCATCCCTTCCAGGGGGGTGCAGATCCCCGCCTGCCCCAACAGGACAGTCAGGGGAGGGGGGCTCAGAGAATATGGTCTCTCAGCTGCCCCGGGTTGTCTTAAGTCTCCTTGGATGATTAACCCCCTCCCCACAGGCTAGCCTATTGATGGGGTTGGGGAAATGCTGAAACTTCTATTTAAGAGCTTTTTGATATTTGCTGTATATTAGCATATACCCCTTACTAGAGGCTGTCTGCTAGCTCACCTTTGTAGCTCTGTTTTCCTTTGCCATATTTTGTCATTTGATCTTGGTCTTTGGGGGTCAGAAAAACTTTAAATCACTTCCCTCTTCTTTGGCAGGTGACCAAAACTATTTTATTCGTACCTGAACAGATGGCCATGCCAGGAGAAGGAACATGATCTGAGCTTGCCACAGGTCCCTTTCTTCACCACAACTATGGCTCTATTTTCCCCAGGAGTATCAGATATCTAAGGGACAGATACTTTCACTTCCATTTTACCCATCTGGTTCCAACTACTACCTAGTCCAGGTCATTGGTTAGTTTCAAAAGCTAAACCCCCTGCATCCCAGCTCCTTTCTTTCTAGCCTTCTCTGGCCTAAAACTAAAATAGTAATTCCACAACAAACTAGGAGAGAAGATGTCATTTTCATGTGTTTCCACTTCAGTCCCTGGGGGAAACAAGCCACAGTTACTAACAGGGGTTGCATTTCTAACTGAATCCTGCCCCACTAAAGCTAAAATTCACCATTTCTTGGAGATCAGGTTTTAGGAGCAGATCACCTGAGATGATGTGTGAATCACTTTGCATTTTATTACAACAGGTAGCAAACTTCATTAATATAGCAGGCAGAGGGCCAGATTCTCAGCCGGTATAAGTTGGCATAGCTCCATTGGCTATTATAGAGCTATGCTGATTTATACCAGCTGAGATTCTTTCTCAAAGTTTCTTTCAAAAATCCAGTGCAACTCTGGAACTCTAAAGCCCTTTGGAAAAGGCACACCACATAGGCATAGCAAAGTAATTGCTTTGCAGACTCTAAACCAATTTTTCAGTTGGTAAGAAGTAAAACTTCCATGCATGGCTTTCATACAGTTGGGCTTTGTTTTTCTTGGAAACCGGGAAATAATGGGATAATATTCGTACTTTTCATATCCTCAGACACCTGTTATATTCCACAGCTGAGTGTAAAAGTTTTTGGCTCCCTAAACCAGCAGTGAACTTATTCCTATTTACCAGATGTAGGCGTTGTTACTTTACAGTCATTTTGAAGCTTACTGGGTTCTTAGAATTTACACTTTTAAAGATAGTGGTTTAGATTCCTTGATACACAGAAATGAAAGACACCAGAAGGACCTGACTGATAATTGAAAGGGAAACTCATGTCACTATTTCAAGATGCAACAGCGATTTTGTAGAGTGAACATCCAGGTCTGGTCCTCTAAGTGTATCACATTTCAAGATTCCAAATGCTCTCTCTGAACCTTTATTTTTCTTTTCCCACTGTCCCCTGCTTTTTAAAGATTTTTTTGCTCCAGTGTCTTAGTGGCCCTGGAAGGACCTCCAGTAAAATATTTGGGGCTTTTGTGAGAAGTTTGGCATCTGGGACTCTTTGGTGGAGACTTTACTTTTGTTCTTTTTTGTTTCCCTTAATCTAAAATTACTTTAATTTTAGACAAACTGTGGAATTACTGTGTAGTCACTTTTGCCAACTCTTGCGATATCTTGCATCTCGTGATAGTTGGCGTGGGATCACCAGACTCTCCAGGTCCATTGATTGGGGAGAACAGCTTGAAAAATGTGACCCCGAGTGGCTCAAAAGCCATAAGGCAAATACAAAGAACTCCAAATGTGTTATTTTAAAATCCCATGATTTTAAAGCCAGTCTCATGGCTTTTCAGAGCCTGACTCATTTTCCAAACCTTCAAACAGCCTCCATTATCCATCCTTGTGAATTCTTGCCCTCAGCTGTGTACAATGAAATCCTAAATCCCCCACTCCTCACAGGACTGAGGGGAAATCCTACTCCTCCATGGACCAAATTCAAGAGCAATTGTAGAGGCAAACCCTACCACAGCCTCACTCAATCCAATGGAGAGTCAGTTTAAGGGATTTTGGAGGCCTACAGTGCTGGCTCCAAGCACTAGCACACGTGTGACTTTACTGACTATGGGACCAAGTGGACAGGAAGACCATTTTCAAGACCCTATTCAGGAATGGTACCTGTCACTATAGTAACATCACCCCCTCTTCAGAGTCAATCTCTTCCCTATGCTTAATCTATAGTTGTGTCTTTCAACATAGAAAAAAGAAGAGCCTGTATTGAAAGCTCCAGGAAGGGAGTATGGGGTAGGAGAGGCTGTGCTGTGAACAGGACGGTTTTAGTATAATATTCTTCCTTGTGTAGTAATAAACGTTCATTAGTGAAGCAAACCTGCATAAGCAAGTCAGCCCGTGGCAAAGGAGTCAGCCCATGGCAAAGGAGTAATCCATTTAAGTTGGGTGGTTTCCATGAAGCAATAGAGTAACGTTGGGCTTCCCCTCTGGCAGTCCTTGCAAGAATCTAGGTCATGTACTAAGTAAAACAAGTTTGAGAGCCTCAGACAATAGGCCACCTTGCAAATAACTTCTGCATGCAACGCTCAGGAGAGGTAGAAATAACTGCGCTCGAGAAGCCTCACTGTGCAAAGGGGGAATTGTACCCACTCTCCAAGGGGCATCCTTTTCTAGTCAACACACACTGGACAGTGCTAATTGTGGGCAGCATAGGAAGGTGTCCGTCCCAGTTCTAGCTAGATTATTAGTTGTATTGTGGGAGCACCTTGGAGCCCCAGTCATGGATCAGGGCCTTCACTATACGTTGCACCATATACACACAGAAAAATGGCTCCTGCCCCCCAAAAGTTTTCAATCCAAGTAGCTTATGTAAATTAAGCTACTTAGCTCCCCAAACATGTTGGGCCTATTCAAAGTTAGTTACTGTCTCAATGCTTATTTGTTTTCCTTACTATAGGCATGTGTTTCACCACTCTATTGTGTTGCAAAACCATTATGCACTAAATTACCTCTGAATGGGTGTAAGGCTGCAGACTGGATACAATAGAATCGTGTGCAGAGTCACAACACTCTCAAATTATTTCTAGAATGCTCAGTGTACTGTTCCTGAAAGTAGGTCGGTTTCTATCTCCCCAAGTAGTTTGCAAGTGTATTTAATACAGAGTAATTGCACAGGTTTGTACCAGATATCAGACAGCTGCTATGGAAGCTTCCCACACTCCTGCACTACTGCCAGTGTGTCTCTGTCCTGACCCAAAATAGCCCTTACTCCTTAGCTGAGACTATTAAACCAGTCTCATGGTTGTGTGTTGTGGACAAGTGGGAACTAAGCGGCATTCTCCAGACTCTTTCATTTGTTACTCAGAGCAGGGGTTGACTTGCCCTCTCCAGAGGTGAAGGGTTAAGGCACTAGCTCATTGGGCTAGCTAGATTCTGTCATTATTAGTTGGAATAAACTCTACAGTGTGAAGAGGTTTAAGCTGCTTAGGCCCCTGGAAAAGTTTCGCCTACTTTAAAACAGCAGTGATCTGAGTTAGCATTCTTCTTCCCCTCTTAAATAGCCATTGTTTATGTAGGGCTTAAACAAAAAATGTGCTTTTGTAGTTCCTCCCTTCCTAGAAGGAGAGAAGCCTCCTGTGGAACACTTTGTTAGAGAGGCAGTGGTAACCCACTTATAATGTAACTTGATCTCAGCAAAGTGTTACGTGAAAATCCCATGTGCTGTATTTGTTAGAGATCTATAAGCAGCCATTTTTCTAACTTTCAACCCAACTCAGAGTAGTCTCTATGCTACAAGTTGCTTCCTCTTAGCCATACTTTAGGGGAAAAGGAAAGCCAGACTCCTCAAGTCCCCTTCTTACCCCCATTATGACTCCAGAGACCCTCCACCCCCACTAGGCTGCAAATGAAGGGGGCCTCAAGCCAATCCATCCACAATTTCCAAAGCAGTTTTATCATCTTATAAGGACTAGCCAGCTGTTGCATGCTAAATACTCCCCACCCCCACATGAGATGTAGCTACTACCTACTTGGGGAAATAGGACCCTTCATCTGTCCCTGAGTTAGTAGCTGCTTCAACACCATTTCAACTATAGAGAGCTCTAGCTTCACTCAACCCCCCCCCCCATTACTGTGACATACTCCTCCCTCTACTACTCCTCAGGAAGAGGAGTAATAGCCATATATATAGACTCAGAACCCTCCCTTAGCAACCACAGGTGTGTCTGCATTTTACTCAGGACCCAAACTTGCTCCAGCCAGCTTTCGGATGAACATCAGCTGGCCTTACTCATCAGCCAGGCAAGACAATTAAACTGAGGGATTTCTCTCACCCCTCCCTTCCTCGCCCTTCCCCTGAATATTGAACTCATTGTGTGCCCCAGGACACTGCCTGTCATAACAGAGGAGCATTTTTGCTCAGGCTACTCCAAGAAGGACACCATGAGGTGCTCCATCAGTTTCATGCAGAAATTCAGTGACAATTGTAAAGCCCCAGCATGTCACTCTATCGCTGATGCAGGTGAACTGCAAAGGAAGTAAATAAACAGCAGCTGTTCTCTGCTCCTTTAGAAACAAGGAGGCAGGAGGACAAGGAGATCAGAATTTGCCAAGTGGGAGCTGAAAACATGTGATGCACTGGGAAATTGAGGAGGGGGAGTAATTTAGGCCCCAATCCTGCTAATTGTTCTATCTAGGCAAACCCTAGAGAGGAAGAATAGTCATAGGTTAAAGTACTGGGCTGAGACTCTGAACCTCTAGTGCATTTCCTGGCTCTGTTATAGGATTCCTGTGTGAGCATAGGCAAGTCACTCACACCCAAATCCACAAAGATATTTAGTTTCCTAACATCTATTGAAATCAATAGATACTAGGAGACTAAATACCTCTGTGGTATTTAGAACTGTTTTCAAAGGTGTTTTGGCACCCAGTGATGCCTATTTGCATCTTGTGGTGCCTAAATAGCTTTGAAAATCTGACCCTTAATCTCTTTCTGCCTCACTTTCCCATTTGTAAGATGGGCATAATAATACTTCCTTTCCCCCACTCTTTCTTTGGCTGGTTGATTCAGATTGCAAGGTCCCCAGAACAAAGACAGTCTCTTACTATGCTTCTACAGGCCCAACAGTAATACATATAACTGTGGTACAACTTGCAAGAGCAAGTCTTAGAGAGGTTTGTTTGTTTGTTTAGTTTTATTTGACTAAATAACAGTTTGGTTGGGATCACTTGATGGTATCATTTGAGAGGGGGAAAGTAGATGAAGCCTTGATGAAAAATCTTTAAAATACTTCTGGTTAAGCATTTTAGCATATCAATTTATTGAGACATTTGGCATATTTTCTCTAGCAATTTCCCTCCCTAGACTTTAGGAATCCAATTTTTTTTTCAAAGTATTCTACGCTTTAATTAATAGCTTTTATATTTTAGAGTAGCCAAAGGCAAACTGCTTTACCCAGAAAAATGTATATATTGACACACCTTTAAGGCAGCTAACTTCTCCCCGTATTAATATTGATATGAGCCTCATTAATTAGGCAGTCACAAAAGAAAGTCTTCTGATAGAATAAGTACATTGAAAGTTTTAGCTCACTTGGGACGAGTTCTGCCTGCAGCGAAGCTGCAAAGTTAAAGCTGTGAATTAACTCTGGCTATCAACCCCCAAAGTGCCTGCATCCCTCAGGGCCTGTAGTTCCATTTGATCAGGTTGCAAAGCAAATTAGCATTGCCTTCACCCTTGCTATGATGCTCGCTATTCTTTTAATTAATGTTTTATTGGACTCCACTGCCCAGTTACTGTATATGCTTATTTTACCAGCCACCTTTATTCTGGGCTAGTCCCACCCAGTGTTTCTTGTGCCAGCTGGAACCTGTGCGAGTTGCGCCTCTCTTTCTTATACTAAAGCAAAGCATTTATTGCCTGGCATTGGTAGTTTGCTCTGCCCACTAGAGTCTTTCCCATCCATCTCACACTTAATTGCAAACTCTTCATTTGGGCAAAACACCCATTGACTACAGTGGAAGCAGAGACTTCAGAGGGAATTTTGCCTGTGTAAGACTGGGCTCTGTGCAAATACTGGTATGACCCACATCTTTTATAGGACTGCAGGTAGACAGTCCCTCTTTTAAAGCCTTTGCTGGATTTCTTTCACAACTCCCGGAGCTGAGCAAGAGGTTCCACGCTGAAGTATCCCTCACACACTCCTCCCTGAAGCCTGCAAGTTAGCAGTTTCTGCAGTACACCTTAAGATCCAGAGGTAGGGCAAGGAACTCAGGTCACTTAGGGTCTGGTTCTCCTATCACTAGGATAAGCAAATTCAAAATCAGGCCCTTACACTTCATTCTGTGACTGAAAAACATAGACCTTTAAAAGGCGTGACAAAGACCCCAAATAAATGTCTATCTTTTTTCCTTAGTGTCCTATACTCATCACAATGGTCTCTGAGTGATAGTTCTGATTTGGTAGGGGGACTGAACCAGAGAGTAGTACACTGTTGCCACTGAACAAATAACAACAACTACTTCTGTCTCCAAGTGAGGTTGGTGATACAGTAAAGTCCAGATCAGGGCTGAAGTCACTCGTACAGAATAGGGACTGCGTGGTAAACCACTGCAAATGTCCCACTGCCCTAAGAAATATACAAAACAAGTTTCCACCCTCTGATATTTCACAGGCAAAAATGTTCACTTAAAAATCATAATAACTCAAAACTAAAGACGGGCCTGAGCAGCAATGTTTGGACTCAGATACTCTGTTTCCCAAAGTTTGAGGTTGGGGCACTCAGATTTGGGGTCCACTGTTATAGACCAGCCATTCTAGAGAGAGGATCAGCTGGGAAGGTCTGGATAAGAACTTTCCCAGTGTTCAGATGGGTATTTGGAATCAAGAGAACAAAATAAGGCCTAGATTCTACAGACATTTGTGCAAGAACGTCACAGCACATAAATCTTAGTAGGATCAGAGCCTTAATCAATATCTTTTTAAAACCATCTTCTGCTGATATAACAACTGTAACATGCAACCATACTGGAGGTTCTTGAAAGACAACTGCTCAAGAAATTTTCCCTGTGAATTTCACTAAAAGACTATGGAAAATGAGTAGATGACACCCCTGCCTAATTAAGCATTTCACAGTTGTTATTTCACGGAATGAGACATTTTTTACAGACACTGTTTGTAGTGAGGAAATGGAATTTCATTCTTCTGAAAATACTGGGGTGTATTTGCCTCTCTGTTAGGGATTGATGAGCCAGTTTGGAAAAAAAATACGAACCTTTCTTCCTTCCCCCCAGTCTTCACCCTATTCTAGAGCTGAATCAGACCTTTAGTAAAGTTCTTGAAGCATTTGGATACCTTTTCTTCATTTCCAATTATGCACCAGCACCAGCACCACTGGGAAATATGTTGACAGAGTCTGTTCTCATGAGATCTACAACCCCATTCTACAGACTCAAGTGAGTTGGATACTTCATATAGACAACTTAAATTTAGTTATACATGAGTGCCCAGTGTCTTCTCTAGAAGAGAAGCTGTTTAGCCCATCAAACCAGCTCTCCAGTCCCAAACCATCCAAGTAGCTCCCCAGTCCTGGAAACTTTTGCAGACAATGGGCCCGCTCTCACCAATAAGTTCAGTTCTCTCCTCTTCTTTATAAGGACCTCACACTGCACTCATTTCAGCCCTAATGGTTAAAGTCTGGCAATGTTAGGAACAGCTTTAGGGGCTTATAATGGAAAGCATCAGCCTACCTCAGTAAAAGGAGGGGCTACCATCTCTGCCTATAATATTTATCATTGCACTTTGGGGTATCACCATAAATTAAAACCAACCCACACTGGCCAAACATGACAATGCTTGTTGTCTCACTTGCCCTACGTTATGTTTTCAGGAGGGAGCACTGAGGTCCTGATCCTGAGCGGAGAGTCTGAACACCCACAGCTCCCAGTGACTGGCCAAAGAGTGGGTGTTCAGCATTTTACAGCAGTAGGCCCAGAGACCACAGAATCTAAAGCCAGAATAAGACAAACAACTTTCCTCTATTGACTAATGGGCCGATCCTGCAAGCTATGGCTTTCCTGAGCATAAGTGCTTGCAAGGATCACTGCCCTAATTCCTCCCCAAACTATATCTATCTGCATTTTATAGACATTTTACACTGAAAGTTAAAACAAAATAAATCACTAATTCCTATCGTATGATTATTTTTTGGTTACCTCTGAAAAAATCCTTTCCAGGTGCCTGACAAGATAAAAAATGAATAATAGTCAGAAAACTGGGTGGTGCTTGAGTTTCTCTGCTGTGTTACTAACCACAAGCTAATGATAAATGCCTCAGCTCTGCTACCTTGTGCATCTACATGTCTGTGGCTCTGCCTGGTGTATGCCTGTCCTTGCTTGCCCTCCCGTCTGGAAAGAAGGTGCAGTATTCCCAAAGCCCTAGGGCCAAGTTTTCACACGCATGAACGTGAAAAATGCACATGTCCTGCCCCCAGTGCACGCACGAATACCATGCATTTATTTATTTTGGAAACATATATAGTGCTTATCACCGTGGCAACTCTGGAAGGTGCTTCATACCAAAATTTTAAGCACCAATGATGTTAGCTCTCCACAATGGGCCATATTACATAAAACCACAATGTGGGGATTGCCAGCAGTAACACCGATAAGCAAATCAAATGTATAAAAACAAAGCAGGCCAATAGCAATACAAACAGATCAACCAAAAAGCCAAATAAAATATTTATGCTTTTGCATCATGCCCTCAAGATGGCCAAATCCAGCTCTGGCAAATTGTCAAGGGCGGTGAATTTCCAAAGCAGGAGCTCTCTGCTAAAGAGAGCCTTTCTGCTGGATATGGAACGTTCAAACACAAAGCAACAGCATAGCAGACTATTGTAACATAGCTGCAATGGGGAGCGGGGTGAGAGAAGGTGAGCCTGTTCCAGGCAGCTGAGGCTGTCTTGGGAGGCGTGCAGGGTTGGTTGATACAATTGGGTTGTGTGAGCCAATGTGTAGGTGCAAACAGCGTCTGAGACCAGGGGCAGTTCAGGCCTCATTGCCAGACAAAGCTTTGAAGATTGTCATCACTCACACCTTGAATTGCACCCAGAAGAAAGCAAGCACAAAGCTGTGCTCAGTATGTTATAAATTCCAAAGGCCCTGTTCCGCTCAGCTATATTCTGCAACTTCATCTGAAGCTTTTAGCTGAACTTCAAGGACAATAAGCCTAAGTAGAGCACATTATGCTATTCGAGCCTGGTGCTGAAAAGGGTAATCGTGAACACTGCAAGGCCTGCATTACAGAGGATTAGACACAATCATAGATACTATGGGCTGTTATGACCTGTGAATGGAGAAGAGATGAACCCAACGCAGCGCAAGGCTGCAAACCATGTTGGTGAAAGGTGGCATATACTATCAATAGATGGCACAGACAATCCGTCCACCTGTTCTTCTAAATATATACCCCAACAAAGAGCACCGCTTCCAGCTTTCCTGGGCTGAGATGCAGCTGGTTGCTCTGGAAAATGCCAGTTGCAGGTACAGTAATGAGGCTATGAGCTCTGTGTTTGTTGATGAGGAGTTGCAGAGCTGTGTATCAGCAGCAAATGGCTCAGTTCCTTCTAGCCACTTTACATACCGATGAAACTGAAGGGTGAAAGGCGACTCCTGTGGGGTAATGCTGGAGTAACTGCTTGGGTAACCACTCAGTACCACGGATCTCTCAAAAAGGAAGGAGGGAATCCATTGGTGTGTCAACAGTACATCAGGGTGTCAAAAAATCACCGCAGAGGAGGATCCCCTTAAAATGGAATATGTATAATATGAACTCTATCTTCTCCCGAGTCACCCACTCCTACAAACTAATTAGTAAGACTGATCCATAAAAAGTACAATCAGTCAAAAAGGTATGATGGTTGGAAAATGAAAAGTATTTCCCATGAAAATTTTGGAAAGAAACAAAACATGTTCACATTTTCTTTGCATTTTATAATGGCATTTTCCAGTTATTTGATGACAAATCAAAAGGTGGAAAATGTTTGGTTCTTGGTTGGTTTCACTATTTGAAAATCAATTTTGTTTCCAGTGGTTTTTTTTTAATGGGGGTTCGTTGAAAGATCAGAACATTTTGAACTTTTGTTTGACCACAACGGCAATTTTTCATTTAAATTATTTCAACGGAAAAATTTCAACCAGCTCCAATATGAATAAAAGAAATGTAATTAACAAACAGGACTAATGGACTATCTGCTGGTCCTCACACTGATCATTTTGCTTTTATATAGCATCCCTTTCCCTCACCTTCAGCTCTTCCTTTCTTCACGGCAGGGGTTGTGTCTTCCTCTATATTTATGGAACACCCTGCATGAGTTTTTGCTACTGTAAATAACAAATAGTAAGAAGGTTTAGAAAATTCAGCCCTGTACATTTTACCATCTAGTTTACATATGGTTTCCCTTTCAGTTTTATAGACTGGCTCAAAAACTTACAGCAAATGTATAATTTCCAATCAAATTCCACAGAACTTTTCCATAGTGTTCAGCTGAAGGCCCTGAATATTTTAGCCCCATGTTTATGTAGTAAGACCTTCTTCTGGGTGAGTCTTCAAGACATAAGAATGCACAAGCCTGTGGAAACTGAACATAAAAACCCATGTGCTGTGGGATGGCAGAGGTTCCATTTGGATATCTCCAGCAAAAGCGAGGCTTAATCAGAATTTAGCCAAACCTCTCTGGCCTAGAAATGGGGTTTGAAACCTCATGAGAACAGGGTTCCTAGCAGGACTTCCTGATTCCAGCGTGGGTCAGTGTTATTGTGAGAATAGCTTTTGTTGCAATATTTTGGCACTTCTCCTTCTGGCTCCTGATAAACCTAGGAATTAGAGAAGTGCGCGAAAACGAAAATAATAGCAGCAAAACTCTGACCAGTTCATCCATTAAAGAATATCAAAGCTTTTTAAAACTGGGCTAACGAATTAAGCCCCACAGCATCCAGGGAGGTAGGCAATTATTATTAGCACCATTTTATTACAGGTGAAGTTAGTAGTTAAGGTTGCCTGAAACTTCCCATAAATGAACTTAGCATAAGTGACCTATCTAAGACTACAAGTCAGCCAGCGGCACAACCAGGAACTCCCAATCTCCTGTTCTAACTAGTGGGGCAGCTACATTTGTTTGAAAAACCTCAGAATCCCGGCAGGTGCTCCCCTCACTCACGCCTGCAATCACAAACTCTCTCTGTCTCTCAACCCTTCCCCACTCCCACTCAGCTTTTTGAATTTTCCTATTTGTTTATATGGACCTGTTCCTTGTGCTCTTCTATTCATTGCTAGGTGACAGGCATCACCCTGCACAGACATAAAACTTCTCTTTCGATTCTTTCCATTGCCTCGCTCTGGGCCTTTCCTGTTATACTTTTTCCCCATTCAGCTCCTCCGAACACTCCACACGTTCATTAAATATTTGCACTTAGGAAATGCAGCCTCCATACATTTCCCTTTTTGTGGTCTCACTTAGATCTTACCAACAAACCTCACTAAATTATAGTCACTGTTGCTTAAATGCTCTCTCATCTTGATATGTTATTGCTTGATTTGTTATTGATTCCACTTAGGGCCCAATCCTGCAGCCCTTGTTTTTGTGCGTGTAATTTCTACAGAAGGCCCTTGAAGTGTCCTAGTTTTTGGCTTGAGTACTTGACATTCCCTATAACTCTGATGATTCTTTATTATATTATCACCCTGCTGCTTGTTTTGCTCAGATGATATATGGCATGATACAGTCCTAATATCAGATTGCACTTTATTTTCCTCAGCAGAGATGAGGCCAAAGATGCAAAAGTGAGAACTGGATCCATATTCAAACTTTCCCAAAGTTCAGGGGTATTTTGGGGTATTGGGGTTTAGGATAGGTCTATTATAGAGATACTAATTAAATACACAATACAAATCTAGATCTGGTGTTATCCACAGCTTGGTAGTGTTTGTATCCAGTGTTTTGGTTTGGCCTCATCTCTGCTTTTTATCTGGGATTTTGAGCTACAATAATCCTAACTTTCTCTCTCCCTTGCCCCCATCTTTATTTCTCCCACAGTCTCCCATCTCAGCCGATTAGAACATTCCTTTACTTAAGGACACACTTCTACCTTTTCTGTTCTCTCAGATCTCTTGTGAACCAGTCTGCAACTCTCAGCTCCTATCGGTTTTCATTCGCCCCATGTTTTGGTTAAAGTTACGATGTTGAAATCCCCTCTGTCCACAGACACTGCTAGTTCCCTTATCTGGGTTGTCATGGTTCTTGTGTTTTTATAAAAAAGCAACTTAGTGTACTGAGGGGTCATCTAGGTGCTAATCAGAGCAGCAAAGTCTCACAATCAAAGATGGGACCGAACCACACCACAAACTTTGGGGAGTTCAAATGTGTGACTGTCTTTAAGAATACAAATACTCATCAGGTGAGAACTGCTACTTTGGCAAAGCGTTTACTTTCTGTAAACTGTGCCACATAAAAATGAACTGCATGGCACAGTTCTCTTTCTGAATGTGTTCACTCAGGAAACATCCAGGGCCAGATCTTCAGCTGATATAAATCCGCAAAGCTCCATTGACTTCAACAGAGTTATGCAGATTTGCCCCATCCGGCCCATAATCTTGGCTGTGCTTATATATTACAGTTCTGTCCTTTTCGGGCCAATTATGAGGCATCTATTGGTCCAGCTTGCACATGCAGTTATAGTCTGTGAATTCCATCTGAGTTTTTGCATGAGAAAAACTTGTAGCCACCAAAAAGTAAGTGTGCAAATATATAGGAATGTAGTTCGAGGCATGCAAATGTGGAGGCTAAGTTTCAATTTCTTTGACTATGTGGCCCTTTGAGTCTTTATGCAAACTACCCACATCCAAAAACCACACACAGTCCCTCAAAACCCACACTCACAAAAACAGCTGTAAGAGAATAAAGAACAATGAAACATATTGTAGAACAGCAATCAGTTAAACCTCCCTCCACATTCCATACAGCAAGCACATGCTAGAAGTCAATCAGTTCATAGAGGATCATGGGGAAAACACCCACCCACCTAAATTATCCAGACAATCCCACTTTCTTAAATCTTATAAGACTTAGGATTTGGGACTTTCCTTCTTTAAAAACAAATGTTTAATTATTAAGTGAAAAAATAAATGCATGTTTCCTGGTGTTTTTCATAATTCAGAAGTCTCAAAGGGAAAATAGTAACTGAAAGAGACTAGGCCCAACATTTTTAAAAAAGAAGCCTAAAGGGAGTCTTATATTTAGGCACCTCTTTGAATGAAGTCAACGGGAGGTGTTGGGTGCTCAACACTTTTGAAAATCAGGAAGATGCCGCAATATAGCTTCAGAAATCCCAAACTTAGGCTCCTATTATTTAAAAATCTTGGCCTAGAATTTTATTCTAATCGACTGGTTAGTTCAAATATCTGTGCAACTAAGCAGAATGATCTGAAAGGCAGAACAAGTTCAAATGAATTGCATTATATTCACAAATCATCTATTTTCTAGCAAGATGACTAATTTCTTCACATAGTGGAATTCTTTAGGCCTCAGTTCAGCAAAAACTTACACCCATGAGTATCTTTGCACCGGTGAGTACTCCCATTTACCTCAATGGGACTACTCATGTACCTAAAGATATTCACCCGCCTAGGTGTTTGCAAGATCAGGGCCTTGATAGTTACTAACTATAGTAAACCTCAAAGACTCAGCTGTTTGTTTCTTGGTACTTTTAAATTCTCTGAACCAGGGCTGCCCAGAGGATTTAGGGGGCCTGGGGCAAAGCAATTTTGGGGGCCCCTTCCATAAGAAAAAAGTTGCAATACTCTAGAATACTATATTCTTGTGGGGGCCCCTGCAGGGCCCGGGGTCTGGGGCAAATTGCCCCACGTGCCACCTCCCCCCCCCAAGCAGCCCTGCTCTGAACCACTTTGGTCTGCAAACATGACTGAATATCTCGTGAGAACAGACCATCTTGCCTGATTTCCAGTATTCGCATGGTTCCTTGGTACTAATCAGGATGGACTATGGCAAGAACAGCCTTTCTCCTGCTATTGCAACCTCTTATCTCGCTTCCAATTAGGCCAGAAATAGAAAGTACCAATGGGTTTATTCCTTGTTTGTTTTATTTTAAATTTGTGAAGGAACATCAGTGTTTATGAGAGTAAGAGATGGATAGCAATGGCAGGAACCAGGTCTCGTGAGGGCAGGACCGGTCCAAGCTTCCCCCAATACAATGCTTCTCAATCCACACCTGTGCCACTCCCAGCATTTCCAGTTCTGCGGTCCCCTGCGAGCTCTGCCAATGGTTCATTGTGGCCATGAGCCTCACACGGGCAAATGCTTCCAGTCATGCCAAACAGCCTTCATGAAACGTACACCACAGGTAAGACTGTGACTAACAGACTCATTTCATTTGTGACCTCACCAGAATACAGTGAAGGGGAAAGTGAGCACATTAACCTATTAAACCTCTCTTAAAATCCAGGAACACATCCTGGGCTCTGGCTCCAGTGCCACCAGAGGCACAGAGAGCATAAAAGTAGTGTAGCAAGCTCTTTGCCACTTGTTCCCAGGCAGAGGAAGCATTCCTGGGCAGGCTGGGTGCAGCAAGGGAGAAAGGGCCTGACTGGAGCCTAGCGTACTCCGGTGGTCCCCCGCCGTTAGTTAGGACTGTTCCATCTGGTGTAACTTAGCAACCTTTAAATTACTCTGGGCTCCTAGGTAGCCCTTATGCTGGGGGCTGTTTTGGACCTCAGTCATCTCCAAGGTCAGGGGACCTCTCCTCCTGCACTCAGCACAGTTCAGCTGGACCCAGGGGCCTGGTAGATGTGAAAACCAGAGAACTAAAATTCCTATCTTCACATATGGATATATCACACAAGTGTTAATTTAATCTCTAATTCCTGAGGATTCCCCCCAAAAGGATCATGGTTCTTAATTTTCACCAATTAGTACAATTTCAGAAGGTATTTTAGCACTCTGGAAATATACTAACATTGGACTCAACACTCTTAAAATACATCACACATTGACAGAGGGGGGTAAAATTAAGGTAAGTTGTATTTTTTTTTCTTTTCCAAAAGCAGTACTCTTGATGAGTCCAGTAACCTGAGTCTTCAGTAAATTACAGGTGTTTAAACAGGCTGTGCTGAAAGGCAGACTGAGAGATAATTGGTGTTTTCTATTGCTCCAGGATCTTTGGTGCTGTTGCGACGCCTCCTTACCTTGTCTACAGGGTCTGAGGCTGATGCTTTGCTTTGTAGGACTGGGTCACCCTAAGCCTGTCAGACAGGTTCTGTAACTGAGCTGAGGCTGGTGATTATATACCTGGATGGTAAGCTGAGGCTTGTTCAAAGGTTGCAGAGACAGCTCAAGATTAAGCATTTCAGTGCGTTTGTTTGTAGCCTCAGAGGGGCTGATTCTGGTCTGGCTTACACCAGCATAAATCAGGAGTCATCAAGGAGAGAGAGATCAGAAGGTGTCATATTTTAAGTTCCAGCTGTAAGTTCTTTAAGTTCTTACTGTATAAGTCCCATACAAATAAAATAAAATAATAAAACAGCTTTGCATGCATATTCCAGCCGCCTCCCCACCCCCCAAATAAAAAGCATTTAAAAGGTCTTGCCTCCCCTAGCAACTGGGCTCCACCAGAGGAGTTTGTCCGTCTACTCCCCGCAGCTGCCTGCCTGTCTGTCAATCAACATACTCTGTAAATGGTCTCCCTTTTGGCACCCAGACTTTAACCTTCTAACTAGCCAGCGATGTGACACGTCTGTCAGGAGAGAACATGTCCCTTTCCTTCCAACTCCCTCCCCCGCCCCCACTTTTTTTTTATCTGTGCCTCACGCGTCTAATTTCATCTTTCAAAACCTCTCCCAAAAGCCGAGCTGAAGCATGACAGGCACGAGGGGCCTGATCCAAAACCCAATGAAGTCACTGGAAAGGCTCTTACTGACTTCAGTGGGCTTCGGGTCAGCTCCTGAATGCCTAAAACATGCTAGTGCAGCAGTCCAAGGTGGTGAACTGTACAAGCAGAAGAGAGCCACGGGGAGGCTGCAGAGTGAAGAGAAGTTTTAAGTGAAAGGAACCTGACTCTTGGGCTGCTTCTCCTGGCTGTTTAACGAGAACATTAATACCTTTTTTTTTTTGAACCAAGGGCTGGGCGCAACAAAATATAAGGCTCTGCCTGAATTCCCAGTTGGGCTTTGTATACAGCAATGCAGATGATTCACTGTCTGGTTTTCACTTTGTTCCACTCCTTTGGCAGCCAGCAATGTCTAACAGTTGCAAAGTCTGACTCTCTTTTTCGTCCGCCTGAACCTTTTGCTCAGGTTATTTTCTGAGCACTGCCACAGGCTCCAAGGAATTTGGCCTCCATTTTTGTTTTGTTTATTTAAATTCATTAGATTGACACGTTTTGAAATGTACCTGTGTAGTTTAAAGCATAAATGCTCAAAAGAGAGGCGTTTTGTTTGTTGGTTGGTTTGTGTTCAGGTCGGTTCTCAGCTCCAGTGATATTAGTGCTTTTTCTTTGCGAAGTAAATTCACGTGTCTTTCCAAGGAGGGGTTAAAAACAAACAAACAAATAAACATCCCTTTTCGTTGGGTGCAATTTTTCATTCGCCCTGAGTTATGCCTGAAATTTTACCCCTGCAGTGAATTGCAAGCAGAAGCACAAATCGAGAATGAATACAACATTATTCCCACAAAAACAGAGACCTGGTTTGAATATAAAGACCCAAGAAATCTGATACTTTTGTACATTGTGCAGTCCAAGCCTATGCCTGTGAGGAAGCACATCAGCTCTGGTACCTAGAGCACTGCACTGTCCCAGGGACCAGTTCCCAGAATTGCCACTGACCTACTGTGTGGCCTTTACCTTTCTCCCTGTGATTGTGTTGTCTGTCTAGATTGTAAGCTCTATAGAGCAGAGACCATTTCTCATTGTGTGTTTGTACAGCACCTAGGACAAAGGTGCCCCAATCTTGTCTGGGGTGTATAGATGCTACTGCAATATAAACAATAATCTGGTTTTGCATATTTTCATGTTATAGATATGTAGTAGCATGTACTTTCTTCCATATATTTTTTCTTTCAGCTTTTACAGCTATGAAAAATCTTCAATTAACAGATGATGCTATAAAAGTGCTAGGACCTCTTCCCGCTCCCACTGAAGGTAAAGCTCCCATTGACTTTAATGGGGGGCAGGATTGGTGGTTATGGAAACGAGGAACTGATGACACTGATTGGAACAAAGAATAATGTGGATTAGTTCTGCACTTGTTTCTTCTGCACAGATCTTCCAATGCCTGGTAATCTTTACTATTTGCTATTCTGGGTCTGGGCCATTCCTCAGTCAAGGAGGACAATACAGCTGACTTGTATAATGGTCACTGAACTAATTAGGGTGGTCAAAATACTGAAACTGAATTTCATGAACAAATTATAATTATTGTTTTATTTTTGAATTGGAAAAAAAATCATTTTTCCTTCCTTGGTTTTGATGGTTTTTTTCCCCCTATCCACTTTCTCCCTTTTTCCCCAATGAAAAGGAGGGGGGAGGGGAATTTTCCTTGCAAAAATTCTCCTAATCTCAGCCCCTTTTTCTTTCAGACCCTTGGCAGGCAATGGCCTAAGATATTTTTTATCTTCTGTAATTTCTTTGGGGACAACTTTATTTTTATTTCATACTTGGGTAATGTAAATGTCTCCCAGTTTCAGAAGAAGAAAGGTATTTTTGCTCATGATATCAGTGTGTTTGTGTGTGCCATCAGACTGAGGTCCCTTCTGCATTAAACCTGGGCAGAGGCCTGTTTCCCAGGCTTTTAGCACTGTCTCTGGGAATTCCTTAAGCATTGTCTGGGAATTGTTTTATGATATTTATTTAGCCTACTCTCGTTTCATATAAGGAGTGTTTTGAGACAACAAATCTTGTGTTTGTTTAAAGGACCAGGGACTGAACCCACAAACGCCAGCTAAAGGACTAAGTCCCTTAGCTGTCATGGGGTTATATCCTCTATGCATCAGGCACAGAGGGGAGCTTGTAACACAACAGTGGCTTGCACCTGCATTTTTCACCCACAAAATAAATGGTGTGAATCAACATATGTGCACCTCTAACCTGATTTCTGCTTTCAATTGAATTGAGACCTAAAAAATGCAAACACAGGCAGCCCTGAGGGTGCTCTAAGTTTTGCCAGGGGCCAAAGTTGTCACTGGCTGCCCACAAGACTATGGCAGAAAGGTTGCTTAGATTTACTTTCCTTTCTAGGTCCTTTACAAAGCACAGCATAGTCTGGCCTGAAGATCTGTTCCGTGGTACTCACCATTTGCATGTGCATGAATGATTTAATTGTCACAGCTCGCAGGTCATGCATGAAGCAGGTTAACAAGAAAGTTCTTCGAGTCCTGTGCGAACCGGAACTGAGAGACTTCCCACAGCACTAGTCAGAACTAGGTTGAGACCACTAAAGTCGTTTCACTTCCTCTGAAGATGGAAAACATTAAGCAATCATTGGTATCTACTCATTTATTTTTTCGTTATGAACTGAAGTCAAGATTTGACTCTGTCTTGAAAGGTGAAAGACCATTGCCTTAACTCACTACAGTCTCACTCTTTTAATACTAGAACTTTACTACAGTCATTTATCTAGTGCAAAAGGGGTTGTAACAAGCTACCATTTGGACTGGGTAGCAGTGGAAAATCAGCTTCCTTGTCTTGATTTCATATCTGACCACTGGTATAGCTTTCTACCTGAATTGATGCATGATTTCAACTGGATAGCGGGCTACCAGTCTGACAGGTGGGATACATGCATTTATTATCTCCAGAGTTTCTTACCGTCCTGGCACTGTAAGGAATATTTTCACTTTGAGAGCTATCTTCTCCTACCACAACTGTGAGTCAGGCCAGACAAATTCATCCCTGCTGTGACTCCATTGGTTTCAGTGGCATCATACTAGGGATGGATTTGGTTCTTTGTATTTTGTGACTTGAGTAAAATCTCTGTGAGCTGGTTAGTTTCCAATTTAACTCATACCTACGTTTATTTAAGTCAAACATAGTAGCTTGAACACTGAGGTGCATTAAAGTTGACCCACACTTCCTGCTTCTTTGAAAAAACACTATCAGATATTGGCTAATTATTAAAATGTTGTGTCAGGCTCTGGTTTTCAAAGTGGCTCATGTAAGTCCATTTTCAGTCCATTGACACACTGGATCTGTAATTGAATTACTAGCACCAAAGACAGCTGCAGGAATAGGACCCACTCAGTTCTTAAGCTATTTAAATGCTGCACTATTTAATCTAATGGTCTCTTCTGGTCTTAAAATGTATGACTCTATGAATGGTTCCTTGCACCTCCTTTGGAAGTAGGAATCCTTAAGCTCACACAGAGCCCTTTACATCTGGAGATCACTTTCTAGCAGAGCAGGTATCGTCTCACAGACAAAGAAATACATTTAAAAACTGGTCTTTTTAAAGATCAGTGAAATAACAGACTTGGACAGAGCAGCCACAAACTCAACACAGTTAAGGAGCTAAAAACGTTGTATTTGTCCCAAGCAGAAACTTTTCCTCATCTTATTGACAAAATAATTTCTACTCCTTTCCTGTCTGCTATGGGGACACAAACACTGCATTTATGCATAACATTGTCAAATTTAAGTTAATAGATTAATAGATTTTAAGGACATCATCATGACCTAGTCTAGGGCAGAAAACCACACCCAATAATTTCTGCATCAAGCCCATAGCTTCAGTTGTAGCGATAGCATAACATAAGAACCATAAGAACGGCCATACCAGGTCAGACCAAAGGTCCATCTAGCCCAGTATCCGTCTACCGACAGTGGCCAATGCCAGGTGCCCCAAAGGGAGTGAACCTAACAGGCAATGATCAAGTGATCTCTCTCCTGCCATCCATCTCCATCCTCTGACAAGCAGAGGACAGGGACACCATTCCTTACCCATCATGGCTAATAGCCATTTATGGACTTAACCACCATGAATTTATCCAGTTCTCTTTTAAATGCTGTTATAGTCCTAGCCTTCAAAACCTCCTCAGGTAAGAAGTTCCACAAGTTGACTGTGCACTGCATGAAGAAGAACTTCCTTTTATTTGTTTTAAACCTGCTGCCTATTAATTTCATTTAGTGACCCCTAGTTCTTGTATTATGGGAATAAGTAAATAACTTTTCCTTATCCACTTTCTCAACATCACTCATGATTTTATATACCTCTATCATATCCCCCCCCTTAGTCTCCTCTTTTCCAAGCTGAAGAGTCCTAGCCTCTTTAATCTTTCCTCATATGGGACCCTCTCCAAACCCCTAATCATTTTAGTTGCCCTTCTCTGAACCTTTTCTAGTGCCAGTATATCTTTTTTTGAGGTGAGGAGACCACCACATCTGTATGCAGTATTTGAGATGTGGGCGTACCATGGATTTATATAAGGGCAATAATATATTCTCAGTCTTCTTCTCTATCCCCTTTTTAATGATTCCTAACATCCCGCCTCTGCACACTGTGTGGACATCTTCAGAGAACTTCAGCATCTCTTTTTGAAAGATGTCCAATCCTGAATTAAAGATGGCAAGTGATGGAGAATCTATCATGTCTCTAGGTAAGTTGTTTCAATAGTTAATTACCCTCACTGTTAATTTGAGTATTATTTCTTGTTTGAATTTGTCTAGCTTCAGTATTATTATGATCACACTTTTATTATTCTTTTGGGCCTAGCTTGTCACAAATGCATGACCACAAAGGTGCATGACCTATTACCACAATTGCACATGCATATGCAATAATTGTACATGCATAAAAACAAATACAGTGGCTTCCTAAAATATCTGGTTCCCTGATAACACTCTGGGAATGACCAAAGCTGCATTTGTAAGCTTAATGCTCCAGAAAGCAAAATTATTAACACTTGAAAACATGCAATTGTGCTGGAAAATTATTGTTGTCTCTTTGAAAAGTTTTGGGATAATGACAGAATAAGGCTGATAGTCTGCCTCTTTCCCTCACAGAGAATGGCTAAATAAATACAAAGAAATAAAATCAAAAGTTTTAAAGACATATCGATACTCAAACACTGTGCTACAAGGCAGGTAAGTGCAAATTTTACTGAGATTTAATACTGGATCTGGAGTTAGTCAGAAGGAGGCATGAGTTGCTAAAGAGAGCAGCCCCCACTCAGGCTTACTAATTAATCAGGCACAAAAAGCTCATCAAGGAACGGCCCAATGAGGAGAGCCAGACTGAGACAAGGTTATCCTGAAGGTTAAAGACACAGGGCTTTAAAAAAATTAAATAACAAGAGAAAAGCCCACACCATCCTACGTAGATATAACATTAAAGGGCTGATTTAAAGTAACAGAAGTCAGGAAATTCAAGATTGACACTGTCTTTAAATCATCCTGGTGTGGAAAACTAAAGAATAATGGCTGTTGTTAAGCATTGTCAGTTTTACCTTTCAATTTTCTGCCCTTTGTTGATAAGGGGTTGAAGCTGAAATGGTATTTAAACTAGTTGTACCTTTATTTTCCTTCATGGCTGTTGCCTTATAGTATAAGGGTATGTCTAAACAAGATCGATCCAGCGGGTATCGATTTATCGCATCTAGTCTAGATGCGATCAATTGATCCGCGAGCGCTCTCCCGTCGACTCCTGTACTCCAGCGCCATGAGAGCTGCAGGCAGAGTCGACGGGGAAGCAGCAGCAGTCGACTCACCGCGGTGAAGACACCACATTACATCGATCTAAGTACGTCGACTTCAGCTATGTTATTCACGTAGCTGAAGTCGCGTAACTTAGATCAATCCCCCCCCTCCTGCCCCCAGTGTAGACCAGGGCTTAGACACTAGATGCCAGCTTTTCAAAAGAGCTCACCTCTTATTTAGGCACCAGAATAAGTGGTCTGATTTTCAAAAGTGCTCAGCATGTTGAATGCATGTTGGGTGCTGTGAGCTCTTTTGGAGCACGGAGACAGAAAGGGTTACAATGGGAGTGTCTGGGTCCTAAGTACTTTTGCCAATCTGGTTATTGGAAAATGTGGCCCCACATACATAAATGAGGTAATTTTGTGAAATGCCAGTTATTTACTTGCGAAACATTCTCTTGGGTAAAAAAAAAAGGCATGTTAATTGGCCAAATGTTTTTAGGCATCTAACTGGGCTAAAATTATTGTGGATAATGTTTGTTATTTTGTGTCCCACAAGATGATACCATTTCAGTCTAATACAACAGCTACATTGTCATTAGCTGTCTAGAGTGGATGTGCATCACTTCCCTCTGCTGGTTGGAATTAGAACTACACAACTGTATGCCATAGGGCCTATACAACTAACAGTTAATGGTGATTCTCCTTTAGTTCAAATACTTTGGAAGCATGTGGATCTGAGGTCTGTCCTCACTGCTGTTGTGAAATTCTGAGTGGCCACGGGTATTCATGAGGGTGACAACCATGAAAAACTAGGTAGAGGTGGATTTGTTAGAGTATCTTTCTGTATATATTCACATTACTAAGGGTACATCTAGGCTGCATGGTTGGCCTGGATCAACTGATTTATAGGCTCATGGGGCTTGGGCTGTGAGACTAGAGATTGCAGTGTAGACATTTGGGTTCAGGCTGAAACCCTGGACTCAGAGACCCCAAGAGGGGGAAGGGTCTCAGAGCCTAGGCTTCAGCCTGAGCCCATACAGCCACACTGCAGTTTTTAGCCCCCGAGCCCAAGCCCTGCATGCCCGAGTCAATTGAGCTGGGCTCTGAGACTCGGTGCCATGGGCTTTTACTGCAGTGTAGACGTACCCTAAGTAGCAATTGTTTTTAAAAGCCTGGATTTCCATGTCAATAATGAGCATTCTCTTGCAATGAGTATACAGAGATACCATACCATGCACAGCTCTCCAAGAATGAGAAGCCTGGGGACATTCAAGGATTTAGCTGGTGGTGTTGGAATAAGAGCTTTTTGTATCTGAGTTACCTGGTGATAACATGCCCTTTATCAGGCCCTCTCAGAGGTCCAGAGAGGCCAGAGCCACTTCCAGCTTTTGGGGCCCCAGGCCATAATAATAATAATAATAAAATGACGACACATGAAAACAAAATAAGGCACCAAAATAAGGCACTAAAATGTAACAATTCTCTGCCTTTGAACACGCACTTGATCCAGCACCAGCCACGAGCAGAGGTTTGTTTATATAGTCAGATGATCTGAGAGGACACATTCATCACGGTCTAATCTTGTGCCATCAGAACCAAGATATTTTCATTAATATTTATGAACATTTGTAACTCTTTATATGACAAAATCTATATCAGTTAACAAAAAAATTATGTCCTTTACCAAATCACATCTCTTATTTGCTTAAATTTGCAGCTCCAAGCTGAGAGAGTGTGTCACTTTTTGGTCCGATAGGGATGTGCATAAAAAACAAGTTGCGAAACTTATCCAATGCCAAAAAATTAACAAGCGTCTAAATTTGAGGCCCCCTTTGAGCTTGAGGCCCAGGCCAGATGGCCATCCTGGCCCCCTCTCTGATTGGCCCTGCCCTTTATTGTGAACTGGTAATAACAATGTGCATGTCACTTCTAAGCTATTAGTTCCAGCCTGATCCTGGCCAATAGTGATGCAAGATTGTTACCACCTAAGGGCTGTTTGAAATGAGCTGGCCCCTAGTAGATTTCTCTTCACATCACCCAAAACTCCATGACAGCTGGTTCCCTTGTTGGCAGCCACAGCAGTGGGGCCAAGGACTGATCTACCCTGCCATTCCTAGAGGTGGTCCCTCCAGACCAGGGCTGAAGCCCATCGATGGGCAATGTAGGCAAACTAGCACTACAATTGCCTGTACTATAGCTGTGCTATCAATCTGAAACCTTTCATGAGCCAGAAATCTGCTCAGAATTAACAAGCAATAAGATGTAATGTGTAGTGTGGACTGATCTCTCTAAAAGCAAGTCACTACCCTACCCACCCCAAATCAGATTCTTTGTTTTAAAAAAGGTGTCATTTTTTTTATGCCATAGGCCACTGGGCAGGACAAGTTCCTTCAAACTCTTTGGGGTACCGTATCATGTAACTGTGTACTTAGAGAGATGTAATAAAACTGTTATGAATATCTGTCATCAGAAAGCCTTGTGCCCAGGCATGTCAGATGATTTTCAGTCAACAGCAAATCACCCATTTTATTTTTCAAAATACTCAAAGAGATTTCACCGCATTAGAAGGAAGTGTGCTCTTGTGGCTAGGGCATTAAAGTGGGACTCTGGAGACCTGGGTTTAATTCCTGGCTGTGCCACCGACTTTCTATATGAACTCAGGCATGTCACTTAGCCTCTCTGTGCCTCAAAAGCAGGATTAATAACAGTGCTTCCTTTCACCCATCCTTTGTCTGTCTTGTTAATTTAGATCAAAGGCTGCTCAGGGCAATCACTGTTCCTTATTATAGGTAGGCAATGCAGCTAGCACAATGGTATCCTGATCTCAGCGGAGTCTGCTAAGAGCTAATGTAATACAACTAATAATGATGATAATAGAATCATTGCCTGAGAAATGTCACTTTCTGCAGTCTAAACCTTTGGAGAGCTGCACCAGTAGGTAAAGCAGCCACCTGTAACATTTAAGTGTCTTAGGCTTTATTTGCTCGAAAACAAGTATCATTTCTAATTTCTGGAAAAAAGAGAAGTGGACCCCAGTTATGACATATGCTCGAGTCAGACAGGGAGCAGAGACTAGAAAGATGAAATCAAAGTATAAATTGAGGGGGTGGGGCTGGTAACAAAGGGGGATAGAATCATATCTTGAGTAAGTAGCACGACCCAGAGTTAAAAGACAGCAGTCTCTATGAGAGAGCTGGAGGAACACATGGGAGACATACCAATGAACGGGGAGAGTTCAAAGATGTTCATAGAGTGCTGAAATGCCGGTGCTTTCACATTCTGAGGGTAAAGTACAGGGCCTTTACAGCCTTGAACTTTGATACTCACTCTACACTCCCTTGAGGGAGGCTGCTTCCCTCCCTGTTATTCCAGTCCGAACTGAGGGTATGACTATACTAGAGAGCTTACAGTAAACTCTGTAAGCTCTCTAGTGTCACTGCTCTAAGCCAATGGGAGAGAGATGGCCCGTCGGCTTAATTACTCCAGCCCCTGCTGGTGGTGATAGCTCGTTGGTGGGAGAAGCTTTCCCACTGCTTAACTTATGTCGACTTAAGCTGAAGTGTAGCCCTAGCCTAAGCCTCTCTTGATCAGAAATTGGCCCTCATGCCAAGTTGTGTGGGGGCTTTGTGTTGCAGAAGGGAGACCAAAGCCCGTATGCACCCTTCCATTTCTGCTAATGGAGGGAGAGGAGGGAGCTAAGCCTGAGGCGACTGGGCTTGGAAGAGGAACAGTGCTGTTTCTAAGCAATGCCTGTTGCCCTCCTTAGATTCCAGTGGAAGCCCCTCCATGTGAGGAGCTCTTCATAGGAACCACAGAAAGTTTGGGTTTGGGCATATGGGGATGGAGCAGGCTCTGCTGCCTGGACAGGTGAACAGCTGCACCCCATGGCTTGTTCCTCTCCAGAGCTGGAGGCTATCTGAACAGCTAGCCAAGTGGAAGGGGATGCTGCTCCTTGCAGTAGTCGCTGACTTCAAGGGGAGTTAAATTGCTCAGTAGGGACTCAGCTTCTGCAGGATCAGGCACCATGATAATAAAGGACACGACTGAAGGCTTTTATTTTCCTCCCCATTACATAATATACAGGAATATTTCTGCCCTCAGTTATATGCATAATGCTCATTAGTATGAGTTGGACGGATGGACATATAAGGCCCTATCCACAATATCCAAGTGTAATAGAGGTTCATAGAATCATAGAATTCAAGATCAGAAGGGACCATTATGATCATCTAGTCTGACCTCCTGCAAGATGCTAGTGTTGGTTATGGCCAAACAGGTTAGAACCACCTATGTCAGACCAAACCATTATAACCCAGTGGAAAAAATGTATTAGTCCAGGCTGGGCTAATAACTATGATTGCACATGTGCAGATGCTGCTTGTTAGCATTGCCCACACACAGCTGCCCGAGTCACCCATGCAATCATGGTAATTTTATGTACAAAGTAGGTGCAGAGTTGTTTACATAGGCCCCGACCCTGCAAACATTCTACCTGTGTTCAATTTTAGTCCTATTGAACTCTATGAGACCACTCACATGCTGGCCATTAGACATGTGAGTGCATGTTTGCGGGATGGACACCATTTTTTGAAAGCACTGTCAAGCACCAAACTGTTTTGAAAGTCTGAGCCACAGCAGGCCCAACCTAGCATTTTCTACAATACCAGCCCAGCTCCTGGGCAACCCTACAATAACAAACCCCTGGGCTCAGCCCAGAGCCCAGAAACCAAAAAACAACATCTCAAAAACAAAAAAGCGATCAGTTGCATTGAAGAACCAATCAGTTTCAGTTTTAAAACTTCAACAGATTATCTATAAAGAGAATGATGGTGATTCATTAAAAATAACTTGACAATGGCCAGACTTCAAAGGTTTTAATCTATTATTTTAAATGATTTTGATCTATCATCTTTAAATCTATCATATTTTCCCTTGCTCAAAGATGGAATAAATCATACTACACTGGCTTTTCTGAATCTTCTAACACTCAGCATATTGAATGCAACAGGGCTTTCCCTCTGGAACTGTGGCAAACACTGAAAAGGAGGAATTAGTCTCTTTCTTTCTTCTTCTTCTCACCAAATGATCTGGTTAATTGATTTTTTTAAAACTTGGCACTTACTCTCTGTCATTAACTCTCCACAAATAAGCCTGGCATTGTGTCATTTTGAAACCGCTTTTGCACGCTGAACTCCAGCCTTCGTGTATAAAGCATGTTAAAGGATCAGGGTGGATGTATTGAGAAGTAGGGGTTATTCGGTGGGACAAAGTCTGCAAATCGACTGTGTGGAAGGGATAAGAAGCAGAATAAGTTGTGTGGAAGAGATAGGGAGTGCAAGGAGAGGAGGAGGAAATGCACAGTAGGTGCTGCTTATTAATAGTCTCTTGTGCAGAAACATTCCCTGTGGGGAAAAGGCAGAGTAAATACAGTTTCTGCAACAGAAATAAAATACAGTTTAATACAGAGGAGTAAAAGCACAGGGAAGAAGATTCTGTTTTAAATTAATTGATTTGGCTTATTAGCCATAGAAGTTAAGCAGTGTCTTTCAAACTACACAATTAGAAATTCTTGCATTTTCTCAACAGGTTATAAAAATATTTCCCTGCCACCCACATACAAAAACCACTAGTGATTTTCAGACAAAAGATATTAAGATATGTTGCTCTCAACAGGAGTATCTAATTCTTGAACTATAGTATTGCAATTGAGCTCCATAGAGTGTATGAATATACCACTCCTCTCTACAGGATGGAATCAGAACTGGTCATCTGCAGGTCACAGGCCCTTTATTGCTAATAGCTAATGGAGATGGTCCATTAGTCTAAGTGGTGAGTCCTGTGCTTTTGGAGAAGGAGGGTCTGAGTTCTACCTGCACTGTTGCTGTGAAATTCTGAGTGACCCTGGTATGCCTAGACTAGTGACACCGGAAAGTTCATATGTAGCCAAGAGTGTGTAAGAGCATTACAATGAATTCTGAAAAGTCAGCTGGTCAACATTTCTTTAAGCAGAGTAGCAGTGGTGAGACCAAAGAAAGTGAAGGTGCTAGCCAGCTGCTGCTAGTGATGTGAGGGGAAGCGTCTCGTTATTGGCCATTCAGGAGCTTTGAAACTTTGCAGCCAAGTTATTTGAAATTAAGGCTGAGCAGAAGCGACAATCTGAATAGGGATGGGACTCAAATTCTGATAATCATCTTCAGGCAACTACATGAACACCAGATGAGCACACCCTGCTGCCAGTGGGTAGCTAGGAGTGTTGATACCAATGTGTCATGTAAGAGCATCCAGAAAGACACTGCTGGACCTTGACAGGCTCTTTCAGACTGCAGGAAGATGGACCAGCAGAGCCAGCATTATGGGTAGGAGGCAGAATGCCTGTTCTGTGTGTCTGGGGAAGGTACAACATTCAGAGTGCTAGTTTCTAGCTTAGTCTCCTGTCTTAGCGGATCCCAGTGGATGACTGCTGCCCATTCTCTTCCCTTTCCATGTTTGAATTATATTGGTTATTAAGAATTCTTGGTGCTCTGGATAAATGACCTCTGGTGCACTTGGATTTGGAGCATTCTAGCTTGCAGCCCAGTTGAACGTTAGAGGTGGACAGAGGCATCAGGACATCTGGGCCCTGCATTTTACATTAGAATAGGTCAGGGGGCACTGAAGGCTCCTGATATGCAGTTGTCACCCTTGGCCTTTAGATGGATGGGAGCTCCCCTGGGGGTTGGGTCTCAATCCTTTGCTCATCCAGGGTAAAACCCTCCCACATCTAATTCCAAGACTATGAGGAATGTATTCTGTGCTTTACCAGTGAAGGCAGGGGAGAGATCTGTGTCCTGGAGATGAGATTTGCAGGCATGTTCACAACTCAGATTCCCAATACTTCTTTTTTCTCAAGCAATAAAACTCAACAAGCAGTTCATTTCTGCGTAATTATAGGTTGCCAGGAGCACAGCTATGAAGCACAAGGCTAAGGGCCCCAGTGACTCTAAGTAGCTGAGAAGTGCACTAATCTTCTTGCTATGTTCTGCTTGCTCTACTTATTACCAGCTTGAAATGGAGTTTGTCCATAAAACTCAGCCATTTACTGGGCATTAGGTGCATGGCTGTGACATCACTGCTAGCCAATGAGAATCCACATCCTGTTTGTTAGAACTCTGAATTCATTTGTAGCTGAATTTATTCTATGTTACAAGTCTTTGTATCTGGAAAAATTAACGTTGCCTTTCCTCCCAAAAATGCATCAGCAATATACAGTGCAGCCACAAGACACTTGCTACATATAAACTGGAAACTGACCTACGGGACTTGGGAATGTGTTTAAAACAAGATCAGCCTTGAACTTGAGTAGCTCAGGTATTACATTGAGAAGGAGTGACCCTTCTAGGACATGGTGTGTAATGTGCCATGATCTATGTCTGTCCAGTGATATGCTGAGGGAAAACAGCAACAATCCACTGTATTTCAAGACAACATTTTAGGGGGCAAGGATAAATGGGCACATTCTCCAACACAGACTCTGATGTGATGCCTACAGTTAGCATGAGACATACCCCCTAACTTGCAGGTATATAGATGGTTAACTGTGTGAGCAAATGCCACCTGAGCACACAAGACTGCCAGTGTGAATGTAAAGGATGTGGGTTCAGGGACCTGTGAGAATTTGGTCCTATATGGACTGCTTTGAAAACTTAGCCTCTTAGAAATTTGTCTCACACAGCTCTACAAGTGACCTTATGGGAAGGTAAGCGAAGGTAGCCTAGACCCTCTGCTGGGGTTTGGCCTTAGGAGGACCAACACAATGCCGGCACCAGCACCAGCCACCCTCTCTGCTGCCAGTGTAGAGAGTGTGGCTGGGCAAAGAGGTCAAGGCTAGTGCTTCCTTATGTCCTGCTGAACCCCGTGTCTGAATACCAGCCCCTGGGCCCAATATTGTGTCCCCAGACTCTCCCTGGGTGGGGCAGCTGCGCACCATCTGCAGTGCAGGCTTGTGTCTAAATGCTGCTTCTGTCCGATGATTTCTTCTCCTCCTCATTATTACTGTTATTAAAGTGCAGACAAGGCAGTCAGTGCTGGACAAATACCAAGGCAGTCCCCGCACTGGAGAGCTTACAGCTGAGAAGTCAGACACACAAAGACAAAAGGCACCAGGATACCCAGAGCAAGGAGTCACTTTGGATTTTGATTAAGGCTGCGAGTCTGTCATGGAGGTCACGGAAGTCATGGATTCCGTGACTTGCCAGGACCTCTGTGACTTCTGCAGTGGCTGGTGTGACTGACCCCAGGGTCACCCGAGCAGTTGGGACTGCTGCTGGGGTAGTATCGGGTCACCGTGCTGCTCCCCCCCCCGGCCCCAGCAAAGCAGTGGCAGTCTCGGGCCATGTGCCTCCCACCCCTCTCGAACCAGAAGTGGTCCCAGGCCGTGTGCCCCCTGCCCCAGAGCACCCATGGTGCCCCTGAAGCCCCCCCTCGAGAGCACCCAAGATTTAGTCAGGGGTATATAGTACAAGTCATGGACACGTCATGGGCTGTGAATTTTTGTTCATTGCCTGTCATCTTTCCATGAGTTTTACTAAAAATACCCATGACCAAATCTTAGTCTTAATTTTGATCTATGTCATCTATATCTATAGATACATGTGTATATATTTTAAATCTAATTAAAACAGATTTAATCTGTTTATATGGAGATACATTTTAAATGTATTTTGTCATGCCACATAATGCCAAATAAACTTCATATCACGACATATGGTTAAAATCAGTTGAAAACGTATGACACACACTGTATTGTATGTTGAAATATATATTTTCCCATGTGTGTATTAATGCTTCTAGCTGGTTTTGGATACACTAGTTTACTTGGCTACAGTTAGCATAGAATAGATTCAAGCTTCTAGCTAGACTGTTGTTCCTATAAAATTGCATTGTCATCTGCTATCTATAGCTATAAAGAGCAAGAGTCTTTCTCTCCTCACAGAATTCACACTGACCACCTTCTTCATAGAAAAAGGAGCGCTCTTTGGAGATTATTGCAACAGTGCATATAATTGTAACCAGGGCTTAAATTCTCACCAAGTATTTCCTGAAGCCCCAGAGCTCAGGGCTTCATCCCTGTGGAGCACACCGGGGCTTTTGCCTTGCATGAGGTGCTGAGCTTGGGGCTTCAGCCCCATAGGGCATGCTGGGGCTTCCTCGGGTTTGAAAATATTTACTGGAGCTCCACTCTCGATGGCGCCAGCTGAATTTAAGCCCTGATTGTAACTCTGTTTCCTGGGCACAATTGGCCAAAATGTGCCCACCTTCTGTACCATTCTATTGGTGATGTGGCTTCACTTGGATGGATTGAGGCAGAAAGGTGTCATCGAGGTTCATGTATAGTGCACCACACCAGGACTAAAATGAGGTGACTTTTGTTTCCTCTTTATCCTGAAGACATTTTATAGGTAAGGAGTGGGAGAGTAAAGATGGACCTTTCTAATATATACAAGGGACAAGTTACACTGCTACTCTCTTCACTGAAGCTGCTTGTGCAAAGCACAATTTGGAGACACAAGACCCCACCAGCAGCCCTTACTCACCTTCCAGCACCTGACTAAAATGGCAGGGCCAAGTGCTGGCCAAGAGAGATGCCTGGTGGAGCCTCTTTGGAGCAGCTGCATGTGCCCCTCCCCCTAGACAGCTCATGCCTTTCCCCTAGTACTTTCAATGGAGGGAACTCACTTGAGGGCTTGTCTACACTTGGAAATTTACCAGAATAGCTATTCCAGAATAACACCCTGAGTGGACATTCCTATGCCAGAATAAAGAGTGTCCACACAGGCGGTTATGCCAAACTAAGTATTCCAGAATAATAGCTGGAACAGCTATTTTGTTAAATGTCCAAGTGGGGATAAACCCTCAAAGCCAGGCTCGGTACTTGGCACGGGATGCTCATCTCTTGCATTGTTCCCCTGCATCCAGGTCATTATTGCACAGAACTCCACCACTCCACTGCCCAGGGGCCACAGTAGCTGTAGAGGAGAAGGCTGGATTTATTCCTTTGTCAGTGAGGCTGCCTGAGTAAGGCTGCAGGGTTGGCCTCTCCCTTGGGGTTCCTGATTAAAGCACTGCAGTGTATAGTACCAGCCTCTCTGGATGTTTTGCAAAAGGACCAGGGATATAGCTAGGGTTCGTGTCAGGGTGTGGAGGAGGAGGAGGAGAAGCACAGAAATCTCTTTCAGAGAGAGCTGCTACTAGGAGCCAAATTTAGCTCTAAAGTAAGCAAATGTACCTTCATGGAAAGCGATGGAGTTAGGGCAGATCATGTCCAAACTGAATTTGGTCCTAGCCCTAGACTTTGTTAACTACATCTTTTTACCTGCTATAGTGACAGGTAAAAATCCTGAACTGCACTTCCACATGCTGATGTGGCTTGTAGGTTAGTGCCCTCTCGTGATGTACTAGCCATGTCATCCACTGCCTGGGTCAGTTCTGAATGGTGCCTTGTTGGTCTCATTCCAAATTATGCAGCTTCATTAGGGCAGTCAAAAGAATGACTTGAGAACAACAAACCCACTGCTTTCCCCACTGACCTCACGTTAGACACTGTTAGACTGCAAGCTTCTCATCGCTAGAGAGGGTGCATTTCTTTATGTTTCTACAGCATATAACACATTGCAAACACTATTGGAAATAACTAATTAAATAATAATTCCATCTCATTCAGATCAGCTCAATATTGTTGATGTAGTTGTGCATGCAATACTTGGAGAAAATTTGGGGGTGTATTTAATATGCTCTATGCAGAAGACTAAAGAGCAACAACTACAGTTTCCTTCTGATTGTGCATGCCAAAGAAAATGCTTGTCTGTGTGTAAATATGAAACATGAGCCACGGGAGATGAGCAGTATAGGGATGGATACCTATAGCTCTCGAGGAAATTCACTTCCCCAAAGGGATTAACTCTGGCTGTAGGATAGCAGGTTTCAATGTTTGATTCTTGTTTATGTCTGTTTTTTAACCCATATCTCAGTAGGATTTAAGTCTTAGACTTGATGTCCATGATACGTTACTTACAGGATTACTGTAAGATCACCTGACAAAGCCTGACAGAAACTTGGCAAATTATTTGGTGCTTTTTCATTCTTGAGAGTTTAATTATTTAAATTTCAAAACAGGAAGCTTGGAAATAGTGCGGGGACTAAGGACTTGATCTTGCAATATTGAACTCAGTAGAAATTTTTGCCAATGATTTTAACTGGTCCAGGATCTGGCCCTAAAAGGCATAAAAAGCCCTGTGTATGCACACACACTCATATTTCTATCATCTATAAAATGGGTCCAATTCTGATCACAATTACACGAGTGTAAATGCAGAATAATGCCATTGACTTGACATTGACATTTATTTTTACTGGTATAACAGAGCATAGAAGTTGGCCCAATATTGGAATAAAGCTGAGGACTTGTATAATTAGGGAAATTTATGCCTGTACAAAACCCTAATATAGGCACACTGCACCATTATAAAATGAGGCTTGTATGGGTCTGACTCACAGTGAATTCACATTGGTACAACCCTCATCTTAAACCAGCTCAGAACATCTACATTAGGGATTTGCACTGGTGTAGCTACAGTAGACATAGCTTGACATAGGCCTGGTCAACACCAGGAAATAAGGTCCGTGTAACTACGTCGCTCAGGGGTGTGAAAAATCCACACCCCTGAGCGACACAGTTAAACCAACCTAACTTCTGGTGCAAACACTGCTAGGTTGATGGGAGAATTCTCCTGTTGACCTAGCTACTGCCTCTTGGGGAGGGGGATTACCTACCCTGATGGGAAAACCCCTCCTCTTGGCATAGGTAATGTCTTCACTGAAGCGCTACAGCCGTGCAGCTGCAGCAGTGTTCTAAGTGCAGCTAAGCCCTTAGACACAGCTTGAGACTAGAGCTAGTGGATATTTATTGAGAATGTAGCTTATTTTACTGTGTGCATATTATTTGCAAACGTATCTTGAATGCATTTGGTATACCTAAATATTTGCCAAATCCTTTGCTCAAACAAATGTCAGGCTACAGATTGTTGCAAAACTATGCAGTCAGGCCATTCCTTGTTTGCTATCCACTGTTTGTGGTGTGCGATTTATCACTGTAGCAGATCGAGCACTCACCGCCTGGTGCCTCCTGCTGGTCAGTCTGGGAATTAGCTCAATTCCAGCCTCGGAGCGCCTCCTGCTGGCCGGTGTCTCTCCTTCCTCAGGCCCCCGTGTCCCTCCTGGATCCCGATGTCCCTTTCCTTGGGTTTCTGCCCCCAGCAGTACCCCCACACTCTGGGCTCCCCTCTGAGGTGAACACCCCCCCGCTCGCCTCAGTGGCTATTGCCAGTCATCATCTAGCCCCCTTTCTCTGGGGCAGACTGCAGTCAAATGGCCACTCATCACTGGCAAGGGGGTTGGACCTGCTGCCTTTGCCTAACCCCAGACTGCACCTTTGCAGCTCCAGTACCTGCTTAGGCCTTTAACAAGGCCTCAGTCTGGGGAGTTGCCAGGCTGGAGCTCCCCACCTCCTCTTGCCCTTCCCGAGCACTGATCTGCTTCAGGTACCCTGTGCTCCCAGGCAGCGAGGTCCTTTCCACTCCAAGGCTGGAGTAAACCCTACTCAGCGCCTCCCTTAGCCCTTATATCAGGGCCAGCTGTGGCCCGACTGGGTATGGCCACAGCTGTGGCTGCTTCCCCAATCAGCCCACCTTTTCCCCCAGGAGCGGGGTAACTGCCCGCTACAGTCACATACGTCACATGGCACTGTTTTTGCTTCCTGATGTTACGTTCATGGCACACACAGAGAGAAGTTAGTTTACAAACATGAAATACTCTTTCTGAAAGGTTGAAATATAACACAACTTTATTTCTTAGAATCCAGAACCCTACCATACAAGAACCCAAAACAGAGAGAGAGAAAGCAGACTGCTCCTGAAGGCATAGAGGCACCATTCACCCCACCTTTCTCAAGGCTAGCTCTTTGCAAAAGAATCAGATTACATGCTTCCCTAGACCGCCCCCTAGCCTGAAAGCAGGACTAGGAGACCCCTCACAAACTTAAAGTGATAGCTTGTAATTTTAACACAGTTTTCAGTACACCACACATGACAGGATGACTGAAACCTTTTAAACATGAGAATAATGATGAATGAATAATGAATAAGGTACTTTCCTGTATGAGTTATTGAAGAAATAACCATTTGTGCCAAAATTCATGAAGCTTTCACGTTCTACGCTCATTCTCACAGATACTCAGTTGTCTCTCAAATACTCATGAACAATGAATAATATGATCCCATGAAGCATAGTGAACTGAGAATGTTACATTTATTTGTGGAAACAGTCACGAATCCCTTTTTGCAACATGCAACCACCTCTTGCTGAGGCTACTATATTCCTTCTGAATAAAATTCAGATGTCGGAAGCTAACAAATTGTAACATATAGAAGGAGCTTCCCCTCTAATGTTACCTATGGTTAGAAATAGATTGAAATCCTTTTAGTTCTTCTTGAATCTGCAGAGTAAAATCAGATCCTTCAACCCTGAGTATCAGCTAAAATGTGCAGCCTTTATTAATGGACTTTCTCCACTCTTCAGAGAAGATGAATTAAAACAAGAAACCAGCCACAGAATTATAAATGTTCATGTCTTGTGTTTGATTAGTAAATAAATGTTTGCTGTCAAGGAATGAAAGTTATATTGTTCAGATCCTGTGGTCTGGTGAGAAGAGGTGTATGGTCCTTTCTAACTGGGCTTGCAAATATGCTCCTCAGACTGTAGGTTCAGATGGAGAAGAACACATCATGGTGGGGATTGTAATGTAAGAAATATTTTCATAAACCAGGATGACTACAATTCATCTGGAGCACCACAATTGCCATGACATGTATCGAGTGACTCATGTAACCTCAATCAACAGATGGTATCCAGAATTAAAAACTATGTTCCATAACCTTGTGACCTTGCACAGACTCACATATATACATATTGCATCTCTCTCTCGATCTACATGTGTGTGTGTATCTATTTTTCTCTCTCTGTTGATATATATATAGAGAGAGAGAGCAAGAGAGGCATCCAAATCTATATTTAGGCACATAAATAAATACCCTGATTCTCAATGGTGCTAAGCATCCAGAATGCCTGTTGAGACCAGAAGGAGCTGTAAATGCTCAGCAACCAAGCAGCCCCCTATTATTTGGGTGCCTGAATATGGATTTATAGCTAAAATTTTCAAAAAAGGGGAAGGGACTTGGGAGTATAAGATAACATTTTTGAGAGCACCGAGGTCATCTGTGATATGTCTTTCCTGCAATCTCAGTTGTGACCGCAGCTTGGATAGATATACCTGTACTAGCTTTGCCCACACCCGCATTCCTAAAAATAGCAGCGCAGATGCGGCAGTGGAGACTGGGTATGTACTAGTGTTGCTGAAGCCAGCCCTGCCACATTTACACTGCTATTTTTAGCCCTGCTAGAATGAAAGTCCCACTGATTCAATGGGGATCTGTGGTCCTACATTACCTAAGTGCTTTTGAAAATTCTACCTCATGCCTTTTTTGGTTGGAGGCTTCAGCTTCATGCCAGCATAAGACTATTGAATTCAGTGCAGTGGCCAGTCAGGCTCAGATTGTTTAAGTGGGAATGCAGGCTGGCCAAGCTTTAACAAAATTATTTCCCAAATAAACACCACGGAATACATTGGTTTTTTGTAAGAAACAATATTATTGTTAGTAATTTTGAGATGCTGAAAAAAAATCCTATGCAGATTGAATTGTTCTTAGTTGGAAAATATAAAGAGATTTGTCCCCTCACTTTCTGCATGGACTCTGACAAGCCACAGATGTATTGTACTGGAGAGGTACCGCTCTACTTACCATTATATTATAGAGCAACCAAGTCAGTCTGTTCTGGGGTGTTCTACTTGCAGCCTATGTCCTCATCTTAAACTAAGCTGATAATTGCTTGTCAAACTGATTGACATTTATAGAACTGTCTTTCCCATGAAACATTACCTCCCCACACACACAGAGGAAAAAGAATAGACAATTTGGTTTTGTTCTGGGTTTGTTTTTTTCTCCTTTAAGAATTGTAACTTTTTCTGCCTAAAAGTAGTAATTACTTAATGAATAGCCCTCCATGTTTCCTTGTCAGTTGCCCGTTGTAATGAGCAACTCATTTTGTCTGCTTTGTTAACAATAAAAAATTATTTAACTAATAACAAAAAAGATCTTATAGGACTCCAGTGGTAACACACACGGCGCCCCATAGAATGTATGGTTTGGAAAAAAAGCGAGGGAGAAGTAAATTCTCCCTACAGAAATCAAACAGCATTTTGTAAGTTTCACTGGGCTGTGGGATTTTTTTCCCCTCTTGTTACTTCTGCTGTATCTTCTTAACCTCAACCATTCTGAATAATTAAAGGATATTTAGGGGATCCAGTCCAGCCATTATTTGTTCCTGCTCTGTGAAGGATTTTTTTTTTTTGTTACCAGATCTGTAAACCTCCATTGAGCTTTTGGTATTGAGGTCAGGGCTTTTTACAAGCTAGAATTTTTATCGTGAACCAGAGCCCAGAGTTAATTGTACACAAAGACGCATTGTTGTTTCCATTAGGATTTACAGTACCACTGCATTTTAATTATTTGGTAACATTTCACCCATTATATTGCTCACTCCTCCTCCTCTATCTTGCCAAGCAATGTTTCCTTCAGATGCAGAAGCTTGCAACAGAAGTGAAAAATATCCCCAGTAAATAAATTGTGAGCTAAACGTTGATCAAACATTATATTTGTCCCTGGCTGAGGCTTGAAAAGCTGTGAGAAAAAGGCACTGTAAAACAGAAACTAATCTTTTGAGTTGCTTCATATTTGCCTACATTTGTTACTTTAAAGTTTAAAGCCCAACCCTAGGCAAGGGCTATATAGGAGGTCTTTATCGTTGCTGGGACAAAACATTCACTTCTCACTGATGAAGGCTCTGAGGAACCATAAATTGTTCACAAATTCTTCCCATTTGATGTTAAAATGAACACGCTGAAACATTTCATCAATAACACTGCAGCAAATGCTTCTGCAGAGTTTTCATGGTAGTAAAGCTAATAATTCACTTGTAGTCTGTGTGTGTGAGTGGCTATACAGATGGAGCATTTGCACAGCTAAGCCCTGAGTTCCTTTTTAAAGGTAACAAGCACCAGTTTTAAAAGGAATCTAATAAACACGAGACTGTATCTACTAATTAGTACACTAAACTTGGCTCATAAGCTTCCTTCCAATCACCGAGTTGTGTTCTGTTTAATAGACAGAGCCTGAATCGGACTGAGCAGAGTTCATTTAAATGGCCCCAAATGTGTAATGGGAAAAAATGATGCATGCAATCAATAAAAATTCCTTTTTTCAGATGAATGATATAAATATTTGGCATGGGTTTATCACTTATTCTCTCGCCGCTCAGTCCTGCGTGTTGTTTTATGTACCATAGATAGATTTTTAACCCAGCAAAGCTCTTTCGGGCTGGGCCAATCAACTTGAAATGAATTCAAACCCCAGCGGGGGATGACATCAGAGAACTGATGGAATTCCAAACAGAAATTAACCCAGTAAGCAGCCCCTGAGAGGTTTTGTGGGTGGGGGATGCTGCAGAATTTGGAAACACTCTGTGCAATTTCATGTTGTGTATATAATGGAGGCAGAGCCAAAAAGGTTTGTTTATACCTAAGTGTGAGTCTCTGACACGGAAGAAATAAAAGGGCTTTGTTTAAATATTTTATCAGGAGGGAAGATCCCCTCAATGGCTCTCATTCTCCCCCTGCTTTTACCCTTCTCCTACTCTCCTTTACATCCTGCTCCCATCCACAAAGACTCCATGTTGCAGTGATTTGTCCTTTCGCTAAGATGGTCTGAACATAAAACTCTCTAGAGTCCATCTTTGCCTTTCACTCCATCGGCCAGAATGCATTGTCTGGAGGCAGCAAGAGGTGTTTCTTCCTCTCTCCTCCACCAGGGGCAGAGACCGATACTTCCACCAACACTCCCAAGACCTGTCAGCCAAAGAAGTGAGCAAAACTTGGTTTTCATTCAAGAGTCATTGCCTGTGGGGACATGCTGTTAAACTAGGAGGGAAAACTCATCCCTGATGTAATCCCACTGCGGTCAATGGAGTTCCACCAGGGATGAGTTTGGCTCATGACATCTCATTTTCACAGAAGGCATCTGTGTGTCACCTTGGATATTCTGGTTCTTTCCTACCATTCCTGCCACATCTGTTCTCTCTAACCCCTTGTGAGTCTACACTGGCTTCCCCATATTTTCCTGTATGAATGTTCCAGCTTCTCCTCCTGACTTTCAAAGTCCTTTGGAACAATGTGCCACCTACACCTCTGTGCTCATCTCCTCCTGCAGTCCCACCCAACTCTCTACACTCCACCCAAACTTCTCAGCTGACCACTCCCTTTGCTTTCTTTGTTCACGCTTCCTTACCTGCCCTCTTTCATGCCTCCAACTATCCATGGGACAGTACTGCAATTGAAGTATGTCAGCCTCCTTCCCTTGATACCACCAAACAGCTTCCATAAACATGTCAGTTCCATGCAAAGTTGTGGCTATAACAACCGTATGTCATTCTCTGCTTGTTCTGTTTTTAGTGCATTATTACAAGGCATCCATGTGCTGCAGACTACAGATACAAGGGGATATTTTCACACTTGCGTGCCTATAGTTAGACAATAACATATGAACATATTGGCCACTATTACTATTTTTAATTCTGAATCAGATTGCAATAGCATTACCCAGCGGCCTCAATCAGGGTCCCCATTATACTAAATGTTCCATAGACATATAGGGGGACAAAGTCCGTGCCCCACAGTATTTACTGTCTAAAATATAATTCACACACCCAGCCCTGGAAGCGGGGCCAAAAATCCTCTTCATTCAGTTCCATAAACACAGGTCTCTATCATCTGAGCAAAAGACAAGCTCCTTTAGCTAGTTGTATGTTATTTGTGAGCTAGCTGGTGGATAAATACACATACACACCCACAAAGCCCATAGACCACATCCTCAGCTGACAATAAAACCAATGTAGTTCCATAGACTCCCATGGAGCGACACCAATTTACACTAGTTGAGAATCTGGTCCTATATATTACATGCAACGGATCAAGACTTATTTAGACTGCAAGCTCTTTGGGGCACCTTTGTACACTGTTGGATATTTTTTCTGTTCAGTGTTAATGATAAACAGGTGATTGTGGAAACTGGCTGCAAATGCCCAGCAGAGAATTCCCCTGTCAGAGCAGAACTCCCTGGTGGTGCAAGTGTGCAAGCTTTGGACAGTGCACCAGCTGCCACCCGCCCTCCACTCCTCCTTGGCATAGAGGGTCTATCAGGAAAGGAGGGTCAGAGGAGGTGGTGGGGAGAGGGTGTTCTACTCCACTGTATTCTGCCAGTTCTCCACTGTTGTGCGGTGCATCAAGGTCTCAACATCAGTAAGGCAAATTTAGGATTGTCCAGCAGCAGCTCTAAGTTGCATTGGGGCTCAGGCTGGGACGGCCCCTGTGAAACCAGGGAGCCAGAAGCAGCTATCTAACACCCTCTCATGGAATGCAAAACAGAGCTCTGCTTCCGGTGAGAATCTGGCCCAACAAGACTTTGATATGTTTTCATTCTAGTTCCTGAAGGTTGATTGGCCACATCACAAGACCATCATGCTAATGCACATGACTTGGTGGTCCATCTCAGGTAAGGGTCAAGGAGCAGGCGTGGGTTGCATTGACAGAGCTATGTGGGAGCGCAGGACTAGAACAACAGAAGTCATATGGGTTAGATATATGGACAGGGAAATGAGCAAAGAGGATGTCTACATACCACCTGCTTGCAAGAAGTCTGGCTCTAGCTTTGATGAGTGCAAAAATGAAAATCAAATTAAGGTGAAAGAAGAAAAGGACTGTCTGTCTGTAAATGTATGTATCACTAACTGAAAATACATTCAGCTCGCAATGCAGAGATTGTGAATTAATCTGCCTGATTCTACCCTGTTCTCTCTCAGTGCTGTCCAGTTTGGTTTTAGTGATTAATGTTCACAATGATCAGTTTCAGTGAACCAAAGCCCTGTGTATCCTGTTGTGTTGTATGTATGTTGGCTCAAGTAGGAACATAATAATTAGCGCCAACAGTCCTGGGGAATCACAGGTCTACCTATTGAGAAAATGATGCCTAAAGCAAGCCAAAGGACTCTGGCAAAGCATTTCAATATCCCTGGGTCTGTATGATCACAACCCCCCATAACAAATGGAAAATGTGGTGTGATTGGCTGACATATCTGATACCCAATTGCAAGTGGAGAAGCCAAATAGCCACTGTAGAGCAGGTGCTACTATGCTAGCTGCAACAGGCACGTGCTCCTTCTTTGCAGCTGACTGGTCCACTGCCACTCCAGAAAGCCAACTGTCTCTCAACAACAGTGGGGAAACTAAATTTTACAGTGACCAAAGCTTGGCTTAGCAGCTGGAATTACAGAAACAATATTGTTTTTAAAAGAATTCATGGGGAGAAGGGAGATGCTGATCTCAGTGCATCCCAGGCCTGGAAAACTGAGATTTCCTCTTCTTTTAGGGGATGGAAATAATGAAAACAGTGAGGATTGCAATCAGATTGGCTGTTTTTGGCATATACCCAGAAATGGGACAGTGCCTTTTAAAGATCTTTCTGTGCCTGGAGGAAAGCTAATATGAAAGGATGGGTCACAGTTCTGTTCTGCGGCAGTTTGCCTGGAAGTGATGAGAAGTACTTTTGTTACAAGAATGATTAGGATGAGATTTTTCACAATGGGGTGACTAAGGCTAGGCTCCTGTATTCAGATTCATGCAGCTAAATTAGTGGATTGATTCTCAGAGGTGTCGAGCACCCAGCAGCTCCCACTGATGTCCAGGGAGCCGAGGGCAGCTCAGTTGTTTAGAAAATCAGGCTTCTTATTTAGCTGCCTAGATATGGATTTGGGAGCATAACTTCAGGCACCCAATTTTGAAAATCTTGGCCTTGATGTTTTTGTGGGGTAGGCAGCCTGCTTGAGGCACATAGAAGCAACAGAAATCTACTGATGACTTTCCCTGAGTATGGTACCTTGCTTAGAAAACAAAATAGAGACGTTGGTCATTATTTATGTCCTTTTAAGATGGTCAAATTGGTTGGATGCAACATGTAAATCTTCCCTTGCAGTATGAGCACTGTTTTTCTGCCCACAATTGTAGTAAGCTTGGCAGGATCCTGACACCACAGCACCACACCAGATTTTGAAAAATCTTGCCTTCACTCCTTGAAAAGCAAAATGAGTGAGAAGAGAAATGACAGATGGCCATTGGCCATTGCTTGGTGTATTAATATACTGGATGCAATCCACATTATTGACACTACCTGAGTGTTAGGTATCTATTGTTGAATATTTCCATAAATGTAACTTTGTGGATGAAGCAGTGGGTGGAAACAATTTTGAAAATAGGTTAATGGCAAAATTCTTCCACTACCAAGAGTTGTCATGTCAAGAGTTTGCAATTCTGGGACACATTCAGATCAGTGGAAGCTCACCGATGTATCCATTAGAACTAACTGAAATTGTTCAAAATTCTGATATTTTACATCAATTTTTTACTATTAAAAAGGAAAAAAATTACAAAATTGTGGAGATTTCACCTCCAATTTTTCAACCAGCTTGATTAGGTATTACGGTCTGGATTAAAAAAAATAGGCATGTAATTGTGCATTGTGTGCACAATTTGTGCATGTGTGCAATTATCAGAAATTCTTGGCTTCTAGCTTTTTTTAACAAGCAAAGTAAAATAGAATTTTGATTAGATCAACTTCATAATCCACAAAAAAATAGTTTGCTTGCTGAACTGTAATATAAAACATTAAAAATATGGTACCTACTAATATTTTAAACTTAAAAATATTATTTGCTGGCTTTATATTTATATATTTGTTTATCTTTTAAACTGTTCTGCCAGGATTTTGCTGTATATCCTAGTTGTTACAGCCGTGAGGGAATAACAGAAACTATTTCTCTGTACCAACAATGACCTGGACACACATATTCAGGGGTAATTTCAATGGAAGTTTTGCCAGTGTGACGACTCCAAGAAGTCAATGGTAAATCTTTGACTGACTTCAGTGGTGCAGGATCAGGCTGGAATAGTGTGTTGGTACACAATGCTCCTAGAATAATGCTAGCACTTGCAAGAGAGCATCCTGCCATAATTGCAATTCAGTGTCATATTTACATAGCTATGCATCCAGAATCAGGCATTATTGTTCAGCTTGCCTAATTCATAAAGCCAGGATAATCTGATGAGCAGAAAATGCTGTACCAGTACTGTAGGTTTTCCAGTTTTCCTCTGTATATTTTATCAAGCCTACAGAACCCACTAAGTGGGAAAGACCAGGGCCCCTAATTAATGCAATAATCTAACAATGAATAAATCAGTGTGTCCTGCAAAGTCCCTGGAGTCCTCCAGGCCTATACACAATGCAACTGTAAGACAAAGGGAAGGAAGGGAAGTCCTAAAGATTAATCTGATAATAAGGGAAATTCCTTAGTTCTTAGCACAAGGCCTTCCCCCACCCGCACCCCCACCCTGCCTCTTCAAGAATCCACAGAAGCAGTAGAGCCCCTGACCCTGAGGGAAAATAATGTTGATGCCTTGACCACAGCAAGATGTACAACAAACACAACTTTATCTCCCATCACCATATGTAGGCCCAGAATCAATAAGCACTCATCACTTAGACATCTCACAGGAAGGAGCTGTGAGTGGCTTACACAGAAACCCCCTTTGTGAGTTCAAAGGTCACGTAAGCAAGGCCTAGGCAGAAGCAGGAAATACACGTACCCTGGTATGAATCTGGATTTTGGCAACCGTAATGTTACAAATGGCAGAAAAGGAAAACACTTGATTTTGACCATGTTATTTTTTTCTTGTTTGTCAAGTTCCCTCCTTGAAGACGCAGTTTGAGAAGGATTTTGTGTGTGTGTGTGTGTGTGTGTGTGTCTTTTCCTGTAGGCCTGGCAGGAAAGAGAGACACCAAAAGAAAAGAAAAGAAACCAAAACAAAAAAAACCCCACTCCACCTCCTGATGCTGGAAACATCTGGTTTTTTTTATGTGCTTAACATCTCTAGAGAGGGGTTGTTTTTTTTGGGTCCTCCTTGCCAATAAATTCAATACTTTTCGCTGAAATATATGGGAGCAGGAAATATATATTAAAGGTTAAGTATTCCAGTTTCAACTCAGTCCTGGGTTATTAACAACAGCACAGTTTTGCTGAGAAGAAGCAATGTGATAGCTTAATATTTGCTCATAAAAACTCTCTCTCAATCACAGCAGCTACTTCTGACTGTCATGCAACTGAGAACCATCAAATAATAAATAAATAAATAAATAAATAATAATAATAAAGAAACCAGTGTAAATGATCACATAGACTAGTTAGTGATTAGATTTTGGCATAAGTGTAATTCAAGTTAAAACGGATGGATTTAATCTAATATTTTTTATGTCATGCCCATCATTGAGATATCTGGACACCTATCTCCATCAATCCCTATGAATATATATATCTCCTTGAATAAGTGTGAAGGATTCTCCAGGTCAATATATGTGTGACCCATTGATGAAAGCATGTTACAAGTCCCGCTCTGTTCCTGTGCAATGGACCCCACACCAGAGATTGAACCAGAGACCTCCATATCTAAAAGTACAAGCTGCTACAGCTTGAGCTAAAAAGCTGAGCTTCCTTAGCCAGCACTCAAATTCTCTCTGCACCTCTGTTCCTGGTGCAGAGAGAATTTGAGTGCTGGCTAAGGAAGCTCAGCTTTTTAGCTCAAGCTGTAGCAGCTTGTACTTTTAGATATGGAGGTCTCTGGTTCAATCTCTGGTGTGGGGTCCATTGCACATGCATGCAGAAGGCAGCCATCATTTGGATGGCTCTCAACATGCAAGGATAGGAAACTAGCCACCACTGCCTGAAGTCCTCAGTCTACACTACAGCCCAAAGAGAGGGTATTTGAATAGGGAGGGGGCAGATTCTGCATCAGCTACTGGGTGAGAGGCACCATTGCAGGGAGAACATGCTCTCTGAAGCACCCTGAGGGGTTAGTATCTGCTCCTGTCTTCCACAGGCATGATTCTGGCTAGCCTTGCTGGCATGTACTCTCATATAGCTGTGGTATTAGAACCGTAAAAGGCCTTGATTCAGCAAGGTAAATGCCTACCCTTAAACAGCGACTTCAGGGGAACCACCCACATACTCAAAGTTAGATATTAGGGCCAAGATTTTCAGAAGTAACTACTGGTTTTGGGGTCTTCGATTTTTGGGTACCCAGCTGGAGACATCTTAAAAAGGCCTGGTTTTCAGAGGGATGATGCTCAGCACTTTTTGAAAACCAGGGCCCTTTGGGGCATCAGAAGTTGGGCCCTCAAAGTCACTAATCACCTTTGAAAATATTGGCTTAGGGCTGGTCAAAACTTTTCTTTTTAATTTTGAAATTTCAATACTGCTTCTATTTCACAGGAGTCAAAATGGATCTGTTTTCCAGTATTTCAACATTTTTCATGATATTTTTAATCAATTTTTTATTGAAAATGCTATTTTATGGAAAATTTTCACTTTCGGACAACTGGGTTTTGAAGGCAAAATTTGGATAACTTCTTCAACACTGGTTTTAGTATCATTTTCAGTAAAATGTTGATTAAAAATATTACACAAAGACAGGATTTTTTTTCATGAAAATTTTCACGGTTGAAAACAGGCTGTTTTTAGAGAAAAATTGTTTTGTTTGAAATCTTTCAAGCAGTTCTATTAGATATGTACTTGTGCGCCTTGCTGAATTAGGACCATGGAATCAGACTCTGAACACCAAGGCTGTACATGCTGTCTGCCATTTATATTTCAAGGGCTTGTACTTTTTTGTCTTTATTCTTTTGTGTGCTTTTAAAATGTACCAGGGAACCCCACAGGCTTTTTAAATGACTTAGGTAGCTATTTACGGGTCCCAAATAATATAAAAGCTGGACATCTCACTGCATCTTAGTTTGACAATGGAAATACCACAAGAAGACTAGGTCTCGTTATTTTGGCCCCCTCAATGGCTACCTAAGGAATTAGAAAACACAGTGGAAAATATGATCACAAACCCACAAATATCAAGATATTTGGCTGTATTGGGGTTTACTCACCTGTGGCTATTTTGGATTTATTCTGGTTTCTGCAGAACCCATGTGCATAGATCTTGTTACAGATTCAATTATACTCATGGTGACAGAAGAAATGTTTCTTTGATGAGTAAGCAGGTTCTCCTCAATCTTTTGTTTACAGTAGGTCTCTTCTAACATCGGACCAGTTTTTCCAAAGAGCAGCCTCCCTCTTTGTGGCCACAATTTGTGCTTGCAAAATTTGCATCCATATTTTGCACCTACAAAAATGAATCACGTGCTCAAATCTGAATATGTATGCCTCTAGCTATTACATCTATATTTGTTTTTGCAGGAGTAAAATGCAGGTACAAATTGTACCCTCAAGTTACACCCATGAAAAGGCAGGTTGGGTCCATGAAAATATACTCCAGTGGGTGAACCTCAGAAGCATAGGTAAAATCTGGTAAGCGACCAGAAGCTTGGATGCTAATCTGAAGTTTATCTGATTCCTTAGTTTGCAAAACTGGGTCTTGATCCTGAGCCCATCTGAATGAATGGGAACTTTGCCATTGATTTCAGTGGGAGCAGGCTCAGAACTTTATTGAAGTCAGGCTTTTTGCAATTTTTCCAGCACTTCTGCCTGTGGTCCTGACTGGAACAGCCTTTCATGTGGTGTTTTGGCACTTCCAACTCACTTGCATATAATTTTTCATAAATATTGTTAATCACAGATCAGTTCTCACAATCACAAGATTTGCTTTTATTTTCCTTGTCAATTCAAGGCTTTGTCACACTGCTTTTTTTTTTTTTACACTGATATAATTACACCAATGGAGCTATACCTGTGCAAGAAACCCCCTAGTGTAGGCATACTGCACTGGTGTTAAAAGCGATTTGGCATTGGTGCTGCTTACACTGGTTTGAAACAGAGGTAAGCTGTGCCCAGGTAAGGCACTTTTTACTCCAGTGCAGCACATCTACATTAGGAGTTTTCACAACATTGGTATAATTGGCTTGATGCAAAAATCCCCAGTAGACAAGGCCTAATAGAAATTGTTGTCAAATAAAACCCATAATCAATATAACATCAATGCATTGTTTGACTTGGTGGGTAGTTTTTTATCAAGAGGAGAAATTTAAGATCAGATGACATAAAACCTGCCACTTGCCATCTAATGACATTCCTAAATGTATACAAATAAAGTGCAGTAGATTTGCCCCTTTGAAAATGGACAGGGCAAGGAAAGATGGATTCAGAGGAAACAATGGACAAGGGACAATCAGCAGTAGCAGACCTGGAAGATGCAGAGGTCCACTGGGATGGGTGAGAGGGGAGTGAACAGTGAAAGTTCCACTATCCAAAGCGTAAAGGAAAAAGTCTCCTCTCTAACCCACCTCAGGGATTTCCAGTGCCTTGCTAGACAACAGGCAACAGAGATTCACAGTGTTCAGCACAGAGAAGAATTTTGCTCAATATGTGGTAACTAAAATATTTATGAACTTCAGTTTAATACAGCTTACCTGGCGTGGGAACCATTGCAAAAACATTTACCATGCCATGATATTTGATTTCAACTTATGTTCACAGATGGTTATTTATTATTAATTGTCTTTTAATTATAATAGAATTAATCACACCACATGGTGGATTTATCAGTTACTCATTTTCAGCGTTTAAATTAAAGGGTGTTTCTCACACATCCACATCCACACACACCCAGATCTGTTTGGTAGTCATGGTTTTAAGAATGACTGAATTGAAATCAAAGGCCAGATTTTACCTGGAGACATAGAATGCCAAGTTTCAGTGCAGACAGATTTTTCCAGACAGATTTTAAATCCCAGAAAATAAGAGTTTACAGTGGAAATGCTGAAGCAGCGTCAAGTGTTGTAAAAGCCCAGAATTCATCATGATGACATGTGGCGCCAGGAATTGTTAATGGAAAAGTTCCAAGTTTTCACACATAAAATGGAGTATAAGGGCTTTGTTAAAAGGGGCCTCAGTATTTCACTTTACCGCTACAGAAAGGACAATACTTTACCACAGAGCCCTGAACATGGACAATGCATCTGAAGTCCACTAGGGGATGACCATACCAAAAGGGACAGTGATTAACTCATTCTCTGCTGAGTGAGGTACCTGGCCTGGGCTTCTGGTGAATGTGCTTCCATTTCTATTGACTGCAGGGTCTCACTGAAGTCAAATGCTAGGCTGGAAGCATTTTTAAAAAAAGATTTCCAAGTGAATTTATTACTGATGAAAATAAGGAACGGATGGCTTTAGCTGGGACCACTGTGCAGCGGGTGTTGTAAGCTTCTGATACATACAGTCAGCATCCCCTTAATACTACGCTGAACTCCCTAGAACACACTAGTCTCATGGAATCATGGGATGTGGAGGAAATAGTCACTGAAGACTCCGATCAGGCCAGAAAATCACATTTGACTACTTACCCTTACCCAGTTCTCTAGAAGGAAAGGAATTGCTTTGTGCTATTCCTCCCCTCCTCCCAATAAAACTCATTGTTCCTTTTTGTTTGGATTGGTAGGTCATGGAGATTTCCCTGGGCTGTGGAGTTAATTGGGAATCACTTTTATTCAGCAGTGAATGGTTAAATGGGATGATATTCTAAAGCTCTGCTTTGCTCATCCTTAATAGGAACTCCAGCACTGAATTTAGAATAGTGTCTGTTAAGAAAAAAATAGTGAAAAGGAAGGCTGGCAAAGAAAAATGGTATGTTCTGGAATTACATGCGGCTGGGTGTCACATCACAGGGCAAGTATGTGCATGTGAGAATTTGCAGTAGTCTGTGTTTTGGCAAAAGAACCGGAAAACTGACCTGAGAAATCTATTAGGGGCCTCCTGATTTTTCAAGACCCTTCTTAATGCTTTATAATAGAGACAGGGTCAAGCTGCAACATTTGGCTCTGGATTCAGATTTTAAACATCCCAAAGTCTGGGTCTCAGGGGTGGAGTTCTGACTGGTCTGTTGGTTTGATCCCTTATAGAAATAGGGACCACCTGAAGAACATGGATACAGAACTTACCAGAGTTTGGATTTTGACTCCTTGCCAAATTTGGGGGAGATTCTACGTTATGGATCCCTTGCAAAATTCAGAGCTGAGTTCAGAATTCAAATGTCCCCCAGCCTCCTAAAGCCCATCTTTGCTTCCAAATGCACAGGGTCACGCTACTAATGAACACGGCACATGTTCCATGTTCCAAGCATAGGTAGCTTTTTATATTGAAAAAATCAGTGCTGCTGTTCAGGTCCCTTTGCAGGCCTGCCGACAGCAATTCCGGGCCCCAGGGCAGAACAGTCAATGGGCCCCTAGAAAGGTCTGCCTGGGTGGTGCTGCACCTGCGCTGGCTGGTGCCCAGTGAGCTGCTGCCGACTGTGCTTCTGGTGCCCAGTGAGCTGCCGGCTGCACTGCTGGGCGTGCTCTTCCGGCACAGCCAGGGCTTCCACATGCCTGCCCACTGCCTTCGCCGATAGTACCACCCCGCACGCACCTAGGAGCCCTGCAGCCTGCCCTTGCGATTTAAAAGGGCCCGGGGCTCACGGCAGTGGCCAGGGGTCCCAATGTTCCCTCTAATTTTTCCCACCCATGTGCGGAATGAATTTTGTTATGTGCACCAATATGGAGGTGATGTGTCACATGTGGCGGGGTGGGGCTGAGGGGTTCGGAGTGTGGGAGGTGGTTCTGGGCTGGGGCAGAGGGTTGGGGTGCAGGGGTGTGAGGGCGCTGGCTGGGGATGCAGGCTCGCGGGGGGGGGGCAGGGGTGCAGGGAGTGAGGGCTCCAGCAGGGGTCGTGGGCTCTGGGATGGGTCTGGCAATGAGGGGTTTAGGGTACAGGTTATCCCAGGCAGGGAGAGAGGACTCCCCCCAGCTCTCTCTCCCCACAGCAGCACCTGGGCTTGGGGGGAGACACGCCTTTCCCCGCCATGGCAGCTCCAGGGCTGGGGCTGCAGGATAGGTCCACAGCAGGTCCAGGCCAGAGCTGGGTTCAGGCCAGGGAAGGGGCGCCCTGGCCACACCTGAGTTCGGGTTCCCCGGCTGCAGCAGGTCCGGGATCCCCCGGCAAGTCCCTGGGCGGGTTCCCTGAGCTGCTGCGTGGCCGCGCAGTTTACTGGGAACTCCCCCCAGACCCTTTTAAGTCACCTGGGCTCCTGGGCAATTGCCGCCTTTGCCCCCTCCCATCGACGGGCCTGTCCTTCTGAACGCGGCTTACTCTATGTCTCCCTGCACCCAGGGTAGCTTGAAGTTTGTCTGCAAGAAATAGTTCTTGTGTGGAGTTATTTGCAGGCCTCTGATTCTTCTAGTCACCACTTGATTATCTCAGCCTGGGCATTAGCCCTTTTTAGGCTTCTTATTCATTTCAGAGGAGAAGACTAGACAGAAAAGCTGTGATAGTGTCACTTTGGTTACTCTCTCTCCATCAGTGCACAGAGGACATGATGGAAAGAGGCATTATTGTTATTATTAATTATTATTATTTATTTTACCAGAGTGTCTAGGAGCCCCAGTCTTGGAATGGGACCCCATTGTGTTAGGTGCTGTACATATGCCCTGTTCAAGGAGGAAAGGACTGAGTCCTTCCTAAATGTCAAAGCAGAGACGGATTGGGGCAGATTTGTGCAGTTCTCCCAGCTGTGGAGATTTTGCTTATAAAAAACGAGTGATGTAGGGTTTCTGTAACTATCCCATTGGATATTTGTAGAGAAGTTGGTGTCTGTGTGTGTGGATGTGAAGAGAAAAAGCTTCCAATACAGAGCCAAATGTTCACAGCTGCAACATCTACTGTATGGTGTGTTTGCCTGCAAAAGGGTGACAGTACAAAATAGGATTATTCATATGAAACTGGATCATGGTCTTGCACTTAGTCTGTATTACCAGGTGGATTTTGTACAAAGTTCTGGTAAAAACCATGCAAGGCTCACGTAAAAGCCATCTGAAACCTTGCAAGAGGAACAAAACTCAGCACCAGAAAGAACTGTCTGTCCATCCCAGATAGCCCTTGTCAGCACTCTTAGAAACTGATCCATTCACTGCAACTACCTAGATGTGCAGTTACACAAAATCCCAGAATAGCACCAAAAGCCTTTGTCTAGGAAGTAGCAGGTATTTTGTAGTGCGCGCGCATGCGCGCACACACACACACACACACACACACACACTTTTATAAATGGAACAGGATAACTGAGCAATGAGTACTTAATTATAAAAAGCAGGTTGGCACCCGGATAGCCCAGATAGCCCTGTGAATGAGCTAAACTAAAGGGACATGTGAATTTGCCATGGGTCCTGACTGCACACAAAGACTGGCTTGTGGAAGACTATGTGTTTTTAAACTTTAGGCCAGAATAATTTCAGGTTGCACTCTGGATTCCAACAGCATGGAGTCTGGGACAGGGCTCTGGCTGGAGAAAGTCAGGGAGTTTGTGTTATGTCAGGAGAGTGTCAGAAATGGTATTAATTGGTAGGGCAGGCAGGGTTTGCACTGATTAGTGCATCCCAGCTGCAGCCTCTACCAGTTAGGCTCCTCCGGAACTCCAGCTGTATTTCAAAGCTGCCCTGTCTCAGAAGAGTCCCTGTGGTGGGGCGACGACTCACCAGCATGGCACCTCCTGCTGGTCATCCAGGGAATTAGCTCTTTCTAGCTCCAGAGCGTCCTCTGTGGGCCGGTGTCTCACCTGCCGCGGGCCCCGTGTCCCTCCCGGACCCCAGTGCCCTCCTATGTCAGGGTTCTGCCCCCACAGTAACCCACAATTTGGGTCTCCCCACCCAGGGGAAACCCCAACCCCATATCCCCACCTTGCTTCAGTGGGGACTGCCAGTCATCATCTATCCCCGCTCCCTGGGGCAGACTGCAGTCTGTAAACCACTCATCATCGGCAAGGGGGGGTTGGACCAACTGCCTCTGCTTATATCTGGGCTGCCCCTCTGCAGCCCTAGTACCCTTTTGTGGGCCTTTAACTCGGCCTGCAGCCTGGGGCTTTGCTAGGCTGGAGCTCCCCAGCGTCCTCTGTCCTTCCCCAGCACTGCTCCACCCTAGATACCCTTCTCAGCTTCCCAGAAAGCCAGGTCCTTCTCTCTCAAGAAAGCTAGAGAGTGTGTGTCTGAGTCTCTGACCCTCAGCCCTCTTATAGGGCCAGCTGTGGTCTGATTGGGGCGTGGCCCCACCTGTGGCTGCTTCCCCCAATCAGCCTAGCTTCTCCCCCGGCGCAGCCCTTTCCCAGGGCAGCCCTTTCCCAGGGCTGTTTTAAGCCCTTCCGGGCAGGAGTGGGGTAACCACCCCACTACAGTCCCCAAGCAGGGTGATAGTGAAAACAGCATCTGACTTCCCTGGGAAGTGAACCCCCTCTCTCACCTTTGGGCACATCATGTTGCATTGAGGCAGGCAGACACAGTTTGCACTTCCCTGCCCTAGCAGGGGTGAACCAATCCCCAGGTGGTTAACTTGATGGCCCAAGAGGTTAAATTCTGCCTTTTCACATTGGGCAATCCCAGTGAAGTCAGTGAAACAGAGCGGGGGAAACAGGTTCCAGATGTTTGTTGACCAGATTCACTGGTTACCTAGGATAACCCACATCTTCCTTCAGGTGGGATACTTGAGGCAAGTAATTTCCATCAACCTCAGTGTTCAATTCTGGACCCATGAACATATATAAAGTCCTGCTTCTGGGCCTGCAAATCAGATAATATCACACAGATGTGGGTACACAGTCGCATGTACATTTATGTGAATTGCATGTGCCTGTTTGCATGGTGCAGTAAAGGAACTTGGAGCTCCTTGGATATACACATGCAAATCTGTGGCAGCAAATTAGATGCTTGTTTATGAACATTTGATTCATATGTTGTTTCAGAAGGAAAATTATTTGTGAAGTTTGATACTCCTGTATTTATATCCAGGGTGTGTTTCCTTTAGAAAGCACCTTTTGGAGGATTGGATTAAAATGGGACAGCATTATGTAGTGGCTTCTCTGATAAACACTTGGTAAAAAAGTCATGAAGTGCTGCTAATTGGCCAAGGTGTCCACTAGATTTGCCTCAGGCAGTGAAACATACAGGACACACATCAGTCTTTTCAAAACATTCCTTCTTGATGTGGTTGTTTCTTTTCTTCAGGAATCCTGAGGTTACAGTTGGGATCACTCCTCTGTCAGGTGATTTGATCCCATTTTTTTGGGTGTGCACTTGTGAGCTTAGTTTTGCATGCTGGGTATGATATTGCATGCTGGGTATGATATTGCATGCTGGGTATGATATTGTCACCAGCTGGACATCTCTGTAGGATATTTAAAAAGTCATTACTGTTGTTCCTGAATACAGGGAGCAGCAACAGACAAGAGCACTTCCCTCTTCCTGTCCTCAACTTCACTAAGCAAAGATGTTCAGATCGTCCTTTTCGCATGTGGACCTTGCCTTGGTTACCTCTAGACTGGATCGCTGCTTATAGCCCTGAGCAGATCAGCAGTTTTTACAGGCCTCTGCAGATGAGGGTGAAGGAGTTGAGACACAGCTTGTGAACTCATCCATCCTCCAGGTTGAGGGTAAAAGGCCCAGGCAGGGACATGTACATCATAAAGATGAATGCACGGCAGCACAGATAGTGATGGGAGGGTTTTAGCTTCCTTACCCATGGGATGCTATTCCAGAAAAGCAGACTGCTGGCAAGAGAGGGGGTCCACCTGACCAAGAAGGGGAAGAGCAACTTCACACACCAACTCACCAACCTAGCAGGGAGAGCTTTAAACTAAGTGCTAGAGCCCATGCAAATTACTGTGCAGTGCCTAACCTCTAAGCAAGCTAATCAAAAAATATCAGAGGGGTAGCCATGTTAGTCTGGATCTGTAAAAGCAGCAAAGAATCCTGTGGCACCTTATAGACTAACAGACGTTTTGGAGCATGAGCTTTCGTGGGTGAATACCCACTTCGTCGGATGCATGTGACGAAGTGGGTATTCACCCATGAAAGCTCATGCTCCAAAACGTCTGTTAATCAAAAAATAGTCTCCCACACCATCTGCTTGCTGCAAGTGTCTTGGCAGGCTTCAGGCCAGAGCACAGCGACTGCCCTGATTATTTTGATGGGTGACCTCCCCTTGTTCATAGAAAAGTGCAGTACGTCTGCATTCACCCTGCTGAACCCTTCTGCCGCATTTGGTACCATTGATCAGTTAGTAAAATCTCTTTAAACTAAAACCAAACAGAAACCTCAGGCTCTGTCTGCTCTGCCTGTATAGCGACAATTCTGCATCTTGTAAGAGTCGGGGTTTGTCCTGCTCTTGTCAGAGTGATACTATCTGTATAAAGTATAGCTTGTGGTGCACTTCGAGATCCTTTGGGAAGGAAGGCACTACAACGTACACATGTAAAATATAGTCCCTAGTCGAAGCAGTAGTAATGGGGACAGTAATAGTTCTAGCATTAGTATTCAATGCGATGTCATTCTGAACATCATCCTACCGATTAATACTTTCTTATTTCACTGATTTATATAAAAACTGGGTCCAGACCATAACACCAGATCAGCATCCCAATTAATGATCCCACCACTGCCTACCATAAGGTTTCTTCCACCTTCCTCAGAAGTGATGGCCACTATCGGTGACAAGACATTGGACTAGTTGGATCACTGGTCTGATCCAGTCTGGCAATGCTGTGTTCCTATGAACTTCAGAATCTAGTTCTATGTCTCTAAGTTCTGAATCCAAATTCAGGCTTAACTCCAGCTGGAACAGGTACTTGATTGGATACTGTTTTTGGTATCCTTACCCTTTGTGTATTTTAAGAGGCCTCTATATCTTCTTAGCAACATTGACTTGAACCTTCTTACTCTGATTTCCTCAAGAGGAATTTGTTTCATAATAAATCTGTCAGAGACTAGCTTCAGCTTCTTCACTGAGATGAATAGAATGGCTGGGTTTCCAATAGGGACTGGATGCTGTAGAAATACTGACATGGGCACACTGGCTTCTAAACCATTTCTTTGTCTGGAACTTGGTGAATGCAGAACAGGTGACACCAAAAAGCAGCAGCATCCATAGCATAAAAGCGAGCGGTGTTTATCCTGTGTTTATGAGGGCACAGTAGCTGCATGCTATTTTAATTATATGTTTTTTGCTCCTTCACTCTCATCTATTTGTAACCTTGCCAATGACACAAACACATCTTGGCCTGAAGGCTTCTTCTATAGCCCGGATTGATTTCAGCTCTATCTACGTACGTTCCTTCAGCCGTAAGCTCGGTGCCATATTGCACAGAGTAACTGGATCCCAGGAGACACCTTAAAAATAACATGCATTATGTAAAGTGTACCATATTGTAAAAGGGTGGATTGCCCTTTAAGAGCTAGAGTTCTGGTGCCAGCCATCCCTGATGACTAAGGAGGCACACCTGAATGGGGTCACCTAGTTCCCCTATAAAGAGCAACAGGAAGTGATTGGAAGTGGGGGGAGATGCTCAGAGAGATCATAGGCTGCTGATAGTGAGCAGCTCCAGTAAAGAGACCTGGGACTGAGGCTACAGCAGGAGAGGGATGGGAAGAGCCCTGAAAGGAGGATAAAAGCATGGACTTGAGGAGCAGGACCGGCTCTAGGCACCTGCACAAACCAAGCACATGCTTGGGGTGACACAATTCCAGGGGTGGCATTCCGGGAGGTTTTTTTGCTTGGGGTGGCAAAAAACCTAAAGCTGGCCCTGTTGAGGAGACTTTATTTTGAACTGTTTTGGCTAGAAAGAAAGCAGGCCCCACTGGAGTAAGAAAAGACTCCAGTCATGTAGGGCTGAGAGGAGCCTGCCAAGGCAGGGAAGTGTGGGAGAGAGCAGACTTGGGGGAGAAGAGAAGCCCCAGGACTGAGATTTGTTTTCTGTTTTATGCCAATACATTAGACTCTGATAGAAGGGATGTTATTGGACAAAAATGCCTATATGGAGTTCATTTGAGGAACCAAGAGGGGGAAACTGAGGTGAGGGGTCACTTGTAGGGCAGCCCAGAGACCACGAGGGGGTGGCTGGAAAGTGGCCACTCATTGACACATATGAGATGTAAGTGCATGATTCCTTGTGTGAACAAACCCATCTCTAATGAATTGTGAACACACGGTGGTTGTAAGGGGTTATCATAGACATAGTTTGAAGTGGAAGTGATAAATGCACAGAATATCTGCTGGTGTGAAGAATCTTTGCTCTTCATTGGGCCATCCAATACTCAGTGAAATATCACCTAGTGTTACAATAGGCTATTCTCATTCGATGACCTGTTGCTTACATGTCTTAGGCCCAGGTGGCAAGGTTACAATTGGCCATGAAGATTTCCTGTTCCTTGTTGACAGGTTTCAGAGTGGTAGCCGTGTTAGTCTGTATCAGCAAAAAGAATGAGAACTTGTGGCACCTTAGAGACTAACAAATTTATTTGGGCATAAGCTTTTGTGGGCTAAAACCCACTTCATCAGATGCATGGAGTGGAAAATGCATTTTCCACTCCATGCATCTGATGAAGTAGGTCTTAGCTAGTCTCTAAGGTATTTTCCACTCCATGCATCTGATGAAGTGGGTTTTAGCCCATCAAAGCTTATGCCCAAATAAATTTGTTAGTCTCTAAGGTGCCACAAGTACGCCTCGTTCTTGTTCCTTGTTGGTTTTGTTTTGCCTCTGTTATGTGTATGGTTAAAAATACATATAATCCATTGATTTGGAAGATGTGGGACTGGTCTGTAATCTGTCTGCTATCTGTGAAATATACAAGCCACTTGCTGTTCACGATATTGTCCCTTTAAACAAGACACAGAGAAATCAACCATCTTCAGGATAATGCTGTTCTCATCAACATGCAAGGAGCTTGCTTGTCTGTCACATCGCCCACATCTTCTCAATCATTCCCTTTCATTTATCCTATTATGCCCCTATTTTAACTCATGCCGCTGCTGATACTCAGTGACAGACGGAAGAAATCCAGCTGAGTATCATTCCCTCTTCACTTCCCCACTGGAGATGCAATGAAGGACCATTCCAACTTGAACTGACTCAGAGGCATACAAGAATCTATATGTGGCAGGAGGGAGGGGAAGGTTTCATATACCAGTTAAAGGGTAGAGCTACACAGCAAGCAGCAACGAGTCTCAGAGCCCTGGTCAACAGACTTGAGTTCAGGGTCTCACATTAAAAATAGATATTGTGGCTCGGGTTGGAGGCTGGGCTCTGAGGCCTAGGGAAGGGGGTGGGCCTTAGTGCCTGAGCTCCTGCTCCAGCTGCATCGTCCACACAGCTATTTTTAGTGCAGTAGCCCGAGCCTCAATAAGCCCAAGTCTGTTGGCCTGGAGTCTGAGATTTGCTGCTACGGACCGTCACTAGCTGGGTAGATGTACCTTAAGAGAACACCTACAATACAGGCAAGACTGGGGAAATGGGAGCTGTTGCAGATGATTTTTTTTTTTTTGCTTTAACCATTAACCTTGTGAGCAGAAGAGGCAGCAGATTACGTTACAGGGGTTTGTAATTTGGAAGTCAGAATTACAAAAACAGCTAATGCTTTGTAGTTGGTGGGTCAGCGGCAGCAAGACAAAGCAAGTGTTATAATTACTATTATTAAATTATGATTACTATTTAGTTTAGTTTAGTTGCCATAGCACCTAACAGCCCCGTACTGCACAAATACCTAACAAAAAGATGGCTGCCCCAAAGAACTTACAATCTAAGTATAAGACAAAAGACACGATGTGGCTACAACAGACCGATGGGTGATACACAGGGGCTTTCTGAGCAATGATTTTAGGGACAATATCCCTTGCAGTGGTTTGGGTCAGAGTGGAGCAGAAAGCTGGAGAAAGCACTGCTCATACTAATCCACGCTAGCCAAATGGGGTGGGGTACTGGCCAAACCCTTCAACATGGTGAGGAAAACGATTGTGGCAGAACATAGGCCCTTCAGTAGGGAAAGAATAAGTCATATGGATAGACGAGACTGTGAGAAAACAAAACAAACAAACAAAAATTCTTAGAACAAAGTTTCTGGTTCTTGAGTAAGAGTCTGAGGCTCAAATCTGAGCACAGATTTTATAAAATGATTTGTTTCAAACCAGAAAATAAGAACCCTAAGGAACACAATCCCAACTATACATATTAAATGATGGAGTCTAAATTAGCTGTTACCACTCAAGAAAGAGATCTTGGAGTCACTGTGGATAGTTCTCTGAAAACATCCACTCTATGTGCAGCAGCAGTCAAACAAGCGAACAGAATGTTGGGAATCATTAAGAAAGGGATAGATAATAAGACAGAAAATGTCATATTGCCACTATAGAAAGCCATCGTATGCCCACATCTTGAATATTGCATGCAGATGTGATCCCCCCATCTCAAAAAAGATATATTGGAATTGGAAAAGGTTCAGAAAAGGGCAACAAAAATGATGAGAGGTATGGATTGGCTTCCGTATGAGGAGAGATTAATAAGACTGGGACTTTTCAGCTTGTAAAAGAGATGACTAAGGGGGGATATGATTGAAGTCTATAAAATCATGACTGGTGTAGAGAAAGTAAATAAGGAAGTGTTATTTACTCCTTCTCATAACACAAGAACTATGGGTCACCAAACGAAATTAGTAACAGCAGGTTTAAAACAAACAAAAGGAAATATTTTTTCACACAACGCAGTCAGTCTGTGGAACTCTTTGCCAGAGGATGTTGTGAAGGCCAAGACTATAACAGGGTTCAAAAAAGAACTAGATAAGTTCATGGAGGATCGGTCCATTAATGGATATTAGCCAGGATGGGCAGGGATGGTGTCCCTCGCCTCTGTTTGCCAGAAGCTGGGAATGGGCAACAGGGGGCAGATCACTTGATGATTACCTGTTCTGTTCATTCCCTCTGGGCACCTGGCATTGGCCACTGTCAGTAGACAGGATACTGGGCTAGATGGACCTTTGGTCTGACCCAGTATGGCTACTCTTATGTTCTTTTGTATGGGCCAATTCTGGGTTAGTTCATTACCAGCATTCTCTAATTCACACTATTTCACACATGTCTACAAGTGCTGTGCCTTGATACATATAGCTTTGAACAACCCCATTCTTCTCTGGCACATAAATACCCCTAAGAAGACCAGTTCAAGAGGCTAATTCAGATACTGCTTTCCAATTGATCCGGGTCAGTAAGAGCAACCCAACAGTTTCCAGGCATAATGTGCTATGATAACACTCCATTCTGTCAGGCTACACTTCAGAGCATGGTATTAACCATGTATTATGTCATATGAACAGCTGGAACAAGTCATTTCAAGGGACTTGCTATTATAAAATATCTCAGAGCACCCTGCTAATTGGATGGCTCAAGTTGCTGGGCATACCTTTGAAAGAGGAAATAATGATGGGGAGTTATGATGCCTTTTTCTGTGTATGGTGAGCCAAGAGGTTGTAATCTTTCCCTTCTAATGGGCATTTCACAACTGTCAATAATAATAATACCTAGCATTATAATCTCTATCAACTCCACTGTTCTATCTTAATATAATCTATTTGTAGGCATTTCTAGACCACATACCAGTTTAGGGTGATATCCTGGCCCCACTGAAGTCAATGGGAATTTGGCCTTAGACTTCAATGAAGACAGGATAGCATCCACAGTAATCTAGGCATTGTACAAGAATGATTTAAAAACAAACCAACAAAATCAGTGAAGCCCGTCCAGGGATAGCTGAATTTCTCTTTAATAACAGTAGAGTGCACCTTCAAACCTCTTTACAAAACTCTCTGGACCAAGTTCACTCTTACTGGGACCACAAGCTGCCTTCCGACAAGGTGAACATCCTATGGGAGTGCAGTGGGCCAGGTTGATATGGGAAAGCGTATCAGTCTGGTCCAACATTTACAGGAATCTTGTTGCTGCTGGGTCCAGCACTCCATGTATAATATTCCACACTGTGCTTTGTTTCTTCACTCATGTCAGCATAAATCAGGGGCAATTCCACTGTAGTTAGTGGAGTGGCACTGGTGTAAAGTTGATGTAAATGAAATCAGCATCAAGCCCCCATACTTCAAAGTCTCTATTACCTGGAAAATAACCCTTTTTAGCCATTTTTTTCACCATATTCGAATCCCCTAACATGTGTCAAACTCTTTTCCATGAGTTATCCCTCTGATGTCAACGTGGCCACTTGAGGAGTTAGGTGCTACTCAGCATGAGAAAGGGTACCAGAACCTGACCCTTTAAAGAAGGGGGAAATAAAAAGTACAAGACCAAATAACGTCACAGACTTGTTCCTCAAAACCCATAAACTCATTTTGCTCTCCACATTTGTTTCCTCACTAATGATAATCCTGAGTGAAATGCTCCTCTGCAACATGTTTGGGAAATCGTTCGCACGTGCGGACTTAATGCACAAATGAAAGTGATGTTAGTAACTGCAGGAAGATTAAGCCAGCCCAGTTACCATCTGTGGCACTCATGCAAATTTCTGAGGATGAACTGCATGCTGGTTGAACTAGCTCCTGTGACCCATCTATTTCATAAAGCATTATGAACAGCAGCGGTAGAAGGGCTCAGCACCTGAGAAAGGACGGCTGATAAAAGTCCAGCCTGTTTGTTCCTCTTAGAAAAGATTTCTCTCTAGCTATCTTACCAGGCTGCCATCTGGCACATGCATAAAGAATACATGACGGCTGATCTCCGTTAGGGCATTTATCTTCATGAATGAGGAGGAGCGGGTTATAGTGGCAAAGCCCCGAAGAGTTAGCCAGTCTCTCCTTGTGAGTGTAGATTAATGTGTCAGGAGACATCAGCTATCATGTATTACACATATACAAGGTATCCCCCCATCTCCATTTGCCTGGACTGAAGCAGGCCTAGATGACAAGCTACGGAGAGCAAAAAATAATGGGAATCGGTGGGGAACAAAGTGTTGATATAGGGCGCAAACAATTAATATCTGATTGTGTTTAGCTATTAACAATAAAAAGAAAAACATGATAATAGTTTCACATATACAGTAACTCCTCACTTAAAGTCATCCCAGTTAACGTTGTTTCATTGTTACGTTGATGAGCAATTAGGGAAGATACTTGTTTAAAGTTGTGCAATGCTCCCTTCTAAGGTCATTGAGCAGCCGCTTGCTTTGTCCACTGCTTGCAGGAAGAGCAGCCCATTACAGCTAGCTGGTGGGGGCTTGGAACCAGGGTGGACCGGCAGCCCCCCATCAGCTCCCCCTATCAGCTCCCTGCTCCCCTAAATTCCCTGTGCTGCAGCCACCCAGCAGGCTATCAATTGCCGGGCAGGTCAGCTGTCACTCCCCCCGCTGCCATGTGCTGCTCCTGCCCTCTGCCTTGGAGCTGCTCCCAGAGACTCCTGCTTGCTGTGCAGGGGGAGCGAATGTCAGGGTGTCCCCCTCCCCTCTGCTCCTGCATCCCACTTACCCCTTCTCCATATAGAGCAGGGAGGGGATACAGAGGGAGAGAGACAGAGAGAGCCTGGGGGAGTTACTGTATTGTCTCTGGTGTAAATTTGCACAAGAGCATCCTCTGTTTTGACTGCACAAATAGAACCCATAAACTATGCAAAAAACTATGCATTTTTGCATCCACAGAATTTATATCCCCAACTACCGGACGGCAGGCACAAATCAGGCAGTCAGAAGCACAAATACCTGGATTTACACTCCCAAACCATTTTGGAGGTGCAAGCAAAAAGGGAAGCGGGACCCCAGTCCAGTTTAAAGCCCAGACTCACAGCTGGTGTGAATCAGCGTCACTCCAATGAAGTCGATGAGGTCCACCAATTTACAGCAGCTGATGAGCTGTCCCTTTGGCTGTGTCCATCTCTGTATGTATTGGTTATTAAAATAACTATTTGAAACTAAAAAAAACCCCAAACCCTTTGATTCAATGCAATAAATGTAGCCAAAAGACCCAAAAAGGAGCACAGGAAAAAAAATTGTCAAAGAAAAAAAAATAGCAAAACTAAGCAGTTAGAGGTCTAATTTGTACGTTGTGGTGCATATTTTTTGCCTTAAAAGTGTAGATTCAAATTCTGCAGATCCTAATCTGTGTAGACAAGCCCTGTTTAGGAAACATACAGATTACAGATTACAGATTAACTATAGGCTCTTTGTAGTCAGCTCAGCTCTACACTGACAGAGCTCTGTGACGTCTTGACTACTGAACATGCAGGCCAGCGTGTTACCTACATGTTAAGCCATGATCCTGCTCCCACTGAAGTCAATTGCGAAACTCTGATTTGACTTCAGTGTGTAAAATCAGGCCTTTAAGTCACAAACTGAAAGTGGGAAAGATAAACAAAAGGAGCAGTAGACCAAGAGGACTGGGAAGAATCATAGGAGTGGGAAGAGGAATAGGGGGAAATGAGAGTAGAAATGCAGGTGTGGGGGCAAGATTCCTTAGGGTGGGAAGTATAGATTGAATATGATACAGGAAGCCAAAGGAGTGATTCATATTGTAGGGAGGTCTGATTGAGATGGGAGGGGAGCAAGATGGATTCTGGACAGTTTTCAGGAGGAAGAGTTGAGAGGCCAGCCAGAAGCAGATTTCAGTAATGAAGGCGAGAGAGAACCAGTGCATGAAGAAGGTAGTCTCTTCTTGCTGCTGAATATCCTCCAGAAAAATACTCAGTCCGTTCGTGTGGGTGCAACCACAAAGTTACAAGGTTTCCAAAGCTGCTGTGCATACATCAGAGATAAGGCGAAAAGGGGCATTTCTCATCAAATCCCTTTCCCCAGCTAGTCTGTCATTTCAGAAGTCCTGGGCAGGAAACTGATAATTTACATAAAAGTGAAAGGAATGTTATGTAGACTAGCTTAAAATATGGATACCCCATCACAGAGCCTGTCATGCTTTACTACTGTATTTCCATCACTGCAGACAACATAATGCCATTGAACCAGTCATGTTTCAACTAACACCTCAAGTCAGGTAGACACATAGCAGGTTAATTAGGGCCTCAGTAAATTGAGTCCACGGGCTGTAATTACCAGCACTCAAGACCTACAATTTCTGTTTTAATTAAAATAAACAGTGTGGAGAAGCTGACATCACACCAGAGTAACCAGCATGTAAGTCACAGTTAATTATATTAAACAGTGGCCTCAGTCACAAAAAACATTTGGTCTGGATCTGTGTTTGCTGGACTGGCTCTACCATCCTGGTAAAGTTTAATTACTGTATGCAAGGCTCAAATTGACCCAGACAAGTTAGGTCGTTAGGGCGATGATATAAATTGTGGATAGAAGAGCTTCATCTGCTTTCAAGTTGGAACCACGCAGTGTCATTTGTTGAAACATTTTTAAAATTTTTTGTTCATGTACAACTACCAAACAGTTGAAAACGGGCAAGCCCTTTTACAGATTCTTGCACAGGTTGCATTAACTTTGATAAATATTAGAGAGCTGTTGAACAGCCCCCCCTCCCCCTTCTCCAAAATGTTGTCAAGGAGGAAAAAAGATCTTACAGAGGAAATCCCAAAAGGCCACCCTTTGAGACTCCCCTCACCGCAGGCTTCAGAGCCCAGCTCCAGCCTGAGCCACAACTTCAAAGCACTATGTATACAGCCATTTTTAGAGTGCTAGCATGAGCATCACTAGCGCATTATGCTGAATCCACTCTTACCTTCCGACTGTAAGCTCTCCAGGGCAGAGACTTGTTGTGTGTTTGACACAATTATACAGTACAGTGTACCCTGTTGGTGCTGTACAGATAAATAATGGAACAAATAATACTATGGATGTGATGAATCGTGGATTCATATTTTTCCGTACATTAATTCAGTCCATTTTGAGATATTTGTATCTGCTCGTACAATGCTTCAAATATCAACCATAATATTGAATAGTGTCATGGTCATTTCTGCTAACAGAACACTGATGTGATGTCATGCGTGGCATGCTTATGCATGTCACATATAATGACTACACAGCATTCAACTGCAGCCGATCATGTGCAGTTTGTGCCAGGCCACCATTTTGAAAGTCACTGCTGAAAATGAGTAACAAAAAGGTGGAGCATTGTCTGGAAGCTTTTTACAGGATGTAACACTGATCCTGCCAAAGCAAAGTACAAAATCTGCAAAATAACATGTTTCCTGGCAATGCCATCATGGCTAAAAGAGATCACAATGACAAAGCCTATCCAAGTGCTACACCTTGAGTTTTGCAATGCACCCACATAAATGGTTAACAGAGAACCCTGATTCTTTTTAATTTCAATCCACCCTCACACCTTGAAATCACTTTACTAATGAATACCAAGCCACTTGAACAATCTCTGGGAAACAGAATTCTAGAGAGGCCTGGGGGATCTAATTCCAGTGCATTTAAGGAATTCACAGAACAGAGATGAGATGATGCAATCAGTGGATAACATTCCATTAACTTCCAATATTTTGGCCAAAAGACTTTAAAAGACAAGTGGGAGTCCTGAATTGCCATGTGCAAATCCCAATTTAAGAATAATATTATGTGCGCACATTTGTGTGTCTATTTTTCAGTATCTGGGTCTGTGATCCCATGTAGTTCTGAACAAATGCAGATGAAAATTCAGTTTCTAGTGACTGTTACCCGGGGTTTCCAGGGTAACAGTGACCACAAGCAGTGGGGATGAGGCAATGCACCTGCACTACCTTTTGCCTGCACTATCTACCTGTAGCCACAGAATGGTGGAGACTGGAGCAGTTTGATATTTTTCATTCAAATGAAATAATTATCTAATGGATTTTGATAAGCAAAATTTTAGCCAATGATGGTTGCTATGTAAAAAGATTTATATTGAGATCACAGCTATGCACTATCATTTTTGATTTCTTTTACTCTTTTGCTAATATTTTACTAATATTAAATGCATATGCTAGCAGAGTCACAGCTTGCATCCTCTCGCTTTTCATTGAAATGTCACTTTGAAAGCAATAGCATGATTAAAATAATAGTTTAACATGTTTTAACTTGGTGCATATCTTTAAAATAGACTTCTTTATACATTACTATCCAATAATTATTATAGACCTACTATGAATTTGTAATACACTTACAATTTACTTATAAAACACTACTTGAAAGGATTTTTTTATTTTTACATTGTGTTGTTTGGCCTCCTTATTTATCCAGTATCTGATCCCCAACAGGAGGCTTTGTTGCATTTCCAGATTCTACCATGTGCTCAGACCTGTGCATTGTCCATGGATTAAGAATCCTTCTTATACTTTTGCATGGGCTACCCCGACCTTGAGTATGTGTATGTAGGAGGAGTCAGAAGATGTTGCACATTCATTTACTCCCAAACTTGCAGATGGCTGAAGCAAGTGTGTGGGGAATGGGTGTGGATGGGTGGGGAATGGGAAGAGTTTTGGCTCCACTTGCTTTACTCACTGGCTAGTGCAGCTGAACCAACATGGGGATGTCCTAATATACTGTTGGAAAAGGCTGGCAGTAATTTGCCACTTGAGCAAGGAGGAAGCAAGGGAGGAATGGTGACTCAGAGGTATGTCACGCCTCCTGGGGCTATTCGCAGGATGGTGCAGCTTGCACGCTACCCCTTGCTCAGGGCTGTGCTTAAAGTCAGAATTGAATCTTACGTAAATTTAAATGAACAATTTAAAAGTAATAAACTTAGCAAATCTGGTCTGCCCAACTTGGACCATGTGAAATCCTCTCTGGATCCTGTGTGCCATTCCTTCAAGAAGAGGTGTCTCAGCTTCTGGATGGTCCCGGAACCTGCTGCATTTTCACTGTCCCGAGCTCTTAGCTTTGCCCACTACTCTAGATAAAAGGGGTGTCTATTCACCCAGACATATGGACAATTATGCACATACATCTTCTTCCCACTGTCTAGGGAATATACCTTGGGACTTGCAGTTACTCAGGCTCCAAGGGTGTGAGATTTTGTTTTTTTCTGCCATTGCTTTCAAATCAACATTTAGATTTATATTCTTCCTTTCTGATATGGTGGGTCCCAGTCCAGAGAACGTCATTTTAGCTGACTTATTTCCTTACCAACACAGGGTGCCAAGAGACAGAATAACACACGTTATTACAGAACTTGCCATTTCCCCTTTTCATATCCTCCTTTCCATGAACTGGGAAGAGCAAAATGCTCTGGTGTCAAAGCCACTTCATGGATCAGCGTCAGAACAGCTAGTGGGCAGGTGGGAAAGCAGCCTTGGTGGTGCTCATTCAAAGTCCATGGAAGTCACTGGTGGTCCTTCAGTTGACCCCAGTAGGCTTTGTATCAGTCCTCTCTGATCTTTTGTACCTACGTGTATATAACCTTTGATCCTCTATAGTTCTCCATGGTTGGGCTGGGCATTGCACCCCTTAACACTCCCAAATTCTCACCTGGAAACTTGCCCAGCACAAATTGTTATCTATCGGCTTGTCTTACACCACCTTCTTCGTGCACCGTATGTTCCTGGGAAACACCTCCTGGCACTTGCTGCTTGCTATAGTACAGCCACCAATGCAAATAGGTCTCATTCTGTTCTGCTGCTTATGGACCATATGGACCAAATTTGATGGGAGTTGCACTCACATACCTGAAAGTTGGAATTTGGCTCCAGGAATGTATACACAGGACTTCAAAAGGGGGATATTCCCTTTTTAAAGCAAAGAACCCTTTAAGTGTGAGGATGCTGCTGGGGATATGGCAGAAAATCCTTTTCCTGCTTCGGACGTTTCAAAGTATCATTGAATTACACAAGTAACCTGTTTTAGTTCTGGGAATAATATGGACACATTTGCATATTCATTAAGCGGCATGCATGTTCTCCAACACCCCACCCCACCAGCAGAGGGGATGTTGTAATGAGATAGTGTGCCATGGGGCAAACAGTGGGGTGCTACTATAGAGAGAGAGGAATGTACATTTCTGTCTATAGGCCAAAGTGGGTGCCAGTTTTTGGAGGCCTATCCACTATCCATAGGGCACTTTGGAGACTCATTTAGCACGACTGGGGCAGTACACATTATTTGGGCGTGTGCAGCTCAGGACAATTTAAGATTATTGAAGCTTTTAAAAGATTGTTTTTCTTCCTGATTGCTTCAGTTTGGAAGGGATTTCAGGCCCAAGGCTTGTGTGACATAAAGCCGTTTGCAGTAATTGGAAGGCTGCAGCCTGCCTCTCCGCAAACATTCTCATAAATGTTTCCAGCAAAGTAGTATAACAAGGAGGCACTTGCATTTCCAGAGTCCAGTTCACAGTGCAGTGTCGCTGCTGAAAGCTCACTATAGAAAGAAATCAAACAGGCCAGTTACTGACACAATGGTGGAGGGGTTAGCTTAGGGTTTGATCCAAATGACAGTGAAAAGCCTGACTGACTTTGACAGTTGCTGGATCAGGCCTTTAAAGTGATCTATCTACTTGTTAGATTTGCAGTACCTAGACTCCCTGGAACCATAGGTTCGATTCCTGACAAGGTGATTCAGCCCTTCTTACTTTCGTGGTAGATAAATTGATTTCTATACAGCCAGTGGTGGCCTTGCAGGAGACACCTTAACACCCACTGTTGTGTCTGCTCGTTGTGGAGATTAAAGATTCCATAGTGCTTTTCATAAGTGATCTGCAGAGGTGTCCTTGATCAAAATCCCCCCTCCCCGCCAGCTGTGCACTAAGCTGTGTACCAGTTCTCTGTCTGGTTACTAGCATTTTATTTGGCAGGTGAATGGATTCTTATGTATAAAAGGGCCAAATTCTGCTCTGGATTTTGGGGTAGAATTTAGTTCAAAGTCTGCAATGTGCTTTGAGATCTTCTAGAATGAATGGCACTGTATAAACAAAAGATATTGGCATGGAAATATTCACTCCCAGAGCAAGCCTGTGAGAAACCAGCAGATTGGCCTTCAAATTCCAGCCGTCCCATGGCTCTAGTGTTGTTGTTTTTTATTCCTCAGCGCAAAAAAGAAATCATCCTAACAAAGAAAATGTAATGTTGCTGTTTAAAATGGTCTGTAAAACCTACACTCATTAAAATCTATATTGAAAAAAGACTTGAGTTGTTCTAATTCCCCACACATGTGAAATGTCATGGGTGTGGGCTTTATAGCTTTAGCATTACAGCAGGATAGCCAACAAAGGTTTGCACAGGAACTTTATGCCATCACTGAAGCAAAAAGGCCGGATTTCTGTAATAAACTCTAAGGGGGTCTGTTCTCCCTAGGCCAGGACTGCATGATTCTCGTGGGACTTATATATACCACACAGAGAAGATTTCAGAGTGGTAGCCATGTTAGTCTGTATCGGCAAAAACAACGAGGAGTCCTTGTGGCACCTTAGAGACTAACATATTTATTTGGGCATAAGCTTTCATGGGCTTTAGTCTATAATTTGTTAGTCTATAAGTTGCCACAAGTACACAGAGAAGAGACACTCAAACGGGAGTGGGGAGCAGGGGGCTTCTCTGATGTCTTGCTTCAAAAAGAGCACTAAGGCTGTTTGACAGTAAAAGCTGCTTTCCCAGTTCAGTGCTGACAATAGACTCCTGCTTACCTCTAATGCTTCCACAGGCTGCAACACGTCGCCAACAAAACAAAATCCAATGACCCACCAGAAAAGCTTCTCTCTCTCTCTCTCTCTTTTTTTTTTTTTAAAACATGTTTCCAGAGCTTGTGTAACTCTGCGAATAGCCAGACACTCCTCTGGAGCCTTCCTCCTAGAGAACCTGGTATAAACCAAGCACAGCAGCCAAAACCACCAGCTGCACAAGAAAAGGAAACTGGGCGTGGGCTTGTATTCCTCTCCACAGGGCAGAGCATAAGCAGAACATATTCTAAGGGGGAGGGTCTCTTCTTTCCATATGTGTGTGTGTTTGTGTCACTGAGGATTATGCATGGCTGAGGATGGCTCGGCTGTGCGACCTGGCCTGCAATATTTCATTTGCTTGGGGATGTTCCTTGTGCTGTTGCTGGCTGCAGGTTTTAGATGGGAAGATTGGGCCTTTTCTTAGCAGCCCTGCTAGGTCTCTCTAGCTGCACCTGCTGCTGTGGTGGTTATACCGTGGGTCTGCTTGTCGCCTCACTTATACTGGTGCAAATCAGGAGTGTGAAAGTCAATGCAGATATATTGGTGTAAGTGAGAGGCGAATCAGGCCTCTATACCTTACCCATGGAACATTCTAGGTCCGTTGTCAGCATGGTATTTGTGTGTAGGGTGGGTAGTATAGGCAAAGGGCCAGTCACCTTGATTAAGGAAGAGGTTTACCCAGGCTACCCCCTGATGGAGCCAGATGGACAAAAGGAACACATTTGTCATAGATCTTTCTTCACACCATGAGCAGATATTTTGCCAAAACTCAGTGGAACTAGATACAGTGACTGATGTGATTCCATTCAGTAAAAATCCAGAGTTTTAGGAATTTGCTCAGGGAACTAAGGAGCCTACGGAGTATAACCCAACTGCCTGACTAGTGATTATACACACTACCAACCCCTCATTTGCTTTCCTATGAAATCTCAGTTACACAAAGGTTTGCGAGGATATAAATCCCTGAGTTGTGTGGCCCCGGGTGCATGCATGTTTGCATCCATCTTTTTTAAAATATTGGTTTTAGTTTGTAATCTAATTCCCAAAATATAGAGACCATGATTTTCAGACTGCACGTGAACTTTCTCATTTACCCATTGCAGGCATGGGCAGACCCCTGTTGTGTACAGCATACAAAGTTTGCACGTGCTCATGAATCAGTGTGTGTAGAGAATTCACATTAGGTGTTGTGGTCCCATAGCAGGGTGCATGCTTTTTTGTGCGTACACCTTAAAATACTTTGAGCTCACAAGATTTCAGCAAAGTCATCTACTTGAAAGAGCAACAAAATGATCTTCCTCCTAGGAGTGCAGCTAGTTGGATTAAGGGTTAATTCTCCCTGCCACCCTGTGAAACAGCTTGTCTTGTAATTAGCACCACATTGACATGTTTGGATTATTTGGGTTTTTTAAAGCAGCTACTCTGGACTGATTTTCCACTCCCCCACCCCCATCCCCATTTAGTGAAGAAGAACTAAAGGAAACACCTTTGGCCACAGTGAATAGGTAGCGGCTTTTGTACTTCCCTTCCCTCTCCTGCCCTTCCCAACTCTGCTGAGAGATTTCCTGAGCAGCTGTTAGATGCTACACCTTTAGGAGCTCCAACATTCAGCACCCCACACCCTTTTCCCTTTAGCATAACTCACATATAACATGGAGATGAAAAAAAAAAGGCTTGTCCTGCATAAATGCTGATGTACACTGGGACAGTAGTCTATAAGAAAGAAAGAAAGAAAGCCAGATTCTGCTGTCAATTATCTGTGCCAATCTAGCATGATGCTATTAAGTGAGGCTTAAGTGAAATAGTTCTGGATTTCTACCATTGTAACCAAGAGCAGTGTAACTCTGCCCCTCATGGTCTTCAGGACCACTCAGTAAAGGTATCCGTGAGCTTATGTACCTTGCTGAACTGGGGCCTCTGCTAGAAGCAAAAACTTAATGAACAGACAAAATCCTAAGCCTGTTTTTTCCCCCTATCTTATCTTTTTGTAACCAGACATTAGGAGCCTGATCCTCTAAGCTAGGGGTAGGCAACCTATGGCACACATGCCGAAGGTGGCACGCAAGCTGATTTTCAGTGGCACTCACACTGCCTGGGTCCTGGCCATCGGTCCGGGAGGCTCTGCATTTTAATTTAATTTTAAATGAAGTGTCTTAAACATTTAAAAAACTTTATTTACTTTACATACAACAATAGTTTAGTTATATATTATAGACTTATGGAAAGAGACCTTCTAAAACCGTTAAAATGTATTACTGGCACGCGGAACTTTAAATCAGAGTGAATAAATGAAGACTCGGCACAGCACTTCGAAAGGTTGCCGACCCCTGCTTTAAGCCCTCTGTCTGTGGAGCACTTGTAGAATCAGGTCCTAGATTTTTGTTTTCTTTCTGACAGCTATTGCTATTGTTGACGTGTTTTGGATCACATAAGAAATGAGAACATTTTACTCCTCAGCGAGTGAGAAAGTTCTGTCTCTGTGTGAGGGATATGCACACCTATCTCTTCACTATTTCGTTTAGGCTCAGAACTCATCTGCTCATTAGCTGGATATAATGACACCTGACAAAAGTATTGAATGAACCATCATATGAAAGTAAAGGATACAAGGCTGTCAACCTTGTGAATATAGCAAAAACCAACCACACAAATGTGAGAAGGATCAGAATGAACAATTGTTTAAGGATCATAGCCATGATTACAGGATGTGACCTCATACATTGTACCCGAAGAGTTGGAGAATTATGGAAATTATAAAAGAAAATCAATTTCAGTGCTACGACAAGGGCAGAGATTTGATGACAGTTTGCAGAACGCACTCAGCAGTGGCCTGATGGCTCCCACTGAAATCAATGGCTAAGCTCCCACTGATTCCAAAGGGAGCAGCATTAGTCCAGAGCTACTGAATGCTTTAGAAAAATCCCACCTTCCAGGTCGAAGTGGCGTAGTGCATTGCTGCACTTGGCCTATTCACTTGGGAGTGCCTGTCGTCTGTGCTCAGAAATGTCCATGATTATGGTGATTTGTCCCTGATGCACCTTAGTCGGTGTTTGCTCACCACTTTATTTGGCAGTCTCTGTTCAAGAGAGGGTGAGATCTGTTGTGAGTCATGGCTATGCATGGCTTACGACATTGTTGCAAGTGCTTGTGTGCATTATGCTCGGCTTAAGCCCCAGTCACAGACACAAAGTCCTTCACTTTCACAAACACCAGCGTCTCAAAAAGAATATTTGAGTAACATATAGACCTAATGCAAATTTTATTGAAAGGTTAGAGTTAGATCGTTGTGTGAGGCAGGGACAATTTTCCTATATACATTGTGCTGACACATGTAGGAAATTTTTTTCTAAACAACATGGAAACCTGGTGGTTGCTGTTTGGGACTTGGTTTCTTGTTGATGCATCTATTCTCTGTATTTAAAATGTAAAAGATAAAGATTTATCTTCTTTTAACTAGATAAAAAGGGGAAATAAGAGGTCACCCCCCCTCCCAAAATCCTGGGGAAGTCCAAAATCAAAATGTTGTCTTAAAACCCAATTAAGGTTGCTAAGTAACAACAATATACTGTACTTACTTATCAGATCATTTACAAAACCCAAGCACTTAAAAGCAAAGACATTAATAGTGGAAGATGTCATAAATCTTGCAGTGCCTACATAATAAACATACATGTATTATTCTTATCAAATATAAAGTAAAAGAAATGCATATTTCATCATAACATAACAAGCTTAACACTGACTCAAAATAGCTTTCTTTCTCAGCAGTCTCAAACTATAACACAACACAAACCCCTTTAAAAAAAGAACTATAAAATTATATATATACACAGTAAATGACACTTATTGATCAGCTTCCAATCCAAGCCCACGTGCATGCATAATTTTACCATAAATCAACACTTATATGCTTTATTCTTCTTGAACTAGACATACAATAATATTCTTAAGAAACAGCAATTATAAATACTTTACCAAAACATTCACTGTCAAATTGATAAATATATACACAAAACACATTTTTCAATTGACTGTATCCCTTAAAAATATTTTGATATTGTAATCAAGATAAAAATAATATGCAAAAAGGGTCAGAGTTAAGATTGTTGTGTTCTAGTGATGTATTGCTTTGTCCTCAACTGGTGTAAATCAGTGTAGCTCAATTTACTTTGATGGAGCAATGCCAATTTATGCTACCTAAAAGTCTGGCCTAATATGTTTATATTTATTATATAAGTATAACAGTATAAGATTTATCATGTCCTTAATGGTTAGGCCCCAGTTCAGCAAAGTACTTAAGCACATGCTGAACTTTACTCATGTGATAGGGTGACCAGATGTCCTGACTTTATAGGGACAGTCCCGATATTCGGCACTTTTTGTTATATAGGGGCCTATTACCCCCCACCCCGTCCTGATTTTTCACACTTGCTATCTGGTCACCCTATCAAGTGCTGAAGTCTCATTGACTTTAATGGGATTTAAGCACATGCTCAGCTGTGTTCTTTGATAGGGATGGTATCAGCCATGTACTTAAAGTTCAGCTTGTGCTTAAATGCTTTGCTGAATTAGAGCCTTCATATCTTTTCTTTCAAGTACTTGGGTTATTTAAAATGAAGTGGACTCTGATCCTCCAACAGGATCCATATTAGCAGATATTTACTTCTCTGTCTAGTCCAATGGAATCAACTGAGCATGCAAGCAGACACACAATAGGTATGACAACGTTGTTGTGACTTAGTTTTAAAATAAAGATTTCTGATTTTCAATAAACTACAAGAATAGAGCTCAAGACACCTTGATCTTGGGCTGGAATTTCTTCCTTGTGGTTCCTTGTAGCCTATTTGCTTTTTTTCTCCCCTACATGACATAACCTAAGACTATTTTTAAGTTTCAAAACTTTTCAATCATCTAAAACATGTATTAGTGTAAATATGCTTGAAATGCTGAAAACTAATGGTTACCATAGAACGGTTACCATAGATTTTAATAAGCTGGCACAGCAGTGGTAACTTTAAAATCTTTGCCTTTGCAAAAGATTTTAACAATGCGTTAGATTTGTTATTCAAGGACTTGGCTACTTGTTTGTATTCACCGTGACCTAGTTTGTGTGCCCAAATGCAGATATGCACAGGTGCAACTGGTGCATTTGAATTTTTTCAGGCACAGCCATTTGAAACAAATGGGTCAAAATAAAGGGATTTTTAGTCATTTGTAGAGACAATGGACCAAGTTCATCCCTGGGGTAATTCTATTACTTCAATGTATGTCAGAAATTTGTCCTAGGGTTTTTAACCAAAGTCATTCGAGCTCCACTTCCCAGAATGCTCATGTATCTGACATGTCTGAATGTTCTAAAGTTATCCCAGTTGATTTTTCTGATGTCAGATCAATGGAATGTGACTTTCTGAAGTACGAACAATTGATTTAGCCTTTTTAAAGGTAGAGTTTGCTCTGCTATTATTGTCACAATACACTAAATCTTTTTTTTTAAAGTTACTAAGTGCATTGAGGATCACATTATAACTAAAAGGAACTTCTGAAAACTCATAGGTATTAGTTAAAGCCATTCATCTTTGAGTGCTTTCAAAACTGGTCAGGCCCTTTTCCTAAAGCCCTGAAGCGCTTTTAACTCCCATTGAAGCCAATCAAAAGTTGTTTTGGGGTTTTGTTTTGTTTTGTTTGTTTTAAGCAGCAAGTTGCAGAACTGGCCCCTGAAACATGACTGATTTAATGTAAACAGTAGAAGTAGGAAATAGATTAGGATATTTATTTATTTTGATGGGGAAAAATTCAAGAAAAAAATTTCAACATTTTTTTAAATTGAAAAACAGTGTTTAATCAAAAATGGAAACATGTCTTTTAGTCATTAAATGTTTCATTTTTAAAATTCTAAAACATGTTGGTATTTTTGAAGTTTTGCAGTTAGCAGTTGAGTGGAAATGCCCAATGTCTCTCAGATTTTACTCCCTGCCCTTCTCCTCCCAGAAAAAGAGAGGGAAAGATTTTAAAAAGTAAGGGTAAGAGGTGGTGGTGGATGGGAACCATTTTTGCACCTGTTGAGAAACTTTTTAACATGGGGAAGGTGACGGGAAAAAAAGTTTAAAAGGTGACACTTTCTCTCACTTTTTGAACTATTTTAACCCCCTCCATCTGGCCTTTCCAGCAGGGAAAAAAAGGAGGCAGAATAATAAAGTGAGAGAAAAGTGTGTGAAAGTGGGTTTCCCTCCATTTTTGCCCCTTTTTAATCCACCCTTCCTTCAATTGAGGAAGGTGGAAAGAGGTAAAACAAATAAAAGACAGTGGTAGAAACCCCTAAAACCTGTTTTCCCCATTTTTTCCCCTCCCTTTTCTGCTTGCTTCCCTACCACAAACGCCTTCTGCAGGAAAAATATGTAATATTTTCAACCGTGTGAAGTCAGAATTGCAATGATGGGCATCTAGTCTGATCTTTTACAGAATGCAGGCCAAAGAATTATTAATTAAGCCTCACAACATCCTCATGAGGAACACAACTTCTGCCACTACCATGGACATGTAGCTAATTCTGGGGTAGAACACAGCAGCTGTTTTGACAGCGGTGAACATCAACAGAACAAAATACTTTAAGACAAATAGGAATAAGACGTCCATACCCAAATGGAACTGGAGGGAGAATGTAGTTACGCAAAATTATCCTGTCTTAGATCTCCAAAAACAGAAAGAAAAAATATTGAAAATAGCCAATCTGTAAAATAACTATGATTTGGCTTTAATCATTAGCATAGACTATAATTATTTTGTATTAATTTGTTTAAAAATCCCAATGGTGATACCATTTCCTAGTAGTCAGATAGTAAGAACCACACTCAGGAGTGAGTCTAAGAGATTCTGAATATTTTATTTGAATTTATTTAAACCAGTGATAATCAGACCTCAGTGGTTCAGGAGCCAAATTTGGAATCAATATTACCCAAAACAGCCACAGTAGTGTGAATTCATTGTTTCATTTACTTTTAGTTTTGACTAGGGCAGTCGATTAATCGCATTTAACTCACGCAATTAACTCAAAAAATTAATTGCGATAAAAAAATCATCATTATTAATCACAGTTTTAATCACACAGTTAAACAATAGAATACCAGCTGCAATTTATTAAATATTTGTGGATGTTTTCCTACATTTTCATATATATTGTATTCTGTGTTGTAATTGAAATCAAAGTGTATATTATTTTTTATTACAAATATTCGCACTGTAAAAATGATAAACAAAAGAAACAGTATTTTTCAATCCACCTCATACAGGTACTGTAGTGCAATCTCTTTGTCTATAAAGTCCAATTTACAAATGTAGATTATCATTTGTTACATAACTCACTCGAAAACAAAACAATGTAAAACTTCAGAGCCTACAAGTCTACTGAGTCATACTTCCTGTTCAGCCAATCGCTAAGACAAACAAGTTTGCTTACATTTACAGGAGATAATGCTGCCCTCTTCTTATTTACATCACCAGAAAGTGAGAACAGGCATTCACAGGGCACTTTTGTAGCTAGCATTGCAAGGTATTTACGTGCCAGAAATGCTAAACATGTGTATGCTCCTTCATGCTTCGGCCACCATTCCAGAGGACATGCTTCCATGCCGATGACGCTATTAAAAAAATAATGCGTTAATTACATTTGTGCCTCAACTCCTTGGGGGAGAATTTTATGTCCCCTGCTCTGTTTTACCTGCATTCTGTTATTGAGCAGAACCCATCATCAGCATGGACGCATGTCCTCTGGAATGGTGGATAAAACATGAAGGGACATATGAAACTTTAGCGCATTTGGCACATAAATATGTTATGACACCAGCTACAACAGTGCCATGCAAATGCCTGTTTTCATTTTCAGGTGACGTTATAAACAAGAAGCAGGCAACATTATCTCCTGCAAATGTAAACAAACTTGTTTTGTCTGAGCGATTGACTGAACAAGAAGTAGGACGGATAGGCCTTACAGGCTCTAAAATTTTACATTGTTTTATTTTTGAATGCAGTCTTTTTTTGTACATCATTCTACATTTGTAAGTTTAACTTTCATGATAGAATCATAGGATCATCTAGTCCAAGATCATGCAAGACAGTCTGACCATAGAGTGATCTTAGACCCCATAAGCCACCCCACAAGCGACTCCTGCCCCCCATGCCCTGAGGACCCGAAAAAATGGAGGAGGAAGGCGATCCCCCCCCCAAATTGGAAAATCCCCCCCCCCTGGAAAAATGGGCAAGACTCTCCCCAGCAATGCAGCTCTCTCCAGAAACCCCTCAAAAACCAATAAATCCAACCACTATTCACCCATTCTACTACCATTCATGACCTGTAATATAATTGACTATTCCTCTCAATTGATCTATCTACTATCCCATCCATCAACTCCATCCACATCTCTCTTATCCTCTCTAAGTCCGTTTCCTTGGCCCACTGATCTCCTTCTTCCTGTTTCTATATCCCTCCTGCATGTACCTCTGATCAATTTCAAGCCTGAATTTTTCCTGTCTGAATTTGACTCCCCTGTCGTGCGTCGTTTTTATCATAATTCCCATCTGGTCCTTGATATTCTTCTTCTCCTTCCCTTATATATTTATTCTCTATTTATATTCTGATATCTAATATTTCTCCTCCTATCCTCTCTTTGGTTAAGGAAACAAACTCAAGCTCCTCAAGTCTCCTTTCTCCTTCTTCCATTCCATTCTTTCTTCAATTCTTCCTTTCCCTCTTCTCTTCTAGTTTCTCCTTCTTCTCTTTCTTATTCAAAGAAACACAAACACACATAAAAAAAGGAGGTCTTAACGCCCTATTATATAACGCCTTATATAACCCTTAAGCACCTCACCATCCTATCCCTCTAAATGCAACCCCACATTTAGCACCTTTTTTCATTAGCACATTACTCATCCTACTCTCATAGTCATCCTACATCAACCCTCCCTCCCAGGTCCTTCTCCTCCCTTCCTCCTCCTCCTCTGGTTCTACCCCCTTATCCCTAAACTTCTAGTTAGTGTTTACTTCTTACAAATAACACCCCACTTACTACTCTGAATCTCAATATCATCCCTAAATAATCAGTAAAAGTCATCAAAGGTCATCTAAATATCCCTATCTAATTCTCGATCCATCAACAAATCCCCCAACTGGTGTCATCCCCTTGGTTCATCATCAGCACTTCACTGGCCTTCCCAGGTCAGCAATAAATAGATTGAATAAAATCGGAGACAAAACAAAAATGAGGAACTCCGGACCAACCCCCCCCCCCGGAACCTCCCCCCCCCTCCCCTTCAATACTACCTCTCTCCTTTCTCCAGCTTCCTCCCTCCCCCTTTTTTCATTGATTCCCATCTTTTTTTTTCCAATTTTATTTTTTAAATTTTCATAAAAAATCGTATCAAGATCCTTAATGAAATCAGATACCAGAAGATCCCACTCTAAAAAAAATCTTCTACTCTCTCTCTCAAAGAAGGAGATCAAGTTGAAGTTGGTTTGACCACCTTCGTAAATCTGTAAGTAATCTCATCTGTAATCTATCCCCCTCATGCTCGAACCACTCTCTTTCTCTTTTTTTTTGACTTTTCATACACTTTGCATACTACTAGAGTACTAACTACAATTTAATTTTTTTTTTTTTTTTTTTTTTTCTTGAATATAGGAACTAACTACTCTAGCTAATCTCAGTCATACAAATCCCTATTTGATAGGATTTATTAATTTATCGCTAACGGGGCTAGCCAATTCCCCTTAAATTCCTTATTATCTATGAAGATTATCCCCCCCCCCCCAATTTACTCTTCCGCTGTGTTGTTGTTTTTGCTCTCATACTAGATACCGTAAATGTCCCCCCCATATCTTCATTCCCATACCACTACCACACTATTCCCTCCTCATTTCATTTCATTATTAAAGACCGAGGCAAAGTATTTCAGTCAGATATTGTGCCATTCCCAAGATTATCCTAATTCCCTTAAAGTTAAAGTTTTCCTGTCTTCTTTCTTTTCTTTCTTTTTTTTTCCTATTTATAAAAAAAAAACGCGCTGGTTTGGTTTTAATCCTCTCGCTCCATCATCTCCACTGCCGCTGCCTTTCTCACAGCTAAAGTGATAAAGTGATTGCACTACAGTACTTGTATTAGGTGAAGTGAAAAATATTATTTCTTTTGGTTTTTTTACAGTGCAAATACTTGTAATCACAAGTAAATATAAATTAAGCACTGTACACTTTGTATTCTGTGTTGTAACTTAAATCAATATATTTGAAAATGTAGAAAACATCAAAAAGGATTTAAATAAATAGTATTCTATTATTGTTTAACAGTGCAATTAATTGCATGATTAATCACAATTAAGTTTTTTAATCACTTGACAGCCCTTATATCAGGGGTGGGCAAACTATGGCCCGGGGCCACATCCGGCCCTTCAGACATTTTAATCCGGCTCTTGAGCTCTTGCTGAGGAGTGGGGTCTGGGGCTTGCCCCGCTCTAGTGCTCCAGCCGGGGAGCAGGGTCGGGGGCTTGCCAGACTCCGTGCATGCCATGGCTCTGCGTGGCTCCTGGTAGCTCCGGCATGTCCCTCCTCTGGCTCCTACACACAGAAGCAGCCAAGGAGCTCTGCATGCTGGCCTCGCCCCAAGTGCCGCCCCCGCAGCTCCCATTGGCCAGGAACCAGGGCCAATGGGAGCTGCAGGGGCAATGTCTGCAGATGGGTCAGGGCACAGAGTCGCCTGGCCGCGCCTCCGCGTAGGAGCCAGAGGCGGGACATGCTGCTGCTTCTGGGAGCTGCTTGAGGTAAGTGCTGCCCTGAGCCTGCACCCCTGACCCCCTTCCGCGCCCCAACCCCCTGCCCCAGCCCTGATGCCCCTCCCACCCTCCGAACCCCTCGGTCCCAGCCTGTAGCACCCTCCTGCACCCCTAACCCCTCATCCCCAGCCCCACCTCAGAGCCTGCACCACCAGCTGGAGCCCTCATCCCATCCCGCACCCCAACCCCTACTTTTGTGAGCATTCATGGCCCACCATACAATTTCCATACCCAGATGTGGCCCATATATATATATATTTGGTTATTCTGACCAAGTAATATTATTTTATCAATTACAGTTGGTTAATAACATAGCAAAAATATCCTGATTGGTTAACAACTTAGATTAATTAATAATTAAATCACACACCGGTAATAAAAGGTAATAATTGGAGATATACCAATCTCCTAGAACTGGAAGGGACCTTGAAAGGTCATCGAGTCGAGCTGCTTTAATATCATGCGCTGCAAAAAGCCAGGGGAGACACATTAAAGAGCCACTTTTGCGTCTCCCAAGCCTCAGTCTGAGTATCACTGATTTAGACTCACCTCTGAATTTGTCTCTTAAAGGGTTTATATACAGGATACTGAGTAAGCAGATATTTTACGTCACTGCAATGAGTGATTTTGTATCACTAGGGCTCTGTATTTTTTGAGAGAGAGGACAAAAAATTTCATCATCCCTTTAAGACGGCACATAACTCATTTTTAGCTCATTATGGAGGTAATCTTTCTTTGCTTATTTCACTCAGGCAGATTCCCCAACATCTGTTTTCGTGCATGGCACCATGCACTATGTGTATGTAACCAGCACTGTAGGTGGTTATATTCACATGTTTTTCACTTAATGAGATATTGGAGCTTGTCCCGTGGCAGAAACTATCTGAACCACAGAAAATTGCTCAACTTTGTCAACATCCAGGAACCTACAGAGTAGAAACATAACGCTGTCAGCTGTGTCATAATGCGGCTGAGCTAAAAATACCAGGAGTGATTTTATCTTTTTTTTTTTTTAAATAAAGGAGAATGATAGCTCCTGGGGAAATTTTGGCACACATGTGAAAAGGTCTTCTAGAGCAGTGATTAAAGGAAAGCAGACAATATCCACGCCAACTATCGTTTGCTAAAAATGTTTGTCAACTGATATTTTTCATCGACTTACACAGCTCCTCCAGACTCCTGTCCAATTTTGAAATAGCTTTCTGTGCCTGGCATGAAAGTCTGATTTTTGTCAAATTCTTACCTAAAACTGGAGAAACTCATTTAGAACCCCCTATGGGCTTGCCCCAGCCCAATTTAGAGACCTTTTCACACTCGCTGCTCCCCTTCCTGCCTCTTATACTAATCAGCCTCTATGAAGCTCCATATAATCTCACTATGGCTGGTGTAATGATGTCATCTGGAACAGCCTTCATGTGTTTATTCATCTCCCTGTCACTCCAGACCCAGTATTCAAAGAAGTTCTTCCTATGTTTTTGGTAGGTGTATTTTACAGAGCTGCTAAATTAGATTTTTTCCTCTTTTAATGAAAAGTACAGGCACATTTTCTGTGGAAAAATCCAGTCAATTTATTAAGCTGGTCAAACAAACAAACAAAAAAATCTAATATTGAAAGTTTTCAACCAAAAAATAGGATCTATTTTTTTTGTGAATTTTCTTTGAAGAAACTTTCCATTTTTAAACTGGCAATTTAGTAATGAAATAATTTCACCTTCAGTTTGTCTTCGTGACAAAAACAGACAAAATATGGTGCTACCTTTCAGGGGAATGAGAAATGTGTTTTGACTGACAGTGTAATTCTCCTCAGTAGGGACAATGCCAAGATAGGAACTGGTCTTTCAAAAACCACACTAGATCCACACTATTAGACCAATCCTGATGTGCGATGCTCATTAATGTAATGATGCTTGCACTCTACAGAAACATGGCAGAAATAAACTGGTATGTTGAAGTAGGGCCACGTTCCACAACTATATAGACCCCAAATGGTTCTTGAAGTATTTGTTTATAACAAGTTGTTCTAGTGTTGTGCATGCATGAGCCAGAAAACATTCCCTTCAGTTCAAGGAATTTCATGCTAGTATAAGATTATTTTTTTTTAAATAAGGCAGCAGAGAAAATATAACTCTTTACACTATCATGGGATACAGTGGGTCTGAACTGGAGGGGGAGCTTATGAATGATGGTGGACATGGGTTCAGGAACTGCAGCTGGGGAAAACTCTTCAGGCCTTTGACTTTTTTGCATCATGGTTGGGTGGTGCCACATGATCACATGATAATGCAATCATGACATTACATCACAACATCACCAGGAAGAGCAGAGATCAGCAGGTGGAGGGTTAAAATATCATTTTGGATTAAGATGGAGCTGCACTCTCGAAGGCAGAGTAATCAGCAAACAGAGCAAAAATGCTACCCTTTTCCTTTCTGAAAGGGGTGGAGCTTGTTCTACTGAGTTACAGCCTGGATTCCTTCAAGTGAGGACATTGCTATTAATGTTCATATGCCACACAGTCCCTAATATGATCCATTTGGAATATGGAAGGTAAATAAAGTGTGCTTCAAACTGACCCACTCTAACTTTATTCTGTACAAGATAGCAAACACAGAATCAGAGAATCCTAGGACTAGAAGAAGTGAGAAGTCATCTAGTCCAGACTCCTGCACTGATGGCAGGACTAAGTATTATCTACACCATTCCTGACAGGTATTTGTCTAACCTGCTTTTAAAAATCTTCAATGATGGAGATTCCACAACCTCCCTAGACAATTTATTCCAGTGCTTAACCACCCTGACAGTTAGGAAGCTGCCCTGGCTGCAATTTAAGCCCATTTCTTCTTGTTCTATCCTCAGAGGTTAAGGAGAACAATTTTTCTTCCTCCTCCTTGTAACAACCTTTTACGTACTTGAAATTTATTATCATGTCCCCCTTCAGTCTGTAACGGAATGGTCCAGTTACTTCAGTGACAACGTGTTCATGCCCTGGAAGATCATCTTGATGAGAAAGACAAGCGAGTACTAATACATGCCATTATCCATTCAAGAAACTATACCCCTTTCCCCCCACTTCCGTCCCGCAGTTTCTTCATACACACAGAACCTTAATCAAAACAGTTCTTACATTCAAACCCAATATTAATATGCTCCCTTTTGATACCTCTTGGATCCCCTGTGTTAACTGTTGGGTTCTTCAGCTACTAGGATGTTTTTTTCATTGTTACTCCCTTCAAAAACACCGAAAGCCAAACTGTACCATCAGTGATACATGCACAACTCCCAGCGGAATTTGGGTGCATGGATCAGAGAGCAGCAGACGCTGATCCTCATAGGGCCAGATTTTGCAAAGGTTCTCTGCGCATTGGGTGCTGAGCTCTTTTGGAAATCTGGCTGTGTGTCTCTTGTTTGGCGCTAGTGTATGTGGAGCACATTTGTGGGTGCTGAGCACTTGAAAATCTAGCCCTGAGCTATTTTGAAAATCTCAGCCAGAATCTACTGTTCGTAAGAGTGAGAGAGCTACTGGAAAATGCAAGAAGAACTTTTTCCTTAGTTGTAAAATGTGCTCAGAAGACAAGAGGATTCCCTATCTTTCATCTTTTAGTGGATTTTAATTATCCAGAGTTGTTTTTCTCTTTACTGAAATACCAGCGCAATACCATGTTACTGTATATACTGCAATGCCCTTTAAAATGATTAACAGATCACAAGATGGAAGGCATACACCTCCTATACCCTTGCAAACGTAGAAGAACCCAGCTATGAATGGAAAAAAAAACCATTGTACCAAAACAGAATTATTTTAACAGCACTATTCATTTCATAGGGTTACATTAAAGGGGATTCCACTGAATACTGGAAAATAGCATGCAATGTAATGAGAGCAGACTAATAAGGGAGAATTCACCACAGTAGTAAAGAGACATGTAATCTCATTCTGTTATCCTATAAAGCAGTGTAGAACAGAACTTCTGACATTTCAACCATTCACTCGCCTAGTTCACAAAGGTTTTTAAACTGTGTGTTTCTATTATATATACATATTGGAAATTATATATTTAAACCCACTGAGATCAGCACTTATTGACTCCTTTAATCCACAATCCATACCCTGCTTTAGGATAATCAGAGACACCACAATCAACTATACAATATGGTTCACACACCATTCATCGATTCAAGGCAATGAGGAATAACTCATATCTAAGGAGGTGAGACCTGACTGGGGTTAAATCTAATAGAAACTTTTTGGTATGGAACGAGGTACATTTTGTATTACCTTGGGTGGAATTAAAAATACTAAAGTCATGCACATATGAAAATTGCATGCTCTCATGTGATACACATATGGGACTATTTCAAGCATTGACATTCAAATAAGCACACCTCTTATCCTATATAAAGCTCCTTGGTTGTGGTGCCTGAAGAAGAGCACTGAAGCTTTTCTGTATCTCCTCTAAGAACCTCTATTGCAACTGCCCCTGCTTGGGGAGCTAAGGACTGCAGTACAGTAGATTTTTGCAGGTCTGGTAGACTGGCTAATGATACCATGGGCTCAAGGATAATGGCAGAAGAAGCTTCATATACCAGGCCTTAGCAGATGGTGGTTTCTCATGAAAGATGCATCTATGGCTATATGAAAAGCAATCTTTGATAGAGTTTAGCAGAGGAGAAATGGTTACAAATGTCCTAGGCACTAAAGCTCACAATTTGCTTAGTTTAGTCCTAAATCAAGGCCCTCAAGGACTAGCCAGTAGTTTGGCATGGTGCATGGAGAGCTGTGTCCATTAGTACTCCTCACTCAGTATCCTAGGGCCCTTTTGTCTTTGGCTCCGGCTTTGGAAGTACTGATCCCCAGTCAGCCAGTTCCTTCCCTCTCTTTGAAGGCTAAGCAGTCTTTTGCTCTGGGCATAGGTTTCTATGGTGGGTTTTGCCACACTGATCTTCCCCACTCTCTGCCCACCCTGATCTTCCCCCACGCTTCTTGCCACACCACTTGTTTTGGTGCTACTCCAGTGGAGGGCAACAAAAATGATTAGGGGGCTGGAGCACATGACTTACGAGGAGAGGCCAAGGGAACTGGGATTGTTTAGTCTGCAGAAGAGAAGAATGAGAGGGGATTTGATAGCTGCTTTCAATTACCTGAAAGGGGGTTCCAAAGAGGATGGATCTTCACTATTCTCAGTGGTACCATATGACAGAACAAGGACTAATGGTCTCAAGTTGCAGTGGGGGAGGTTTAGTTTGGATATTAGGAAACACGTTTTCACTAGGAGGGTGGTGAAGCACTGGAATGTGTTACCTAGGGAGGTGGTGGAATCTTCTTCCTTAGAGGTTTTTAAGGTCAGCCTTGACAAAGCCCTGGCTGGGATGACTTAGTTGGGGACTGGTCCTACTTTGAGCAGGGGGTTGGACTAGATGACATCCTGAGGTCCCTTCCAACCCTGATATTCTATGATTCTATAATTCTATGAAAAGTCCAAGAGGATTGTTCCCTCTGTGTGCTCCTCTTAGCTCCTCCTGCTCTCTGTTGCTCCAGTGAATACTGCATCCCACAGACCTTCTCCGAGGACAGCTTGGTCTCGCCTCAGATCTGCAATGTTGTCACTCATTGTCCTTTTTTCATCATAACCTATCACTTGGGTATTTTCACAGCCCTTATCCCTATAACCATGTTGACCTGCCCTCCTCATTGCTCCACTTCTGTCTCTGGCACCCTATGGCAGCTGCTAATAGGCAACTCCTGGTTCTGTTGCTCCCACTTTTCACTCTTCTCAGTTATAATAGGCCTTGCTATCTGGAGGTCCTGCTGTGTGCTTCCTTATGCCCCTAGTTCTTCTTTATGACCTTCAAATCCAAAAGAAAGGGCTTTGTGTGTGTGTGTGTTGTGACTGTGGTTCTGTCTGCACCTAGGCAGCATCTCAAGGGGATAATGCCCTTTGGCATGGTCTTCTTAAAGGTTCCCAGAGTGTTCATCCTTTGAACTGCTCATTGGAGAGATTGCTTTCTGGCCTCGTGCCAGTTTCTCTGGGCAACCCAAAGCAGAATCATGATTCTCAGATCATCTGCAGGAGGTTCAGTACTGACCCAGAAGACTCAGACAATACACTCGTTTGCAAGCTGTTTGTGGCAGGGACAGTCCCTTCCTGAGATGTTTGCATACTGCTTTGCATAATGGGTCTCTGATCTCGCTTGGGGCTTCTAGGCACTACTGTAATATAAACAACAGAAGGTCAATTGTGCATGTGTGAGCCACAATTGTTTGTAAAAATCCAGTCCTTCAAATCACAGAAGGAAAGAGAGGTGGAGAGATAAAAACCAGTCTCCTGAGCTCTTATTTTGGCTCAAACATTGACTCTCTCTACAGCCTTGGGCAAACCATGCAACTTCTCTTTACTCCAGGGTATCCAGCATAAAATGAGACTAGGGACAATAGTTACCTACCTGCTGTCCATCTCAAGAGGGTTAGGCGGGGTAAGTAGCTAATGTTGGTAAAGTATTTTTATACATGTGCTTTGCACAATTATTAACAGGAGAAAGGATAGATAGACAAAGACGTAAAGCCAACTTAAACATGGAGGTAACTCTACAAAATTGCATGTGATGTGATAGAATAAAAAGGGAGATTGTCATAATTCATATGATCTAGAATCCTGAAAAATAAAACTATTCACTAGTTGTGATGTATGACCAATCAGATTTATTCTAAATGCTGCCCCTCTTTATTTAAGTTTTAGGCTTCTGTGACATGCCGTGATTTATTGTAATGATATGCAATACTTCACTTTGCATTTGTGATTTCAGGACCCCTATAAGCTTATGTAAATTCCAGCTGCTAGGGCATGAGATAAAATCATGGCTCTTACTTACTCTCCTAGTGTCATATAAATGTGAAAAATTGAAGAGTTGCTCCAGGCCAGCAAGCTACATTTTACATCATGGGGATCTCTGTATTCTGCCTATCTAGCTTCAATCTGGGATAACATCCTTAACTAGCACGCACTGGGAAAGGGTGGGGGAGTCCAGCAGATTGGTCCATATTATCTGAGGTTTGGAAATGGTGTCCCCTCACCTCTTCACTATTTCAGTACTCAGGACATAAGAAACAATATGCAGCAAATCAAATAAGCATTGTAGGTATGTGAAATATTCTCAGGAAAATCTAAAATGCTCAGAATGTCAGTGTGATAACATGACATTGCCATTTTGCAAATTCAGATTTGATCCTGTTTCAATGAAATTTTCAAGCTAATATCGCTGAATTGTTGGCACTGTGAAAACATGCATTGGTTTGGGATTGTGCTTGGTTTTGAAATCACATTTCACAAAGATGAAAATGGTAGGTTAAGAAACTGAGGAAATGTCTTGGAAAAAAAAAGTTATGCATGTTTTCTGCAGTATTGCGTAGCCCTAATAAGCATGGCTAAAAGCAAGTCCATGTAAATTAACTAGACAGATAGTGCTTAGTACAGGAGAGTAAGAGTCAGATGACCTGGGTTCTCAACCTGACTGCCACTGAATCACACTGTGACATTGAGCATGTCACTTAATCTTGCTTGCCTTCAGTTTTCTCCCCTATAAAAGGGAGATAATAATGCTCACCTGTGTAAAGTGCTTTGAGATCTTTAGCTGAAAGGATCTCAGTATATTCAACATACGGCGGTTAGTAAATATTTTTTTAAAATACTAATTATTACAACACAAAAATGCTTAAAACATGGTTGCTTTGGTTCCCAGAGATTCATGAGAATATATTTCCTCCGCATGAAATTCAACATTAAGTTTCACTTTGAATTTCAGATTTGAATGAGCCACACAACTCAGCAGAAACCACTAAGTTTCACCTGATTCCACACAAAATCGATGTGAATTTGCAAGTTCCTCATGCTTTTGATGCAAACACCATCAATCAGACCCAAGTTTACCCAGAGCTGGGCCTAGGTTTGCTAAAAACAGCAAACTTCAGTGAACTGATCCCCTATTCCAAAATGGTGGGTCTGATTCTCCATTGCTCTTCTCCTTGTGCAATCATTTAACTCCAGTGCAGAATGATAAATGGGTGCAAAATGCCAATAAATCAGAAAGATGAGGCCCGGTGAGTATTGCATGTTCTTTGGTTTCTTTGGGAATATTTCACAGAGCTCTCATTAGCAGACTTATTGCAAATGTACTGAAATAAGGAGATCCCAGAGGCATCTCCTATCCATTGAGTGACAGATCCATTTTGTCTGATGGAAAACATCCTCCAGTGAATGAATATTGCCCTGTGGTGACGCAAACAATTTAAACCAAGAGGATTTTAAATTGTGCATACCATGCATGCACATGCGAGTGTGTACACACACACACACACACACACATACAAACATACACACATTCTTTTTCTCTAGCACATGAACATACTGTGGGCCATATTGAGAGGTGAGTCTATGTCCAATCCTATTCTCATTGAAATCAATACAGAACCTCCCATTCCACTTAAATGATGCAGATTCTGGTACTCTAAGCCTTGGTCTACACTACGAGTTTAGGTTGAATTTAGCAGCATTACATCAATTTAACCCCGCATCCGTCCACAGGATGAAACCGTTTGTTTTCAACTTAAAGGGCTCTTAAAATCGATTTCTGTGCTCCTCCTCCGATGAGGGGATTAGTGCTGAAATTGACCTTGCCGGGTCGAATTTGGGGTAGTGTGGTCACAATTCGACGGTATTCACCTCCGGGAGCTATCCCAGAGTGCTCCATTATAACCGCTCTGGACAGCACTCTAAACTCAGATGCACTGGCCAGGTAGACAGGAAAAGGCCTGTGAACTTGTGAATCTCATTTCCTGTTTGGCCAGCGTGGCAATCTGCAGGTGAGTGCAGATCTCATCAGCAGAGGTGACCATGATGGAGTCCCAGAATCGCAAAAGAGCTCCAGCATGGACTGAACAGGAGGTATGGGATCTGATCGCTGTATGGGGAGATGAATCTGTGCTATCAGAACTCTGTTCCAAAAGATGAAATGCCCAAACATTTGAAAAAATCTCCAAGGGCATGAAGGACAGAGGCTATAATGGGGACCTGCAGCAGTGCCGAGGGAGGGTCGACTGATGACATGGCTTACAGGGTTAGTTTACAGGGAATTAAAATCAACAAAGGGGGTGGGTTTGCATCAAGGAGAAACACACACAATGGCCCACTCAAGGATTGAACTTAAAACCCTGGGTTTAGCAGGCCAATCCTCAAACCACTGAGATATCCCTCCCCCCTCTATTCTGGGCAGGACTGAATCTCCATTAAACTTTTCAAGGTGCCCTTGACAGACCTCACCAAAACAATTGTCAGCCATTGATTTCATGGAGGGAGAGAGGGAAGGAGGGGAGAGCAAATTAATACAAAACAAATCTGGTCTCTTTCTTGTTTTGATCCACTCCATCTCTCTTATACATCTTAGGCTGGCAGCAGACGGTGCAGTACGACTGCTAGCCATCGTCATCTTCTGGCTGCTCACCAGAAGATGGTGAAATACGATTCTTAGCCATTGTCGTCTCCTGGCTGCTCGCCAGAAGACAGTGCAGTATGACTTCAGGCAGGACTGAATCTCCAAGAGACAAAACTTAAAAAAAGAATGACCTGGAGTCACTCCCATGTCTGACCAGGCGACCCTGACCGACCTCACCGAATGTCGGCTAAAAGAGCACCCAGGAGATGACGACGATGGCTACCAATCATAATGCACTATCTGCTGCCAAAAGGCAATGAGCTGCTGCTGTGTAACAATGCAGTACCACGTCCGCCAGCACCCAGGAGATGTACGGTGATGGTGAGCTGAGCGGGCTCCATGCTTGCCATGGTATGGCGTCTGCACGGATAACCAAGGAACAAAAGACGAGAAATGATTGCTTGCCATTGCTTTCACAGAGGGAGGAAGGAAGGGGGGGCCTGACGACATGTACCCAGAACCACCTGCAACAATGTTTTTGATTCATCAGGCATTGGGATCTCAACCCAGAATTCCAATGGGTAGCGGAGACTACGGGCACTGTGGGATTGCTACCCGTAGTGCAACGCTCCGGAAGTCGATGCTAGCCTCGGTACTGTGGACGCACTCCGCCGAGTTAATGGTCTTAATGGTCTTAAGTGGGGACACACACAATCGACTGTATAAAATTGATTTCTAAAAAATCAACTTCTATAAATTTGACCTAATTTCATAGTGTAGACATACCCTTTGGCTATGTCCATACTTGGAAGTAAGAGTGCGACCCCCAGCTTATGTAGACATACTTGCATTAACTCTCATCAAGGTAGTGCACTAAAAATAGTCACGTAGCTCCTGTAGCATGAGCATTGGTGAGCAGCAGCATGGGTTAGCTGCCCTGAGTACTTACCCATCAGGGTACAACCTGGTTTGTTCTTAAGGTGGTCAGCCTGTGCTGTCACTCACCACTCTCATGTTACTGTGGCTACACTACTATTTTTAGCATGCTAACTCAATAAAAGCTAGTGTGATTATGTCCATGCAAGCTGGGAATCACACTCCTAGCTCCTAGTGCAGCCTCAGAGAGCCTAAATGAATCTAAATTAGTGTCACTTACATGCCAAAGAGGCTGAAAGAAAGTGTAAATTACAGCAAATTAGACTTCACTTACACTCATCTCTGAATTTGGTCCATCCTGTCTTTCATAGACTCTCACGTACACACTTTCAATGTCTGGTGACAAACTCAAAGCATTCTGCACATAAAAAGGAGGAGAGGGGAAGAGAGAAGAAAATGTGATTATGAAACATCAGAGTAGATCTGATCATGTCAAATTCCTCTGGAGGAAAAGACAGAGAGAAAAATTATCAGCACGCAGCTCTTGAAGTTAATAAATGAAATTTACCCAATTCAGCAGAGGCATCAGGGAAATCACTCCTGATTTGTCTTTGATAGGTTGACAAAATCTCTGTTAAAATCTTTTTAATGCTTTGTAACTAGACTTCCAAATGCACTGAACCCGAACCAGATCTCAGTTTAACAGAACCGGCCCTCCATGTCAATCAAACGTGTAGCTTCCAACGGGCTTGATTCTTCTTCTTCTTGCCCATTGTTCTCAAGTTGGGCAATAGCCCAACATGCCTGACTTTTTACTTTCCCAAGCTTCTAAGGGAAAATTATTTATAGGAATGAAAACATCCATGGGTTTCTATAGTGGAATGAAACACCTCAGGCCAAATTCTGCCCCTGGATATTTTCATAAGCCTCCCATTGAGGAAAATGATAACATTACATGCATATCTGAGGGCAGAATTCAACTCCTTGATAAAGGAGTCAGGCATTACAAAATGAATGCGCTCCCTCAGTGGGCAACACTGATTAATTAATTGACTAATCACTTAATATACAGGGCCACAGAACTCTGCTGGGTAAATTAGTCATACCTCTTGCCTATTGCTCAAAGGTGCATAGGGTTCATCTCTTTTCCTGCTCCTAATTGATGTGTCAATGGGCAACAAATTTGCATGTTGGGTGAAGAGCCAGGACGAAAATGCACCTGTAAGCTTCACAATGGAAGCTGCTGGATGCTGAGCACTTTTGAAAATCAGACCCTGACTTCTTTTGAAAAGGTGGTCCTCTGTGCCTTCTTCTCGCCTGACCCCCATTCCACCCATGCAAAACAGTCAGAATTTGGCCCTATATCGGATGATTTAGCAGAGGGCGTTCCAAGATGGTTTGTTTAGTCACAGAAAGGTGTCCAACTCCATAATCTTCATGGACTACAGATTTGATAAATGAACCATAAATAATGACATGTGGAGTTAAAAAAAGAGTTGGACAGATGGACTGGAACCCAAAAGTTTGCATATGGAGCTGAGTCTTAACTATCCCAAGGTTTGGAACTGCTTAAAAGGGATTTGGATTAATATGAAAACAAAATCCCTACTTGTTACTATTTTAAAGTAACCAACATTTCTGCTTCAGCATCAATGAAAAATAGGCTTCTACCTGTATTTGCTACTGAATTGATGTTCTTTTTTGATTTCAGAGGAAAAGGGACCTGTATGACACTCAATTTCAGTTCAGGGATGTGTGTGAGTCTTTGCTTTGTCTTTGCTTCCTATGGGTTCATGCTCTGAATGTCTGTTTGGAATTTCAAGTTCATGCAAATACAAAATCTCCAAGTGAAACTCAACAGAAACCAACAAGTTTAACTTGTTTTCCACATGAAAAAAAAAAAACTGGGTCAGGTTTACATGAAACCGAATCCAAGTTTGCTCAAACCTGGGCTCTGGTCCATTTGAAAAGTTTGCAAAATGTAGTGAACCTTTTGATGAGTCTGTGATGAATTGCACATTTGTAACCAAAAAATAAGTCAGGCGAGTTTGATATTGTTTATGATTTCAGAACATACATTTCACACAGCTTTAAGGGCCTGATCCAAAACCCATTAAAATCCATCGGAATTTTACAAGAGCTGTTGTGTACATACTTCATACATCACACAGGTGAGGGGACTAAGAAGAAGAGATACCTGTTGATAATGAATATAGGGTTTGAAGCAGAGTGCAAATCTGACCAGAAAAACACTGCAGTGATTATTTCATAAATCTGATGAAATTTCACACATGCAATTTCACAATCAAGTGAACAAACAATTATTCTGTGCAAACATATCCCTGTTCCTTACTGCACAATAGTTTAATTTGTGTAATGAAAATATCTGCCATTATTGACAAGAATCAAACATGCAATTGCACTATGCTTAGGACCATGCATCGTTATCAATGCCAAGTATGACCGACAGTATGCATAGCCGATACATCTTTGAACATTTACTTAATAGAACTTTTTCTTTCTGTTTTACACCCAAAGGACAACAACCTCTGTCATAGTAAATCTCCAGAAGAACCACTATAATTTTGAAAGGACATCAGATTTCACTGAATATTAAACCTGAGTCTCATTGGTTGAGAGCCCCGTCAAGAAAATGAAGTGCTATCTGCCCAGATCACAAATGGGCTTATCTCCAGCCCATTGAAGGTACTAGTGTCTTCCTGTTTACATCAGTGAGCTTTGGACAAAGCCCAAGATTGACAGGTGTGTATATTATGCATACACACACACACACACAATTTCAAAACTGCATTTGGGATTTAAGCAAGAGATTAATGAAAAGCTATTTATCACTAAGATACTAAAAGAGAAAGTGAATGAATTATAAAAAAGAAAAAAACCTAAAATCAAAGGATCGCTAGACAGTCCTGTGGTCGTTAGACACTTGTAGAAATGTGTAAATTGCATGAGATCTTTTGCATCTTTTGCTAGAACAGAAGTGCATGTCATTTTTCCACTCTGTTCAGTCCTTGAAATATAACCACTAGAGAATGATCAAATCATCAGACAAAAGAGGAGGCGGGGGGGGGGGTAATCATAGTCCTCAACTGAGATGACTATGTTAACGAGGCCAACCAACAACTCTTTGTCACCATCTACTATAAAGAACTCAGAGATGACCCCACACCACAATTTACCCAGGAATTTAAGGATATCATCAAATCCTTCCCCAAACAACTCCAAGAGAAACTCTACAAACTCATCGCTCATGAACCCACCTCATGGACCTTCTATGTGCTTCCCAAGATACACAAATAGGAGAATCCAGGTAGACCCATCATATCTGGCCCTGGCACTCTTATTGAAGGAATATTGGGACTCATAGAAACCATCCTTAAACCACTCACCACACAAAGGGTTAGCTTCCTCCAGGTCAAAACCACCTTCCTCCACAAACTCTGCAATATTAACAACTTATCTCAAAACACCATCCCTGCTACCATGTCACCTCCCTATACACCGACATCCCTCACAATGACAGTATAGCTGCCTGCCTCAAATATTTACAAGACAATGGACAACCTTCAGACATCAACCCTGAATACATTACCAAAGTCAGCCATTTAATCCTCATCCATAACAATTTTATATTCAGCAACACTTTGTCCAAACCATGGGAACAGCCATGGGTCCCAGGATGTCTCCCCAATATGACATTGAAGAAGAATTTCTGGACAAATGTGCCACAAAACCAGTGACATACCCAGATACATCAGTGATCTTTTCATCCTCTGGACAGATTACAAACTCCCTCAGATTTCCACCAGAACTTCAACAACCACCTCTCAGCTATTAAACTCTCTCTGGAACACTCCCACACTAGCATCAACTTCCTGGATGCCATGATCAGCTTAAACAATGGGACCCTACAGACAGCTATATACAAGAAGCCCATGAATCACCACACCCACCTTAATAGATCCAGTAACCACCCCAAGCACATCAAGAAATCTGTTATCGATAGCCAGGTACTCAGATACCACAGAATATGCTCCGAGGAGAAAATCCAGGATATACACCATAATACACTCAAAACAGACTTCACCAAAGCAGGACACTTCACCAGAGAAGTAGATCACATGATGGAAAGGCCACCCAACTACCCCAAGAGAACCTTCTTCAGTACAGAAATAAAACCCCTTCCAACTGCACACCCCTAGTATCACCCCACACTGGAACCCATATGGGATATCATCAAACAACTACAACCTGTACTCAATGTGGACTCCATCCTGAAAGAAAGCTTTCCTGAACCTCCTCTTTTGGCCTTCAAACAACCCCCCAACCTCTCCAAGCCCATCTTCGGAAGCAAGCTCCCCACAGACCAGGACACACCAACTCAACGCAGAACTAGACCTGCCAGAACAACAGATTCAAAAACTTGCAGACACATCTCCACTTCTACAACGATCAGCACCCCCCACAACACATCTTTCAAAATCTATGGCTCCTACACATACCTATCACAACATGTGGTGTACCTCATTCAGTGCACCGAATGCTGCAGTAACAACTATGTGGGTGAAACCAAACAATTACTATGCTCTTTAATGAACTCACACTGGAAAATGATTATAAAAGACAAAAATACCCTATCACCTGTGAGTACACACTTTTCACAAAACAATCACTGTATATTGGACCTATCAGTCCTCATTCTCAAAGTAAACCTGTACAACCCTTTCGAAAGACCAGCCTGGGAGCTTAAACGTATAACTTTGCCAGACACTAAAAATCATGGTCTTACTAAAGGAACTGTATTTATGCCTTATTACAACAATCTGTAACCCACTAATCCCCCTTTTTGTCCTATGGCTGCAGGGGTGTTAATGGGCCACTTCACCTTGAGTTCTTCCTTAGAATATGAGCTAACTACTTAACGCTAAACTATCTGTCCAATCTTGTATTTAGTTGTGACACTCTGAGTGCCTATCCCAGCCTCGAAGAACGGCTCTGTGTCTCTCTCACCAACAGAAGCCGGTCCAATAAAAGATATTACCTCACCCACCTTGTCTCTTCTGCCCCCACAGTAGTTATTCCATAAAAGGATGCGCTCCAGGTCATGGCTTACATCAGCGGGGCACCTCTCAGTCTTACGTAACCAAATTCTTTCACACCTGTTTGAAAGAACTTGTAAAATGAAAGGAATTTGCTATTTGGTCTCTGTAGCAGACTGTTTTTGCGTCACTGCCTCTCCTTAGCAGAACAACAGCTATGTTTAAAACCACAATAAAATTTTTTCTAACATGCAGCAGGCATACAAAATATTCATCCTTATTGTCAGAAGCTCTTAAAAGAGGATGGGCTGGTTGTTCTGTTGGCTTGCAGTTTACCAGGGAAAGAAGATTCAAAATGTGTCTTAGGTGTGGTCTAGACTACAAAAGTGATACTGGTATAACTCTGTTGGTTAGGGGTGAGATTTTTCACCAATATAGTTATACCATTATAAGCCCTGGTGTTGCTGCCATTATACCAGCATACAAGGTACCTTAGACCTGATTAGCTCATTTTCCTCCCTGAACCAGAATAAGCGATAGCTTTATGCAGCAGTCCTCCTGGAGCAGAACGGGCCATGCCATGAGCTCAGTGTCAGTCTTTAAATGGCTAAACAATAAACAACTCAGAATGAGCCTTTAAACTAGAAAATAAACATAACAGGTCCCTGCTTGATTGCAATGTTTTCAGCAAAAGCCCTGACTTGACTTTGGAGTTCTGGGTTAATACTGAGGAGCTCCTCCCCTGTCCCAGCCTCAACCAGCGTCCAGCACTCCCCTGGAGGGCAGGAAGGCAAGCCTTCTTAACTTGCCCACTTGATCCTGATTGGTCAGTATCTCCTCCTGGCCCTTCGAGGCCCCTGGGGGTACGTCTCTACAGCAGCAAGCTTCCCAGCCCAGATTGACACTTGGGCTCATACTACCATGTTAATAGTTGTGCAGACAGCTCTCTGAAGTTGCGTCTTGAGCTAAAGTCCAGGCTCTGAAGCCAATCCCCCTCCCTAGGCTCCAGAACATGAGGTCCAGCCCAAGCTACAACATCTACACTATTATTTTTAGTGTGGCAGTGCAAGCCTCACAAACCCAAATCTGTTGACCTGGGCTGGGAGGCTTGCGGCCATGGGCTATGCACATATACTCTGAAGAGCTAAGGCATCTTGGTAGCCCAGCCTGAGTGGGTTTTTCATAAGCAGGGGAGCGTTAGGGTGCCAACACCTCTAGCAGGGGGCAGAGGAGGCCTGATGGACCCCATCACACAGCATAAGCACTTTTATACCTGTATAACTGTGTCCACACTGGGGGGAAGGGGAGGATTTAAAGAGGCATCATTTTCTAGCATAGACAAGCCCTTATAATAGACCCAGGGCCACATCCCCGGCTGGTGTGAATTCATGTAGCTCCTTTCAATGGCTCCACAATGGTGTATACCAGCTGAGCATCAGTGGCCAGTACAGTGAACTCCATACTGGCCTAGAACTCAGTGCTAAGCAGATTGTCCAAGGTTGTTATGCTTCAGCACAGCTGCAAATGAAGGTGACATGTGGGGTCAAGAATGGGCAAGTGGTCACACTTTATTTTAAGGTTCCATTTATAAATGGTTTCTAAAGACTTCATAAATTATCAATTAACATTAGAAGCATGTTACAGTTGTGAGTAGCATGTATTATATGCATACCAGGAGAAAGTGGTGTGGATGGTTATAAGCAACTTACTGACCCGTTGGACCTTTAACAATTGATCAACCATTTCTGGAAACAGCTGTTGACCATTTATTAACTCTTTGTAAGAGATTTGTAAATGGAAAATCTCAGAGCAGTCCTCCCCACTAAGGGTTTCTAAGTCTCAAGACCCATGTCTGTTTCATAGAATCATAGGACTGGAAGGGACCCTGCACTTGTGGCAAGACTAAGTATTATTTAGACCATTCCTGAAAGGTTTTTGTCTAACCTGCTCTTAAAAATCCCCAATGATGGAGATTCCACAACTTCCCTAGGCAATTTATTCCAGTGCTTAACCACCCAGACAGTTAGGAAGTTTTTCCTTATGGTCAACTAAACCTCCCTTGCTGCAATTTAAGCCCATTGCTTCTTGTCCTACCCTCAGTGGTTAAGAACAACAATTTTTCTCTCTCCTCCTTGTAACAACCTTTTATGTACTTGAGAACTGTTATCACGTCCTCTTCTCTTTTCCAGACTAAACAAACCCAATTTTTTCAATCTTTCCTTAGAGATCATGTTTTCTAGACCTTTAATCATTTTTGTTGCTCTTCTCTGGACTTTCTCCAATTTGTCCACATCTTTCCAGAAATGTGCACTGGATACAATACTCCAGTTGAGACCCAATCAGAATGGAATAGAGTGGAAGAATTACTTCTTGTGTCTTGCTTACAACACTCCTGCAAACACATCCCAGAATGATGTTTGCTTTTTTTTGGAACAGTGTTACCCTTTTGACTCATATTTAGTTTCTGGTCCACTATGACCCCCAGATCCCTTTCCGCAGTACTCCTCCCTAGGCAGTCATTTCCCACTTTGTATGTGTGCCACTGATTGTTCCTTTCTAAGTAGAGTACTTTGCATTTGTCCTTATTGAATTTCATCCTATTTACTTCAGACCATTTCTTCAGTTTGTCCAGATCATTTTGAATTATAATCCTACCCTCCAAACCATTTGCAACCCCTCTCCACTTGGTGTCATCCGCAAACTTTATAAGTGTACTCTCTTTGCCATTATCTAAATCATTGATGTAGATATTGAACAGAACTGGACCCAGAACTCATAATGCCCTCCCAGCATGACTGTGAACCACTCATAACTACTCTATGGGAATGGTTTTCCAACCAGTTTTGCCCCCACCTTATAGTAGCTCCATCTAGGTTGCATTTGGAGAAGTTAAGCTGACTGGTCTGTAATTCTCCAGGTTGTCCTTATTTCCCTTTTTATAGATTGGCACTTTATTGCCCTTTTCCAGTCTGTTGGAATTTCTCCCATTTTCTATGACTTTTTAAAGATAATCATTAATGGCTCAGATATCTCCTCAGTCAGCTCCTTGAGTATTCTAGGATGCATTTCATCAGGTCCTGGTGACCTAAAGACATCTAACAGGTCTAAGTAATTTTTGACTTGTTCTTCCCTACCTCATTTTCACTGGCATTCACTATGTTAGAAGCCCAATCACCATCAACCTTCTTGGTAAAAAATGAAACAAAGAAGTCATTTAGCACCTCTGCCATTTCCACATTTTCTGTTATTGTTTCCTTCCCCCTCCCCCATTGAGTAATGGGCCTACCCTGTTCTTGGTCTTCTTCTTGCTTTTAATGTATTTGTAGAATGTTTTCTTTCTATTCTTTATGTCTGTAGCTAGTTTGACCTCATTTTGTGCCTTGGCCTTTCTAATTTTGTCCCTAAATACTTGTGTTATATGTTTATATTCATCCTTTGTAATTTGACCTAGTTTCCACTTTTTGTAGGACTCTTTTTTGATTTTTAGATCATTGAAGATCTCCTGGTTAAGCCAGGGTGGTCTCTTGCCATACTTCCTGTCTTTCCTATGCAGTGGGATAGTTTGCTCTTGTGCCCTTAATAATGTCTCTTTGAAAAACTGCCAACTATCTTCAATTGTTTTTCCCCTTAGACTTGCTTCTATTGAGATCTTACCTACCAACTCCCTGAGTTTGCTAAAGTCTGCCTTCTTGAAATCCATTGTCTTTATTTGACCCCTTACAAGTGAGCAAGGTAAGAAGGGTGAAGGGGAGAATAGACTGGATTTGTAACTTGTCAGAAGACAACATTGCAGGATGAATGTGATGAGTCAATGACTCAGTCTACACCTCCTTTTAGGGGTAGGGATAAGGTAGACACCTGAAGGTCCCTGTACCCTTCACTCCCCTCCTATGTATAGTTCTGATCTAGCAAGGAGCTGAGCACTCTGGCCCTGATCCAGTGAAGCAATTACCCATGTGCTTAATTTGTTAGCGTGCAAGTAGTCCCACTCACTCCAAGTTTGCTGGATCAAGGTCAGCAGGACTGGGCCTTTTGGTTGCTACAGCTATAGTGAGGAAGAAAGCAAAGGGTAGAGAGATACAGGAGGAAAAGGCAGAGTCTGTCCTACTTGGGATCTGGTCTGCTTTTCCAGGTGGATCAGATTAGAGAAAGGAGCTAGAGTGCGGCGCATTGAGTATTGTGCAACCCTAAAAAATGATGCCACAAAAGCACCCAGTGTTTGATTTTGAAAACATGGTTGCCTTGCCAGAAGGAAGAGTCTACAAACTATGTGGTGGATGGGGCAGGCAGCATGAAAATGCTGCATATTGTTTACTGGAAAAAGTTCTCAGTAATGCAGTGGTGATTTTTATTTATAATGGATTTTTTAAAAATAAATATTTTAAAGTCTGGAAGAAATTCTCCTCTGGATCCTCTGGGCTGTATTGTGCTATCGATTCATGCATTCAACTGTCATTGGTGTCAAACCTATTTTGTCAAATCTGTATTTCTGAAACACTTGTCCCTCCAAAAGACATAACCCCCCCCCAAACCAACAAACCCTCTCTAATCTTCTGTTAGTTTGAGCTATTAGCAGGTTCAAAACTAATGATGGGTGAACCTCAAAAGGTCTGAGATGTCAATGGGAGTTGCATGTCTGGATCAAGGGCACAACCTGACCCACATTGATTTAAGGTAGATCAAAATGTGGGTCTAAGATACTTGCTAATATCACTTTAAGGAAGAGAGGAATAGCATTCCAAGGAGTTTTGTTGATGTTCTTATGTATGCACTGTGTTTAAAATAATAAATAAATACATTTTTCGTGCATTCAAAATTCCAAGCTGCAGAAAATTTCCTCTTGTGATGAGAAGCATTCAAAACAAAAACATGTGGCCTGATTTGTCTTTTATAGAAATCAAAGGCTGCATTCTAAAAAGACTTCCTTTACCACACAAATGTAGCAGATGTTTTTTAAGATTATAGCTGCACAAGCAATCCACAGTTTAAATCTTAGAAGCATTTAAGTTTTTAAGAGAGGAAGAGTCTGTGTGTTATACCATGATGAACTGAAAGTTACTAGAAGGGGGATTGTTTAAGACAGGTAAATGATGATAATGATAAACAGTAGATATGATCACTATTATATTCATGAAGGAAAATAAAGTTAGGAAAGATCAGACTGTTGCAGTCAACACTTTGGCTAGTAGGTTAATCAAGACACCTATTCACTGCCGTAGGTCAGAATATACATATGCAGTGCAACGCGCGCGCGCGCGCGAGAGAGAGAGAGAGAGAGATCTGCTCTTATTTTGTCCTTACTGAAGCCAGAGACTGATTACAAATAAAGGATCTGATTTTGTGTTCACTGAAGTCAATGGGATCAATGACTGTAGGGACAGCCTTTAAGTAAAGGCATCCAGATTTTTCTCCTTCTCCAGCATTATTATAATTGCCTTCTCTCTCCTAATCAGAGTTGACCAGTAATATACACACATACAGCCCAATGCTGGTAACAGGCTCAAAGATTTTCTTAGGCAGTTTCTGTTCCTTGCCAGATTACATGCTGGATATGCTCTCTAGCAGCGGTTCTCAGATGTGAGTTGGGCCCCCAAGGTGGGTTGAGACCCCATTTTAATAGGGTCGCCAGGACCAGCATTAGACTTGCTGGGACCCAGGGCTGAAGCTGAAGCCCAAGCTCCACTCCCATCTGGAGCAGTGGAGATGGGGTTTCAGCCCCTTCTACCCACACCCAGGGAGACAAAGCTTGTGCTCCACCTGCCCATTCCCAGGGTCATGCAGTAATTTTGTTGTCAGAAGGGGGTCATGGTGCAATGAAGTTTGAGAACTGCTGCTTTCTAGCATACTGTTTCGGACACTGCTTTGGTGGGGTCAACAAATGTATGCATGATCTAGTCTGGCAATGGCAGGGTAAAGCACAATGCAGGACTGAGGTTGCAATAAAACATTGTACATGGGGACATCTTGACAAATTTAGGAGGTGTGGTTCGTATGTCAATCCTAGTGAGCTCATTCCAGAAGAGCAGGAGGCTGGGCATGAAAAGATGGGCAGAAAGAGAAGATCAGGAATAAAAGAGGTAGATAATTTCAAAGGAAATTTCTCAAGGAACTTCCTGCAGTTCCATAACTGCATCTAAAATGTTTTCTGATTTACGTATTATTTATTACTTGTATTTTGGTAGCATTTGGGAACCCTAGTCATGGACTGGGACCCCATTGTGCTAGGTGCGGTACAAACCCAGAACAAAAAGACAGTCCTGGGGTACTTCACCAGCAATGATACCAGTATAACCTCAGTACAAAGGTAAATAAATGCTTCATATTAAGCATGAGGGCTCTAGAATATAAGATGTATGTCAGAATTAGATATTTCAGCCTTCTGCTTCCCCAGGAAATGTAAGAGTATTGTTGGCAGAACGAGACAATCTGTTATTCAAGGGCTGCTCCACCATCATAGGAAGCACATATTGATTTTTGTGAACTATTAACCCATTCTTTTCAGGAACACACAGTGATGGATGATGATGTAGGTTAATTCTATTTCGCTCATGAAATCTTGTGAGGAAGACATTGGGCATTAGATTACCATGGGGTTACTGCATCGATCAACCATTACTTCCAGGTGGAAAATCACGGACCATGTCGTGGGAAGTGAATCATTGCTGCTTCTCTGCGCTTTGCCATACTTGGGGGAACTTCCTGAATCAAACTATTTCTTCTCTATACTTTTCAAATGCTGCAAATCCCCCAGATCTTTCTTCAGTCTGAGATTTTTTTTTAAGGAAGTACCTCAAATTCTTGGTCTGAAAAAATCAAAAAAACGTAGGACCATGTTCCTTTTTCTAGAGGTCCAATTGTTATCAGGTTGGTGGTCAGGAACTGGAGTATTGTCAGGAAGGGGAAGGTGGAGTGAAGGAACTCTCATGATCAGAGGCAGAATTGTACCATTCATGTTCTGTTCCGACTATTAATTAAGCAATCCATAGTGATTATATTGCCAAAGTATACTCACCTCAGTTTGTATTGTCACTAATTCTTCCGCTCCTTGCAGCTATATGTTAGTGCTGAATTTTTTGCCTTGCTGTTGTTTGGTTTTGTTTTGTTTTCAGACTGGGTAATACCAGACTGATCAGCAAATATAGGGAAAAGCAGCATGTCAATTGCATAAACTCTTGGTGCTAAAACTGTACATAAAGCATAAGTGTGGCTTGTTGCTCAGAAAATAAAATTACTGTTGAGACTTGAAATATTTTGGGATCATGGAGAGAGTGCTGGAAATTATGCTCATGTGAGAAAGGTTAGGCTGAGAGAAGAAAGCACTGAAAAAATGAGGTAGGACTGAAGAGATCTGCAGCAGTAAAAATATGCATCTTGTTAAAGGCTCAAGATAGTGTTATTAGAGGTGGGCGTTTTTGTCATTCCTGAAAAGTGTTGAGAGGAAGTAAAATTGTAGGTGGATATCATCCATGAGAGAGTTTTTCATTGCCTTAACAATTGCACAGCAGTAAGCTGTTGTGCTTGGAATGGGATCTTCTTTGGAAAGCTATTTGGTGAAGTAAGCAGTGTCCGCAGCTTTAATTTCTAGCAGCACTCTACATCCTTGCCATTGACCCTCCATAAGGTGCTTCCTGATGACTGGAGGAGATCAGTTTTGTGACCATCAGTTCCTAGCTAATGGAAAGTAGTGTCACAAATTCTGACCTCAGTTAAATGTATTTGGGATTGACAAGTTATCTTCTGCAGCTCATGTGTAGACAGTTCTATATTGAGGTTCCCCACTGGCTACCAGGTGTATAGTTCCTACCACATGTGGCTTTTTTAATAGGACTTGAAGCAAGTGCACCAGTTTCCCTGCCTTTGAGCTAAAGATCGTCAGTGCTAGCTCTATATTCCAAGGCTGTCTTTGATAGAGATCTTATTTTCCTGTGGTCCCCTTTCACACAAAGGCCAAGAGCTGAGGCCCTGCAGTAAGAGTTAATGTACATCACTGAGTCAAAGAGCCAATCCAAAGGCCATCACACACTTTCATAATGGATCACAGTTAAGCAGTTGTGGGGGAAGGTTTTGTCATGATTCTGGCAGAGCTTGGAACTGTCCAGAGCTGACATTTAGCTAAAAGACATCTCCATTAACTCAGACCAGCAAGAGTCTCTGCTCTATTTAATTCAGGCTCCCTCACACTCTAAACGAGACATTTACTGGAAGGCTTTACAGTAATGCTTGCAGGCTGCTGAGTGCAGCGAGACTGTGTCAAAGAAAGAAGAGACATTGGAAAATGTGAAAGGAAGCAGAATAGACTCAGAAAGACTATTATTGGGGGGTAAAACCAAAAAGAGACAGACAGCCTTCACGTTCTGCTCTTTCTCCCAGCAATTTTTGCAGGCATCACCTCAAAAAATATAAATAACTAGAGTTTAGTAAAATAAAATCTGTAACAAAGTAGAATGAGATTTGGAAGGTTACTGTCTGTGCATTTCATGAACCTCCCGTTCTTCCATGTAGACAATCATAGAAACAGGATGTTGAGAAGAAAGTTTTGGGAGGGGGAAGGAAACCAGTGTTATTTAACCAGCAGTGTAAATAAACCTGATCTGAATAATTTCTTTAAATTCTTTCATGTAAATCTTAGTGCTGCTGGATGGAGCATCCCTGGAGATGGAAGGGCTTTATATTTCCTCACATTGTTCCAGCAGCATGCCCCAGCCCTAGGATCCACGGTCCACTTCTAGGGATGAGACAGCAAGTCAGTAACCATGGCCTGTTCTGTCCTTTGTTTCTTTGTTAAATTGGATGCTAGACCTGGGAGAATATTTTAAAAAGTAAAATTTTTGAGCAAATTTTTAAAAAGTGTTCCCTTAGCCATGTATTTTAAATTTCCATGAGCAATATTGGAGGAGTACATTTATTGGCAGGAATGTAATGGGAGCAGCACACTTCAATCAACTATTGAAGAATCCTATTTATCGTCAGATCAAGACTGGATGCCTTTCAAAGACAAGTTATAGGGTTCAATACAGGAGTAACTGGATGAAATTCTATCATTTGAATTCATAATTGCAAGTACAAGAGAAATTTGGCTCTAAGACCTAAGCTTATTGAATCAGGGAACAAAAACATATAAGGTGACCTATGCATCCAATCAAAAGAACATTAATTTCAAATAGTTGTATTGAAATAGTCCAGAATTCTCGGCAGAAATTATTTAGCAAATAATTTTGTGTAATGAACAAAGTGAAGAAAAATCATAACCTGTCTGTGGACAATTTACGAACAGAAACAGAAACAAAATACATTGACCAGTGTATTTGCTAGGAATTATTCTTCCAGCTCTAGCAGGCAATGCTCCACTAGGAACACCAGAAAAAGATCACTACCAGCTCATTACACACAGGCCAATGAACAGCTGTTGGTAATGATTTTTGACCACTGCTGACCAGGCCAGGTTGAAATCAGTGACCTAGACATGATGGGCTCTCCAGCTCATTAGCAATCCACTATGAATGTTATGTTTTAAATGACCAGCATTTCACTTTTAAGCAGCTAGCATTTTCAATAGAGTTTACACTAGAGCATCATGATTTTTTTTAACATAAAAAAACAACTTTATAAAAACTCCTCCCTTGACAGTGCTTTGAAATGGGTTGGAACAATTTCCAACTGAGCAAAGATTAGTATCGCACAGCCAGCTTGGCTGCAGTGGTGGTGGTGGTGAAGTTCCATTTTATTTACCTAGGACAGAGGATTGTTGAGGACAACATAAAAGTCTTGCTTCAAGGATCAGCTGGGGTGGTGTTTGGGTCACACATCCAGCAACGCCAGCTGGGGCTGCATTAATTGGCTAAAATCTGCTCAGAGTTTCTGGCTAATAACCAGCAGACACCATCATCTCGGGACGGTGAGGGGGGGAGGGAAAGAGAGGAAGGAGTGGCATCTCAATGCAGATCAAATCAAATGCATTGCAATATAATTCACAAAGGACAGTGTATAGATCGAGTGAGAAAATACTCTGAATTCCTTAGCTGGGAAGCTACTGATTGGCACATACAGAGAACCGGTAGAGGGTTTCACTGGGGTGGAGGATTATCCTGGTTTCCCCCTTCACATACATCTCAGCTTCTTTTCCCAGCAGCCCATGAATCACTGTAAGACCATGAGATTTTCCCTCCCAACTGTAAACATTATCTTTTAAAACAATCAGCCTTTAAAACAGAGTCAAGGCACCCCACCCAGTTCTACCCCTGAGTGAACGAAAAAAGAAACAAGCTGCTGTTTTTAAATGAACAAGGTGCCTTTTCCGAGTGAAGCCGATCACCTTCACATACCACTTATCATAGGGTTAATATTCTAGATAGTCTCGCTTTAAAAAAAATCATAATTGATTAATAAGCGCAAGCCTAAAAATGAACAGTACACATCTCTCCTGCCTTCCAGCAGCTGAGTACCACTATATTTTGTGTATGATAGGTTTTGGGGGGGCAGCGAGTCAGTGATTAGCTCTTGAACTTCTGCTTAAATATGCATGCAGCGGAAGTCATAATACACATCTCCACATTGCTCCTCAATTAATTTTCCATTTATATCCTCCCGTACCTTCCTCATTCTGTTTGCATTTAGAATTAATATTTGCAGGATAAATGGAACCATCTTGGGCACTGATGGGGGAGAAAAAAAGAGAGTCAGAGAAAGTGCTCCTGGAACCCCTTATTTTATTGGAGTTGTGTGTAAAAATAAATGTTGTGTTCAGCAACCATTATAATTAATTTGACACAAGTGGCCGGGAATGTTGCTAAAGCCTTTTATCTATGGAATTAGATGATCCCTTCAGAGTTACTTAAAGAGTAACACACTCAGGCAAATTAAAAAAATATATCATATTTCACTAAAACCCCATTAAACCGTCACTTACTTTTTTCTGCAGTTCCTTTAGCACCATTTCCTTGGCAATGCATTCGTGCTTGTGCACTGCAAAGAGAGGCATTATCCTATATTATTGTGCCTGTCCTCCCCATCACCTGCTGCACTCAGCAATTTCACAATTCAAATTGCGTGCACATAATTATATAAGCAAAAAGTGTGCATGCAATTGTGTGTTAAATTTGCACATGCATTTAACACCGTTACACATGCAAGCACCACAGTGGCACATGGGAGTGGCTAGTTCTATTCTTGTCCATGTGCAATGATCCTATTTGCCTCCAAAGTTAAAGTCGTTGTGTGTGAGGAAATTAGGTGTTCACTTGTGCATTGCACACGAGCCATTTTGAGCTCCAATGTTTGCAACATCTTCACAGTTGTTTTCCCTGGTAGCAAACAGTGGTGTCATGTACGCTGGCACTAACATCTCGGAATGAACCAGCGAGGAGAAAGCAGCTGATTGTAAAGTGAAACTTCCAATTTGCACATAAATAACTTGCTAACTTGGCCTTCTTGTAAAAGTTTAGTTTAAATTTTGTAAAGGCCTGGGTGTAATTTATTGCCACTTGAGAGAATGTAGTCTAGATATAGATGTTGCTAGAGGAATGGTTAGCTTGTTCGTGCCCGAAGTGTTATCTTACCTGAAATCACATTGCTACTTTACTAATAAAATGGGTATTCCTGGGTACATAACAGGCCATAAACAATCATGATTAATACCAGGAAGTAATTCAGAATGAAATAAACCCTTTAAACCAAGATCCATCTTCAGGGCTGGGTGAATGTTTAATCAAGACTTTAGCAATCTGTCCCCAGTGACTGGTGTGTGTAAGTCCAGACTAAAGAGCAAAGGCAGAAAGGTGAGAAGGAAAGAGAGTGACATGGAAAGAAACAGAGAAAATCTGGAGCCTGACATGGTGCCTGGTTTTCTTCTTGCCCTCAGCTTGGCTTCTAATTTTGAAGATGTAGTTTTGCCCCTACAAATAGTTGCATCCACAACTTTGTGCCTGCAGCAAAGCGCTGGTGCAAACGATAGCATTTAAATGGGCTGGCATGGATTTTCAAACATAGCCTGAATTTTTGCAATGAATTCTGGGTGCAAATAGTAGTTAAATGTCTACTTACCTGCTGATGCCTGTAAATCAGGTAGCTAGACATTTAACTGCTATGATTTGTGCCCACAAAGAATTGTGGGTGCGAAAATATGGATAAAAGTTTTTACAGGTGCAAAAACACAAAGGCCAGGCTGATGCTCAACTAACAACATGGGTTCTAAATACTAAAGCTGTCTGAAAGTCCTTGCACATTCAAAACCATGGATGTAATTATCTTCGGGCACAAAAGTGTCTACTATGTTAGAAGCTGTTACAGAAAGCCAATCCCGAGCTAACTTGCAGATGCTTTCAGTATGCTTTTTTAGTACTGAGGTTATGTATAACAACTCTAGTTCTGCAGGGCAATAGTCCACACGTTTTAATTCTGCAGGTTATGTTGCAAGAGAAAGATCGTCTCATTGCTCCATTTCCCTTCCTAACTGCTCAATCCTCCACAACTCAACACTCAAAATACTAGCAGACCAGTGGGATGGGCTCTGCAGCGCACAGGCGGTCTAAAGACGACAGTTTAAGAAGAACTGCTGTACGGAACGTAATAGAATTCTTAGCTGTTTCCTGTTTGTGACCTAGCTTGCTCTATGGAAGGCTATTCATTTACTACACACAAGATGTTTGTTAGTATGGTGAAGAAGTCTTCTGTGCAGCAGCCGCTTGTGCTAAAAAACCATTCTGGCCCAGATTCCCCCAGGCATGAAGGCCATTGTGCATCACAACCCATGCAACAAGGCCCTCAGACAGTTCTAATTTATACTGAGGGATCTGCCCAGCACACAGCCTCCCCTGATAGTGGATCAAAGCCACCTTCTCCCCACTCATCCACCCAAGTTGTATCAACATCTGGGCCTTTGTCAATGGATTAAAGAAATCATCCCATCCACTTGTTGCCTGCGAAACAGCATGGTCACTGCCTCAAGCTCTCCAATCCTTTGGGAGTCCTGCTGAGTTCAGTGACATTGCCCTGTCTTCTCTCATAGTGCCACCGTCATCGCTAGCTGTTCAATGTACATGTGGAGCACAAGATATGAATATATCATTCTCTTTTCCTGGAACTGCCTGATTACCCTTGTGTTCAGATTTCCTGGGCACAATGAGATCACATAGAGAATGTGTCACACTATGGGAAGAATGCAGAGGGCAAAGCATAATAATAATAATGATCCTGCCCTGAAAGGTCTGAGTTAGTAGACTGACAGGGAGATTCCTGCAATCTCAAGCACGAGGACTGCAATGCATGAATCTCATCCTGGCAGAACAGGAGCGGCACATTGCTTTTTGTGATAAGATTACTTATCAAAGGTTAATGACTAATCTGTTTACCCGAGCTTCATTAATCAAAGATTTACTAGAAGTCAGATTCATATTGCCACTCAGGGCACAGACAGCTTCACTTCCAGGTTACAAACTGCAGCTGCACAAACTGCACAAAGCATATAACTCAATGCAAATTGAGGTTACTAATGTGTGTGACCCAGTGAACATTTAAAAAAAAAAACCTCAGAGGGGACGATATCTGTGCACATGAGGATCACGTGCACTTTACTCTAGAGAAGAGTTCAGTGATGTCCAGCTGCAATATAATCTATTTCAACACCAGTTCAACCACCTGAAACTATTACAAATTTTTTATATCCTGAAATATTACCATATTCTTAATTGGAACTAACACATCAATAGCAGCACTTGAAGAGCTAAAAGAAAGCAGAAGATTGCCAAGAAAGTGTTACGTTAAGTAGTCAATGGACAGGCCTGGGAAATAGAACTTCTAGGTTCTGTTCCATGGAATCGTGTGTCCTTATCATCTAACCTCTGTATACTCATTAGTATAAGGGACATAATGAAATGTATCTACCTCACAGAATTAATTAATCCCGAGAAGCACTTTGAGAATTCTTATTTGTGAAGTGCTTTGAGATCCTGAGATCAGAGAGGCTGTAATTGGAGAAGTACGAATTCCACATCAGGTTCTTGCTGCCGACCACAAACTTCACCAAGTCTGCAGAACCTGTACCCCACTCACTATCATCCATGTTTGCCTTATTGATGAGAACACTGGAGCTCAGACATCTTCAGGTGTGTAACTGGTCTCAGTCTCCCATGCATGGACTTTTGTCAATTGACCTATTCACCAGTTTTAGCTCTGCAGACTCAAAGGCCAGCCAGATTTTTATATTCTCCTTCCCAACCAACCCTAAACCCTCTGTCACCAGAAGTTGCATCACATTGCATAAAACCAGAAAAGAATGGATGAAGGGTCTCATAGATACAACTCTATGGAAAAAAAAAGAATGGAAAATTAAAGCTGTTTGGAGAACATATGGACAGACACACTCTTTCAAGTCCTGGTACTCATTCAGGAGAGAGACAGATTATTATTTTGGTTACCATAAGAGCACAAATGTCACTTCACCAGCACACGAGTGGACCGTCACTCTGTTCCACCATCACAGCAAAGCAAAGCGGCTTGCTGACAACATGAAGTTGATTCACTGAATGCAAGAGCAGCAATGACGCATGCCTCTGTTCATGGGCTGCCACTTTGCTGGTTTATGCAGGGTCTTGTGTTTATTTTTATTAGGGGGTTAATTTACATATACACTATTTACATAATGTAAAAAGCATTTTGTATGTATCTAAACTAGACACTTTGCTCTTGGGTGCCCTGGTGTTATTTACAGCTCACGGCTATTATCATTCACTTTGCTGTTGGTCCCACTGATATTTCCAAGAGAGAAGAGAATCATAGTAAGGAAGGAAATAACTAGCTTGAAGGAAACCAGACTTGCAAACCACAGGCTGAAAAATAATTCCAGGTAGGCTTGAATCCCTTTCCACCACATGGTCTGATTTTCAGGGAAGGTCAAGTGACCATGATTGTGATGATAGCAGTGATACTCTAGGAGTTATACAGACTTCAATCAACTACTGAAATTGGTCTGTATGAAATATATCAAGAAGACGCTAAGAAGAGAGCATGAGAGGAGTACGCACATACTGGGGGGAGAGAGGGAAAACCAGGGGTCATTATCAGTTCTGGGAGATCAGTGCAAACTCAATATACTTATTAAACACATTTTAAATGTCATATGCTGTAAACTAATTCATTTGGAGCCAGATTGTGACCCCCTTACTCACAATTCCTGACTTCTCTATAAACTTCCCATATGACTTTGGACCAATCACTTAATTTCTCTGCGCCTGGATTCCTCACCTTCAAAAAACAGGATAAAATAATCATTGGCTCTTTGGGGGAAGAGACTCTTTCACCATGGGTTTGTACAGCTCCTAGCACAATGGGGCCTGATTGTGTTCTCTATATGCTACCGTAATACAAATAATAGATATGGATGTAATTTCTAACCTTGTTTTGAAAAATATCTAAAACTTTTCCAAAGTTTCTGAAACTCCCTTTTCTCCCCTCCCTCAGAAAAACAAACCAACCCTCCCACAAACAAACAAACAAACAAAAAAACAAATCAATACCACAACCACACCCTGCAAGGCTCTCTCTCTTATTTACCAAGTAAAGGCACCTCATTTCCTTGTTCATTTTTTAACCGTTGCTTTTGATGTCTCCTTATCGTAGAGACTCAAGAGAAAGAGTTGGTTTGTGTGGGAGGAGGTCAGATGGTTTATCTGTGCACTGTGAATGGATGTCACTATCTGCACATGGCAAGCCTGCCATCAGTATTCATTCAGTATCAGAGGGGTATTGAGCAGTGTGGACCAATGAGAGATACTGCTTCTAATAAGTGTTTTAGCTAAAGGCACCCTCACTCCTGAGAGCAATCAGTTCAATATGAAGTTGCTCTGTATATGTACAGAAGAGAAATTGCAGAGCTGTATATGCAGAGTTGTGTATGTTGGGAACTCCCTATAAAGCAGAAAAAACTTATATGCAGCCACAGATGTCACTTTATACCAGACACTATTTTTAAAGGCACAACTTCCTATTTTAAATTAAAACAGCATAACTTTTCTACTTTTTAAAAAAACGTGTAGCTCAAAAGACAGCCTCAAAATAAAACAAACCAATAAAAAATAGAAAAAAAAACGAACTGTTTGGAGGGTCAGATGAGCATTCAGGAGTGTTTCAGTGAGTTATTTCTATTTATGCTGGCTAAAGATCTGACCCTTGAGTTCCAAACATTTCCAATAAAACTGAAGGGAGGGAGAGAAGAGAATGAACAAATAAGTGACTTCGGAGCCAAAGACCCATTGAAAATTCTGGGGGAAAAAAATTCTCAGCTCCAGTTGCGATCTGTCAAAAATTGGCACAGTGAGGACACTTCCCTTCTGCTTCTGGACGTATTGCCTTACATAACTTGTGAGGTATTTAGAGATTCAGAACTGTATATTGTCTACCACATACATCACTTCATTATTGTAGGGCAGCTCATAAGCTCTGAGTCGTTAACATTTTTTTAAAATGTGGTAAGAAAACAGCATTGAAACATTTTTTCTTTGATTAATAATAATAATAAAAAAGAAATAATTGGCAGCGACAAGAGGTCCAAATTTAGCCCACTGATCTCGCCAGTGTCCCGTTAAGTAGCAAAGAAGGAGCAGCGTCCTTATTCCCAGGGACTGCAAGTCAACGAGACAAAGCTGACTTTTACAACTAGGTGTTTAGACAATCAAGAGCCTTTTGCTCAACATAAATGTCAGAGTGGCCAAACTGCTAGAACGTCTGCAAGAGACTAAGAAATGAAAAAGGCAAAATTCCACAGAGTGGTGCAAGAGACGTATCATATAATTGCAGGGTTCTGAAAGCATAATCTTTACTAAACCGGACAGATTTCCCAGCCAAAATATACCGTCTGGTGTCATTTATCAACAGCTGCTTTACAAAGCCATGCTATGGAACAATAATCATTGATAGCAAGCTTTGCTGTCATTAATAAACTGATATTGCTTTGATCCTTTGAAAACAATGAATTCGGTGCTGGTCTTTTAGCCCTGAAGATTCTAAAGATCAGTTATTACATGGACACTTTATTAATATTAATTATGTTTTAACAGTAGTCCCTATCATGAAATTCCCCGCCCCCCCCCCAAGACCATCTCACCCCTGATCTGGAGAGAGGAACAATCTCTACAGGTGACAAGTTACTGAATCATATACTAACGTCAAAACAACAGACAACACATGAAGAATCCAAAATTGGTGAAATTATTATTATTTTGCAAAGCTGTAACTTTAAAAATGGTTACTTCTTGTAAATTATTCTTACTAAAACTTAGGGGTTTTTGCTGCTTTCTGCTGAATTCTGCCAATACCTTCCTGTTGTGCTGTTGAAAAAAAATTCTTAAAGGGCCCAGCTGTGTTTACAACGGCACTTCCTGGATTTTTAACTTTTATTTTAAATTAGAGAAGACAATAGAGTCACAGTTACCTCTACATCACCTAGCCTACAGTCCTGGGATTTTATGATTCCATCTACCATACAGAAAAGGGGGGTGGGCTTTTTCATGGGAACTCAGTGGTATCTAATGGAATTCCAGTACAGGACAGGGAAACTCTAAGACTGCCCATCTGTTCTTAGATGGTAGATGATTTATATGGTGTCTCTCTTACAAGACAAAGGGCTGGCTTTAAAGAAATATAACCTACAAGCATTGGAGTTACAGTAAGGATACTGTTGGCCAAACTTTCACAAGAAGTCCCATGCACCTCCTGTGATCACTGACATCTATATTTTCAAAACAAACATATGCAAGCATGACCTAGTGCACTCTGGGGCTTCCGAACTCCACAGTTATAAGGCTGAGACCAACAACTACAGTGGAACCCATCAGAATGTCTGGGACGACAGAGTGAATGGGTTTCCTCCTACCCAGATGTCAATGCAAGGGGATTTGGCGGCAAGAAGCCAACCAGCTTGTCCCGAAGAACAGATGCAGTCAGGGAAATTGTCCAGCAGGACTTCCCCAGAAGGGTTAGGATGAGCGAGTGGGTCAGCAGATCCAGGAGAGGGTAGAAGGCAGTTGCTCTCTCACTCAGGAGGTGACAGTGAGGAAGGAGACATCCTGGGCCTGTTGAGTGATGGAAATGGTACAGGAAGAGAGAAAGTTACAGAGTTTGACCTAGAAAAGGGTCCAACAGTTCTGATAATTTTAATAAGCACCCACATTTCTGGGTACTCTTCCAAATTTAAAACCCAAAGCTATGGAGGTTCACTGTTAACTAGCATCAAGGTCAATGTTCCATATCCCATTTTGATATTGTTCTCCTTATGGCACAACCATGTAAGACATTTAACTCCAGCACCTCTCGAGCAAATCAGCAACCCACTAAAACCTTAAGAGTTTGGTAAGCATGCTTGCAGAAGAGATCACATTCAGAGTTTGCTCTCAGAAAAGAAAAGTAAAAGTGCATGCTTTTAGGGCCTATGCCCAGTTAGATCTCAGCACAGACCGGTGAACCCTCATCATCTTCAATGGGATTACACTCAGAAGCAGAGATTAACTATGCAACAGATCTTTGCAGGATCAGGACCTTCATTTCCAGGTGGGACTTAATAGCTGGTGGTTCTTGGCAGAAAAAAGAAGACGACCTTTTTGAATATCATCCTGAACATTTACAAAGCAATAATAAATAGATGATAGCCTTGGAGGTGTGATTTGTTTGTTTTATGAATCACAGAAGAGCCCATAACTCAGGAGAGATTGAGGCTGAAGCAAGTTGTATGGGATCTTGCATTACAAGTGGAGCTTACTGTTTTATCTCATGAAGCACCATCGGTCACCAGTCTTCATTGTAGTAGTTTAATGTTAGTGACAGAAGAATTGAGTTTTAACATTTTAGAAATGTTAGTTTCTGTTTGGCTTTGCCAGGGGTTTTTGTCAGAAGTTTGGAAGCTTTCATAGTTAGGTGATCCTCCCAGCATAGAGTTGTTTTAAAGAACTATCCAGGCCATACACCTGCAACCATTTTAATGTCATAGAGCTTTAGGTGACTAATATGGTAATAAACAGCCCCCTAACCCCTAAAATGGATTCAATTGAAGGGTTCTGGTACCACTAATCCTGTCAAGTTAACATTATGCAATATCACTTCAACAGAATACCTCACTGCACATTTTATTCACCATTGCCAGAATTGCTTTCCCAATCCCTACCACTCCAGTGCAACATTGCTCTGCTCTCCCACGAGCTACAGCTACTTGTTCAAGTCCACCAGAATGATTTTGCCATATTGCTTATCCTTGCACCAGAATTTCAGTGGCCATGATTAATTAGAACCCATAATTCATGGGCATTGTTAAAACATCTGTGAACCACAAAATTTTATTTTTGGACTGCAATGATCTTGTGGGTTTGCGACTTTATCTTCCATTGCTATATATTGTATCACAATATCACACTTGTGAATCTTACACAAATTACACTAAGATATCTTGAAACACCCACCTTTTATAAATCTATTACAATCTTCCCCGTTATCATCATATCCAAGACTGCAGATGCAACAGGAGAATTAACTTGATGAAATGTACCATTCCAAACTGTTTCTAAAAAACATCTTTCAGGGCATCTCTATCAGCGCATGGATTCTTACTGGTTTTCTTTCTTTTCTTCTTTTCCAGAACCATTTGCTGCTTCTTAGTTGTGGTAAGCAATTATTTGTGCTTTAAAACAAACTCCATGAAGAACATTTTTCAAGTGGAGATCAAAGAGCAAAGCAAACATAAAAGCAGTCTTATAAAAATTGCATATTAAAGAAACTAAGCTACATCCATATGCCAATTACATCCAAACCTCATGTCTCCTTCTCTATAAGGCTGTTACAAGGAGATAGGAATGTTGCATGTTATGAAAACAGCTTGCGTTATAGAAGAGGAATTTGTCACACAACTGGGAGCTGGCATATATGTAGTAACCTTATACTGGCGATACAGGGCTTGTATACACAGAGAATTTAATCAGCAGCTTTTTGACGTGTAGTGGGTAACACACAACACACAAGCTGCGCTAATATCATGCAGACAGGATGCCTGTGCCCTCTTTCAGTTTGCATTACTGTGTACATATGGCAGCAGCTTGCTGCATATTGAGAGTGTGGCATGCTTGGAGGATATCCCATGGTCCTCCCCTGAGCTGATTGCTCTTTATCTGGATCTGGCTGGCATTCCAGTTGTGACCCCTTGCTGACATCTTCTTAGCAATGTCCACAAAAAGATCTTTCTTTTGGTGGCTGGCCACAAGAGCTACCTGCAGCTACGTGCTTCTCCCCAGATGGCAATGAGATCCAGCATTTCAGCAGGCCTCCAAGCAGATGCTCAAGGCATATAGTAAGACTTCTGGAGTAATATCACAGCACTGGTGATATACTAAAATCCAGGAGCAAATGAACAAATTCTGATATCATGTGGCTGCTTCTCCAAAGGTTATTGTGGGCCTGTCTACATGGAGGATTTTAAACTGGATTAAGTTGAGCCAATCTGGTTTGAAAATAATTCATTATAGCACACAAACACCTCATTTATCACAAACTCTGGAGTCCTTTTTCAAAGTGAACTAAGTTTGATGCATATTGACTTAGATCTATTTTTCATGTGCTCATTACTTTGGCACTCCTCCAACAGCTATCCCACACTGCTTTTGTGGGCAACCCTTACTGACCTGTCTGTTTACCTCTGTGCCCTCCACTTGTCTGGTGTCAAGTTGACTGGATGTCTCCTCCCCCCGTTTAAAATCTAGCACAGGGCCAAAATTTGCTATATGCTCCTGGATTTGAGTATATCAGCATTGCTGCGATATTATAGTCAGGTGTTATCAGTAGTTCTGAAATTTGGGGAATAAAATGTCATTCTGCAACTCACCAAACCGCATCAGTTTAAGAACTTTACATTAGCCTTCAGCAGCCAGCATAGCCCTACTTCCTTAAGCAAATGTTTGCCACCTACTGTGGCACATTCAGTGCTCAGATCCAAAAACCACCCCTAGACGCCTTGTCATGTAGGCCCCTGTGCATCATTCTCCTGTAGTTTTCTTCTACTTTAACATTTCTGCACCAAAAGTATCCTTCCCATTGACTCTTGCCAATTGGGTCACACAGCAGTGCACCCAAAACCATTTTTGGATTGGAGCAATGTAAAGGACTGATGATAGTTCTCACAGTGCAGATATCTGCATGGTGTCAAGGTTCCTTATGACTATTTTTTAATACAGTGGTTAAATACAATTAGACTTCAGGATGTGCAATTATGGGAGATTCTCAAAGAGAAGTGGAAACAGAATAGATGAGCTAATGACACGTAGTCCAAATTCTGCTATCACATCCATGCAACCCTAATAGCTTCCTTCTTGTACCTTCTGTGGTTTCAAAGATTGTTGGGAGCTCTATGTTTCAAGGCACTGAGACACCAAGGTATATAAAGTGTTATTAAACATTCCTGTTCTTCATGAGTATAATTACACAGTGCTGATTCAACTCCCAAAGTCCTGCCCCAGCAGGGACTGGTGATAGGTTCTCTGGTGGCCAATCTTTTCTCTGGTTGTTCCAAAGTCCTGAATAAGAATATGAAGAAGAGGTCTCCAGGACATTACACCTTCTGTCTAGTGACTCACAATACACTCAAGGTATGTGGGTATTCATTATCTAGAGCCTAGTGTACATCTAGAGTTAAATACTGTCTGGTAGGCTGCTGGCTTGTCCCCTCTGCCCAGGAAGGGTTGACACTGCATCCAAGGTCTGGTTCAGGACCTTTTCCTCCTCAGGACCTCAGCTTTATATTTTCCACATGAGAACTGGCAACACAAATTCCACATCAATTACCCCTTCCACCTTAACCCAGGGCCTTTCACAGGAGCCTACCTACTCCCTACAGGTTTCCACTCTATAGGTCTCTTGCCAGAGAATCATACTCCACTCCAGGGCCTGCCAGAGAAGTCAACCTGCTTGTCCCAGGGGCTTCCTGTCAGAGCCCTCCTGCTCCAGCATTTCACTAGCCCAACTGAGACATTTGCTGGCTTTTATAATTACCTGATCCCTAGCTGATCAGTCTCTGCAGGGAAGTAGCTGTCATTACAGGTGAGGCTGGATCCAACTCCCAAAGGGCACAGAGCACAAGGGCCCAGAGCCTCAAAAATATGTAGGCACCTAACTCACATTTAAATCAATGGAAGTTAAGTGCCTAAATACCTTTGAGGATCTGGGCTGAGGCTCTCACTGATATTACAGGGCATATTTCTGCCCTCTCTGGCATCTATACCATTGAATTTTGCCCAGCTATCATGCAACTAAGGCTAGATTTTGGCCCCAATCATGTATTGTTGCTTCTGATAATATGGTGAAACACAGCTAGAACACAAAGTGAACAGGCAGGACTTTAGGGAAGCAATAGAAAGATACATGAATGCAGAGGAGGGTTGGGAATTTTGCTCGAAATACTTTTTTTTTATAAAATAATCAAAACCATTCTTTTCATTGCACCACATTAAAAAAATAGTATTTGTACCTGTGCCAAAGGTGAAACATACTGTAGGCCCATGGAAACAAAAGACAAGTGAAAAGGTTAATGAGAAAATGGTAACTGGCAGTTCTCACCCTGAGACAAGTAGTCTTATAAATACTTCTTCAGCAATGAGAATCTAATAGATTCTCAGTAGGCATAAATAGATGTAACCTCCATGACTGCAAAGGAGCTGCACCAATTCATACAAGCTGAGGACCTGGCCCTGAATATACCATATAATATGCCATCAAATCTATAGAATTGTGAGTCCCTAACAACATTTCGTGGTTCAACAGAGGGTGGAGAATTTTTATTATGGAAAAGTTAACAGCTGACCTTAGACATGGGGATAGGAATGTCTTACAGATGAGCTCCCACTGACTTACTTGGGAATTGGATTGGGCCCTTGGCCGTCATTTTTAGAACAGGAAAAAGACAAGACAAATGGAGCAGAGAGACCTGGGATAGACAGAAAATTCTTTTACTCTGAAACATTGAGTCCTTGGCTTCTCATCTGTGAGAAACTATCGTCTGTTGAACCACAAAATGTATTAAGGGGGCTTTTCCCCCTTCCACGTCCTGCCAGAAAACAGTTCAATGCTATCAGAAGGTAGGAGTACAATTTTGTATCATGCATTGGATATGTCTTTTAAACTTGGAGACCCAAAAATACTACCACTGAATTCACTAGTAATTTTACTTTTGTTATATCCATTTTGAGGTTTAAAATCTTTGTCTATTACTCCTGTGCTTTGGGACATTCTCCCAGAATATGGATAAAGTACCTTTTCTCCCCCTTCACTCCAGCAGTCATCTGATAAATTTTTGTGGGTTTTCTTTAAAGGAGACAGGGGTCAGAAGCCATTGAAAATAGCCATTTATAACTGTATTCTGTTACACATATGCAAGAGGAAGCTGCCATGCACCTAATGAGGAACCAGTTTTCTAGGGGAATTTTCGCATTTATTCATGTAATTGCATTTGTCTTCTATAGCATGTTTAATAAACTCTCTATATAATTTGAAATGATCCCTTTGGATCTTAGGGAGTTTATCATCAACTTCTCGGTTTCTGTAACCAGTTTCTCTTTTAGCACACCATTCCTTGGTAGTTAGAAAGATGTTTTAATTGTATATAGTTAAATATAGCACTTACCTATACTGAATGGTCTTTGCAATGTCTATGGGGCCATCATTTCCTCCCCTTTAATTAACAATCCTCCTCTGTGCAGGGCCACTGTTAAAAATGGGATCAATGTCTCCTGGAGAAAAGTTTGGATTGGATCCAGTTGGGCCTGATTTTTGAGGGAGCCTGATTTTTATGGGACTGTGTGGGGGCCAGTTTGTATGGAAATGGCAATAGTCAGTGATATCACATGGCTTCAGCCCCTAACCAGGCACAACCTCTGCTGTGCTGAGTTTAAGCTCCACCTTTGTCTGCTGTGATCCACACCCCTATTCTGACTTACCCATCATCTTATTATATATCCGTCCACTTCAAATCCTAACATATGTTCCTGGTCCTCAAGCCATTGTTTTTCCTACATCTCCTTCCTGTCTACACTCTCCAGCATCTGTCATCTGAGGAGCTCATTAATTAATTAGACCTTGCAAAATTATCCCCATTTCACAGGAGAAACTGAGGCACAGAGAGATTTAAGGCCTAGATCCACAAAAGGTCCCTAGGTACCAGAACCACACACTTAGGTGCCTAAGTCTCGGGTTTAAGTGCCTCAGTCCCAGTTTTGGCTCCAGTATGATCCACAAAGCTCCCACCAAATCCCCTACGTGCCTAAACTCACTTGGTGCCTAAATTTTCAGTGTAAAATTTCCCTATATGTTTATGTTTCTGCTGACGGGCACACACACTGCTGCCTCCCTCTAGGCATCTGAATGCCTATCTCCGCACCTAAGCCCCAGAGTGAGTCACAACTGGGGACAGACAGGTTTGACAGACAGACCTTTGAGCCCACCTACTGGATTGAGTCTCATTCAAAATAAAGGAGGAGGTGTGGGGAGGTGATGGACATCTTATAACTGTTATCCCAATGGTTACAGCACTCACCTGGGATGTGGGAGACCCCAGGTCAATTCCCCCCAATTTCCCAGAGGAGCATTCTATAACCACGGAGCTGTGGGATACTCTGACGCAGGGTTACCTCAGTTTCTGCTGTTGAAGATGTTCCACAGTGGATTAAATAAGGAAAGTGATTGGAGCAGGAGGACTGGACCTAGTGTCTCCCACCTCCTAGGTAGGTGCCCTAACCATTGGGCAAGGCAGTCATTCTCCCTCTCTCGCCCAAATGACTATTTAAGTATTTACCACTCTAAGTAACTTGCCCAAGGTTACATAGTGAGTTAGTGTCAGAGACAAAAAAAGAAGTGAGGTGTTCTGGCTCCTGGTCCAGTGCCATGTTATATAAGAACATAAGAATGGCCATACTGGGTCAGGCCAGTTGTCCATCTAGCCCAATATCCTGTCTTCCAACAGGGGCCAGTGCCAGGTGCTTCAGAAGGAATGAACATAACAGGACAATTGTCGAGTGATCCATCCCCTGTTATCTAGTCCCAGCTCCTGGCAGTCAGAGATTTAGGGACACCTGGAGCATAGGGTTGCATCCCTGACCATCTTGACTAATAGCCATTGATGGATCTTTCCTCCATGAACTTCTCTAATTCTTTTTTGAACCCACTTACATTTCTGGCCTTCACAACACCCTGTATGTGTTGTGCGAAGAAGTATTTATTTATGTTTGTTTTAAACCTGCTTCCTATTAATTTTATTGGGTGACCCCTGGTTCTTCTATTATCCCCCTGTAATGGTCCCTCACCCTCCTGCTCAGAGGGAGGCCACTCAATCCGGAGTCCTGTCTGGCCAGGACAGCCAGAGCCCATAACAGGGCTCGGCGATCAGTAGTCACAGTCAGGCTTTAGCCTGGGTTTGGGCAGCTCCAGCTGTCAGCCTTTAAACTGAGTCTATAGTTGAGCTGGGGGCCTGGGCTTGAGGCACAGCAAACAGTCTACAAGGGAGCTGGTAAGGGAGGCTCCTTCTTCAGGGCTAGAGCTTCCCTGCACAGTGCAGGGAGTCAGCCACCCCAGGGTAGAGTAGCAGGGGGACGCGGGCCCACCCTACTCCACCATGTCCCAGTCCAGGGGATCCAGCCACAACACACTGACTGAGCCACACTGGGCTCTGTAGCCAGCTGCTCCGCGGCTGCTCCTAGGCCACTTCCTGCCTCCCAGAGGGTCAGTAACTGTGGCCTCCAGGCCTCTTCTGGCTCCTCGGGGTAGATGACAGCAGGCACTCTGGGCCAGTCCTCATCAGCATCTGGGGATTGGGACCAGCCAAGCGTAGGTTCCCCTATGGGATGTTGCAGAACAGGCGGAGCGTCCTTCTCCTCCGCAGGCTCTGCCCCAGCTGTGCTGCAGGGCTGGCCTTTTATACTTCCAGCCATGCCCCAGTACTTCTGGTGAGGGGGGCGGGGCGATCTAGGCTCCGCCCTCCAAGGGGAGGGTAATGATCCCTTGCTCTCCTGCTCGGAGGGAAGCCACTTGGCCTCCCTACACCCCTCTTAGTAATCTCTATTTTAAGATGAACAGTCCTAGTCTTTTTAATCTCTCCTCCTATGGAAGCTGTTCCGTAACCAAATCACTTTTGTTGTCCTTCTCTGTACGTTTTCCAATTCAAATATATCTTTTATGAGATGAAGTGACCAGAATTGCATGCTCTATTCAAGGTGTGGGTGTACCATGAATTTATATAGTGACATTATAATATTTTCTGTCTCATTACCTATCACTTTCTTAATGATTCCTAACATTCTGTTAGCTTTTTTGACTGCCACTGCACATTGAGGAGATGTTTTCAGAGAACTTTAGCAAAGCTTTTGATACGGTCTCCCACAGTATTCTTGCCAGCAAGTTTAAAAAATATGGATTGGTTTAATGGGCCAAAAGAAATCTGATGAGGTTCAACAAAAACAAGTGCAGAGTCCTGCACTTAGGACAGAAGAATCCCATGCACTGCTACAGGCTGGGACCAACTGGCTAAGCAGCAGTTCTGCAGAAAAGGACCTGGGGATTACAGTGGACAAGAAGCTGGATATGAGTCAACAGTGTGTCCTTGTTGCCAAGAAGGCTAACAGCATATTGGGCTGCATTAGTAGAAGCATTGCCAGCAGATCGAGGTAAGTGATTATTCCTCTCTATTCGGCACTGGTGAGGCCACATCTGGAGTATTGCATGCAGTTTTGGTACCCCCACTACAGAAAGGATGTGGACAAATTAGAGAGAGTCCAGCGGAGGGCAACAAAATGATTAGGGCACTGGGACACATGATTTATGAGGAGAGGCTGAGGGAACTGGGCTTATTTAGTCTGCAGAAGAGAAAAGTGAGGGGGGATTTGATAGCAGCCTTCAACTACCTGAAAGGGGGTTCCAAAGAGGATGGAGCTAGGTTGCTTTCAGTGGTGGCAGATGACAGAACAAGGAGGAATAGTCTCAAGTTGCAGTGCAGTGCGGGAGGTCTAGGTTGAATATTAGGAAAAACTATTTCACTAGGAGGGTGGTGAAGCACTGGAATGGGTTACCTAGGGAGATGGTGAAATCTCCATCCTTAGAGGTTTTTAAGGCCTGACTTGACAAAGCCCTGGCTGGGATGATTTAATTGGGACTGGTCCTGCTTTGAGCAGAGGGTTAGACTAGATGACCTCCTGAGGCCTCTTCCAACCCTTATCTTTCTATGAACTTCCATGATGACCCCAAGATCTCTTTCTTGAGTGGTATCAGCTAATTTAGACCCCATATTATACATATAGTTGGGATTATGCTTTCCAATGTACATTGCATTGATCAACTCTGAATTTAACCTGCCATTTTGCCACCCAGTTTTGTGAGATCCCTTCATAACTCTTCAGTCAGATTTCGAGTTAACTATGTTAAGTAATTTTATATCATCTGCAGAATTTTGCCACAGCACTGTTTATGCCTTTTTCCAGATCATTTATGAATATGCTGGACAGCACTGATCCCAGTACGGATCCTTGGGGAACCCTGCTATTTACCACTCCACTGTGAAAACAGATCATTTATTCCTACCCGTTTCCTTTCTTTTAACCAGTTACTGATCCATGAAAGGACCCTCCTCCATTCATCCCAGGTCTGCTTACTTTGTTTATGAGCCTTTAGTGAGGGATCATGTCAAAGGTGTTCTGAAAGTCCAAGTACACTATATCCACTGGATCATCCTTGTCCACATGTTTAGACACCCACAAATAATTCTAATAGAATGGTGAGGCATGATTTCCCTTTACAAAAGACCTGTTGACTTCCCCAATATATTGTGTTAATCTGTGTGTCGGATAATTCTGTTCTTTACTATAGTTTGAACCAGCTTGCCTGGTACTGTAGTTAGGCTTAACAGCCTGTAATTTCCAGGATAGCCTCTGGAGCCTTTTCTAAAAATTTGAATTAAGTATCCTCCAGTCAGCAAGTACATAGGTTACATACCACAGTTAAGTATCAGAGGGGTAGCCATGTTAGTCTGGTTCTGTAGAGGCAGCAAAGAATCCTGTGGCACCTTATAGACTAACAGACGTTTTGCAGCATGAGCTTTCGTGGGTGAAGCACTGCTTGCATCCGAAGAAGTGGGTATTCACCCACGAAAGCTCATGCTGCAAAACGTCTGTTAGTCTATAAGGTGCCACAGGATTCTTTGATACCACAGTTAGTAGCACTGCAATTTCATGTTTGAGTTCCTTTAGAACTCTTGGGTGAGCGCCATCTGTCCTGATGACTTATTACAGTTTTATTAATCAATTTGTTTCCAAAACCTCCTCTATTGACATCTGGGTCTGGGACGATTCCTCAGATATTATATTTGTATTTGAAAATGCAGTCACTGTATGAGTACGTTTGAAAAGAAGTCTGTCCTACCATCGCTTCTGATGCCCATCCATAATTAACAGACCATCCTACCTGTTTGGCATTGAAGTAAATTTTACTTTGCCAATCATCCCTTTTGTTAGGAAACAGTCTGATTTTGACAGGCATGTGCTGTATCTTTCAGGGCATTAGAACATTCTCAAAAAATCTTGAGGGTTGATGCAACATGGTGGCAGTGTCATAGCCTCATAATGCAACAAAATGTATCCCTCAGGGCAAAGTCAGAAAGGCGATAACTCTACGAGAAACTGGCATGAGATTGCTTCTCTCTCTCTCTACCCTCATCACTCCATGTAGTCAAGGGTGAAAGAGTATTATACATCTCTAATGGGTCTATTCTTACCTTGAAGTATGAGAATAACTCCCATTAACATTCAACTGAAAGTAGAATTGACTGGGGGCCCATTCGCATGAAATATAAGCTTTACATACTTGCTGCAAAGAGATACTTGCATATCTTTTTTTCTTTTAAATCTGTCAGGAAAATGTATGACTATATCTAATCTTCCACCTCAGTCTTCAGGCCTTAATCCTGCAAACACTTATGCACACGCATAACTTTATGCACATGAGCAGAGTTTTACCTTTGTTTGGTTTACTGTAGGGCCTATAATATAATAAACCCTGCTCCTGATATAATCAACAAAGCTGATGCTCAGATAAAAGAAAGCTGAGGGACAGGATGGAAACACACACTGGAGAGTCTCTTTGAAGGAGGATGTTTAGAAGCTGAAATCAACAAATGACAAACTAAGAGACAGAAAATTCCCACAGCCTGAGATACAGCCTAGCCCTGTAACACTGTGCAGGGTGGGGAGAGTGAGGAGGAAAATGAATTTAACTCCTTGTACACCAGGAGCCAGGCAATGCCCTTTTACCCTGTTCCAGTGAAGAAGCGAACAAGTCAGAACCACGCTAGCTTATTGCCACCTAAGGGCAAATATAATCTAAGTGTTTGTCAAAAGGAAAAGGGTGGAATCCACAAAGGGGCCTAGGTGTTGGATTTAGGCACCCAAGTCCCAGTTGTAGGCTTCACAGTGACCCACAAAACTCCTGCTGGGCCCAGCAGGCACCTAAACTCACTTGGAGCCTAAGTTTTTAGCGTTTTAGGTGCCTATGAGCACCTATGAGCACCACTTCCTTACTCTAAAACCTAGATCCCTCTCTCCCATCTAACCTCCAGAGTGATTCACGAAGCAGAGGAAGCCAGGCATTTGCCCACTTAAGTAGCATACAGGTGCCCTGATAGGTGTCCTCTGAGCACACCTACCAGATCCCAGGCGAGTGCTCTAACCACCTAAGAGTTAAAAAGGTGAGCACCTCCGCCACCTCTTCTGCTGCCCCCATTTTGTGTGGAGCCAGGCAGCTGCCCATCTCATTCCCACAAGACACAGCTTAGTCCCCTGACTGCAGGCAGGGGTTCCCATTTGTGGATTGCCTCCCTGTAGCCCACTTAGGTTCCTATCGCCAAGAGTGGAGTGGGGTTTAACATACATTCCTCTTGTCAGCATCTCCCATTGGCTAGCATAGGTGGCTCCCTAACTGGGGTTCTCGCTTTTGCGGATTGCATTTTGTAGATGTCTCTCTTTCCCCATTCATTGGGTAGGAGCCGAGGCACCTAACTCAGCTAGGTGGATCACAATGTTGTTCCTGTGATCTTCTAGGGCCTAAAAGTTAGATGCAAGGATGCTGGGCATTGTGAATTCCACCCAGTATCTATAAAGATTTCTGGGAGGTCTTGACAGTGGCTTGTTCTAAAGCTGCACATGGATTGGTGCTGGCTTTGCCCCAGATAAACATTGTCTGTAAATACTCAACACTTCAATCTAGGCAAGGGCACTTTATAGATATTAAGAGCTCATTTGTGCTGTTAAGGTTCAGTTCTGTGACTTCAGTAGGAACCGAAGGTGCTTTGCCCCTTGCAGGATGAGGTCCATCCACAGAGATAAAGCGGCCTGGGGTGCTCTAGCAAGTCTTGTTGCTAGAGGAGGCCCAATGCCTGCCAGAGCTCCAGAGGGCCCAGGGTGAACATAGCAGCTGCACCCACTTTGTGACCAAATTCCCTTTCTGGTCAGCTTGGTCTTTGTGGGGTGTGGGGAAGGCTCTTTGTGCTCTCTCCCTATTTGCGCAGTAGGTGGGCTCAATCTCACCCTAACTAATTAGCATGCAGGTAAGTACCCTGTCCATTTTAGGGAGATGTACAAAGAGGCAGAGGGAGTTAAGGGCTTTGCCCAAGGTCAGACAGTACATCAGTGGCAGAGGTAAGAATAGAACTCATGGGTTCAGACTTCCTGTCTCCTGCTCTGACCACTTCACACTGCTCCTCCAACACATTACGGCTAGAAAGCTAACTAAGAGCTCTTGGCACATTTCTGATTTTACATCTAATACAATGTGTTAAAACTCTCTATTTCATTTTCTTGTACTTGAATTGACATTTCATAATGTCTTTCTGCTGAGGGCTTTCCATGATTGCCGTGGCAAATGAAGCATGTCCCCAGCTATTTCTACATCTCTTTCAGGGACTGACTCATGTTCTTCCAATTCCAGTCAATGAGACTGCGGGATGAACAGGTGTATCTTTGAAGTCACATACAGCTTGGGTGGCTGAATGCCTCTCATATTGTCCTTTTTGGTGACTGAGCATCTTCCAGCCATTCTAAAACAGATCTCAGTTTACAAATCAAGTGTAATAAGCCCATCTTATTGATGCTGCACAGAACACTCCACTGAACACGCTTCCCACCTTAGGGAGAGCATGAGCGAACAAACACGAGAGATATTAGTCACATTGCTTCATGCACTACTGGAAGGCACTTAGATACTATAATGATGAGAGTGGTACATGAACCTATGTACATTAGTATATAGAATAGAAAGGTTTGGTGCAACAGCTGGTGCTTTTGAATCTGGGTTGCATTCATGTTAAGTGCAACACTTTGCAATTTCTCAGTTATGTGCAAGCAAAAACAAAACCAGTTCCCTCAGTGTATAAGTGTAACCCCTTTATTGCTGGGCTTCCCTTTGCCATAAAATGCCTGTGTTGCTGCATTAAAGTGACGTTCCCCTTAAAATCATTTCTGTAGCACATTAGGTGAACACGTCACTGACACATTACACCTGTTGTGCAATTAGCACAGACCCTGCACGGAGGCTCTTGCAGTGAGAAAGTACATCTTCCAGAATAGAGGAGAGAGTGGTCCTTATACTTGGAATCCTACCTGGAAGGGGTGCATCCTAGGTTATCTAATGATGGTGCTTGCTGAATATTAACTCAGAGGTTGTTCCAAAAGCAGAGGGTGACATGAAAGAAGGCATAATGTTAGGAGTGCATGAAGGAGACACGAAGGGAGCATTCAGGACCGAAGCAAGGCCCCAGCACAGAGAATGGGTTGTGGGAAGAGGGCTACACAGAGCTCTGAAAGCGAGGATAAAGAGCTTGAACTTTATGTAGGAGAATGAAATCCAGTGAAGTGATTTGATGAAGGGGACGGTAGAAGGAACATGATGCATGAGGAAGGGGATGGTAGTAGCAATCCAACAATCATTCTTCTTTAAGGGTTTATGGTACTTCTCAAATCAGAGCCACAGACGATAAAGACCATAATAAAACTTCATTAGCCTGTTGAGGTTAAAAACCAGAGGAATTGCCATATGGGAGGAGACCCATGGACCATCAAGTCCATTGTCCTGCACCCTGTTGGCAGAAGATCACTACAGCACAGCATACTCTGGAGCCTTCCCGGCCTCTCCAGGAGCTTCCTTTATATCCGGGGAGAGGAGCAGCTGGTTATATTGGTTTTACGCTACACAGGGATTCATCTACAGTCAGGAAACTCTCAGCTATCCTGCTAGGGACACTCTCCATGTCATTTGACCCCCCACGGAGTGGAGCTGGGCCCCCCAAATCTGTCCCCTCAGTCTGTGCCTGTATTTCTGGGCCAATGAAAGACTTTAAAGTAATGAACAAAAATGCCCTTGACGGACAGTCATGCCACCTCTTCATCATGAGTCTTGCGATTTGGTTTTTAAGAGGAGTCCCAGCTCCTGGAGTCATGTTGTTAAAAAAAGGCTCCAATTCTCATTTAAGTAAATTTCTAGCCCTTGTGGTTATAGAGAAAAACCTGAAAACATGACTCTCAAGCCTACAGTCTTTATAAACAAAGAAAGAAAGCTAATAAAATGAAAGCAAAATGTACTATTTTAAGTCAATCGCATGAATCTGGGGAGACTTGGCTCATGATTTCAAGTGCTGGTGGGGCTGGTCAGACTGCTGGCATTGTACAACTACAGAGGCTGCAGATGTCAAAAGTGAGGGCCAAGGGGCGGGAAGATGTTAACATTTCTCAGAGCTTGTGTTCTCTTCTCATGTTTCTTTGTTTAAGTTAACTCCAAGTTAGCAAAAACAGCAAAACTGTCCAGCCCAGAGACCAGTTCTTCCATACCAACCCAGCATAAATGAATGTCACATATATATGTAGGTCTGAAGCAAGCATGATCCATCCTGCATGTACAGCATTTTCGACATAGGTTGTACCTTCATCTTGTTCAGTAGGGCCGGGTTTCAAGAGCGGTGAAGTTGAAGGGAGCATTGGGGGCTTTCTGTTCTGGCTGAGATGGGGATGGCAATGGAAGAATCCCACCCGGCATCATAAGCAAGAGGACACAAGCTTGTGTCAGTTGATGCACCTTTGAAAACCAAAGTCTAACAGAATTAATCAAGTTAAATCAAGTCGTCATCACTCGAGGCACAAGAGTGGAAGAAAACAAACAAAACAAAAAAACCCAGATTTTTCAGTTCAAAAAGAAAAACAATGGGCCCCTTCAGCCCCACTTAATATACTGCAAGCTATTAGAATTTCAAAGTTATATTAAGAGCAACAAGGCTGGATAAGGAACATGCTCAGATCCTGTCCCTGGTAGATGGGAATAGCTGTGTAACAGATTTGTCCCATTGTGGTGCTGCCCTCCAGTCTATGTGGCATGAGAGCAAGGCCAAGTGAATGCATCGTTCAATTTCAAAGGTTATTCCTGGGCATGCCGGGTATTTCACAGTAACCCAATGACAACGGCCTCACCCTTCCACTTTTTGGTGGTCACCTCCACGTGCATGGACTCTGAGGGGCTGGATTCTGGCTGTAAGTGGCTAGCGGAGAACTCCCTTCTCAGAGGGCAACTCCCGACTGCAGTAAAGTGGTTGGAGCCAGTTCCTGTGCTAGCCAAGTCCCCATTCCCTGAGAAGGGGGATGCCAAGGAGGATAGGGACATGCCAGGGGTGAGGCGGAAGAGTGACTGAGCTCTACCCTCCACTAGTGGACCATAAAGCAGTCCCTCTGCTGCTCTACGTACTGCTGGACTGAGCAGGGCTGAATGAGGGAGTTTCCTAATGCTCCCAGTCCCAGCTCTGCATTAAGTGGAGCCTGGATGCATGGGGGAATTGAACAAGTTTCTTTCCTGCTTCTCCCACGCTGGTACCATTTGTAAGAGAAGACAGTCCTGCAGGGGGAGTGGGATGATCTAGTAAAGCCTTTTCTTCTCTAAGGTCCAGGATACGAAGATTATGACCTTTTATTCACAGAAGGTTTCCTGGTCTGATGTCCATGACCAGTTTGGCTTGAAGAAGTGCAAGAGGGACTCCATTGAACCTCTCATTGGGAGTATCAGAGGGGTAGCCATGTTAGTCTGGATCTGTAAAAGCAGCAAAGAGTCCTGTGGCACCTTATAGACTAACAGACGTATTGGAGCATGAGCTTTCGTGGGTGAATACCCACTTCGTCGGATGCATGCGCCAGATGCAACCTCTCATTGGGAGGTTCACCTCAGGAGCATCGATGGAAAACTGGGTCCCATGTTTACAATTTGTGATCATGCAAAATCTTATACTGTGTTTCAGCTGTTGCACTCACTTGTTCCCTTTTTGGATAGGTGTTTCTTAAGTTGTTTCCTTGAAAATAAAAATGTAGGTCCTGATGAGCAAACATGCATGCATCTGCATACTGAGGATCTGATTTTCTGCTGTGCTACCACAATTTTATGTCATTAAAACTAGGGAATTATGCAAGGATTGATTTGATTTTGAAATTTTAAACTTATTTCCTTCATTTAGTTTCTTTTGCATTAATCCTCACTTTTGATAGCTGCATGTACAATTACAATGATTCCACTTACATCTTAGTAAGTGGTGAGAGATCTTAGAAATACCAAATATAATTACATGTATAGAAGACCAGTAATCTGTCTAGTCACTTGCACATGCATTTAATGTTCTTGTGACAGCCGTCATGGTAATTGCATGTGCAGTTTAGAGGCCTGGTTCTTCACTGCATTATACTAGATTTATGCCACTCTAATTCTATTGAAGCCATGCTGGCGTAAAGCTGGAGATCCCCAATCGCTCAGTCTTGTAGGTGTAACTTTACCACTCTTCCTGACGAGCAACACTTGTCAGAGAACAGATATATGCAGTGGTGTTTTCTCTGCCAATATTAATAGTGAAGTGACCTTCAGCATCCCAAATGACTCCCCTTTTGACATTCAAATAGGCAGATACCTGCTCAGAATATGGCCCAAGACCTTTTGAAACAAATAATCAAAGTGATTTACCCATGACTTCATTTAAGAATGGATGCTCAGTTAACTGACTAGTTATCTTCAATGTCTCTGCACATTTCAATGATGAGCATGCCCCAAAGGTCAGATGCCTTAATGCTCTGTCACATGGATGCAAAACAATTTTTGAGCACCACCTGTTGAAAACGCTAGTGTGTGTGCAACCACATCCTCAAGTAGGTGGGCAATTGTTTTTACATGTGCAAAGCAGATGTTTTAAGGGATAGGGAAAAAAAGCAATTGGCTCAATAATCACAATAAGAAACCTCACCACATACAACAGATGTTTTTTAACATAAAACTAGGAATTTATTTCCCTCTTTAAAAAAGTCCATCATAATTTGTTTTTTTCTGTATTATGGGAAACTCCTAATAAAACATGTGCATTAAGGAGTGCCAACTGCATACAAAGAAGACTTAAGACTAAAGAGGCAACGTCAACTGGTGGAAGTCAGCATAGCTCCAGGCCAATTTCCACCAGCTGATGATCTGGCCCAATATATACTAATAAACCCTTTACAGCCACCACAGGTCACCGTTCATCTTATTTACATATACAGCGTTACTGATTTCAGTGAGGTTGCTCACGTTCATAAAGTGAGCAGGATTTGGCCATTGGACTTTTTCTTGTATTATTCTTTCCTAGCACTGTTGATTATGGAAGATGTTGGGCATGAAAGAAAATCTCTCTTTGACAATCTGCTTCGCACACCTGCTTGTCACAAGGTCACAGTTAGGGCCAGAATTCCAGACATGGTAGCTGTTGGAAATTTAAAATTGAGGGCACATGAGTGAACATTTGCCTCTAATGACCTGACTTTGGGCTTGAACATCTAGAGGCTTTAGTATAGTGGTTCTCAATCAGGGGTATGCGTACCCCTGGCGGTACACAGAGAACTTCCAGGGGCTACATCAACTCATCTAGATATTTGCCTAGTTTTACAACAGGAGACATAAAAAGCACTAGAGCAGTCAGTGCAAACTAAAATTACATACAGAAAATAACTTGTTTATGCTGCTCTATATATGATACACTGAAATATACGTATAATTTATACTCCAACTGATTTTATATTATACTGTAAAGATGAGAAAGTCAGCAATTTTTCTGTAATAGTGTGTTGTGACACTTTGGTATTTTTATGCCTGATTTAGGAACCAAGTAGTTTTTAAGTGAGGTGTAACTTGGGGGTAAGCAAGACAAATCACACTCCTGAAAGGGGTACAGTAGGCTGGAAAGGTTGAAAGCCACCGCTCTAGTACTCAGAATTCTCCCTAAACATCATTCGGTGAGTACAAGTGTTACAGGTGCAAATTGGACCTGCAAATGGATATAAGCCTGATTGAAAAGTGTAGGCCTTTAAGCGTACAGTTGCACAGGCCGTATACACACAGTTGCTCCCACTCCCAATATCTATGCATAGTTATTGCAATTACATGCACTGAGCAGGAATGATGTAAGTAAATAGCTAGACACTTTGCAGGTGATATTTCCCAATTTACACGCAGTGTTACAGACAATGGATTTAAGAGATCCTGATGTAAATAAAGTGAAGAGCAGCCAGCTGATTGGAAACAATAACATGTCTCTGGACATGCAACTAAATCCTTCCATAATCTGAGACGACAGGAAAGGAAATACAGAAAAAGCCCATGAACATTTGATGAGATTTTGGTAAAATATGATACATTTTTTCAAATGTTCCTGACTCTGTAAATGGCAAAGGCAACTCCTTCAAATAATTCATTCCATGTGTAAAATGTGTTCTACATTCTTTTTCTGTTTAAACTTATTTTCCTCATCCCAAGACTTTTAGCCAGTGTGATTCTGTAATAATGACGCAAAGCCTTGCAATACTCCTTTGAGGTAGAGCATTCTTATGCTCACTTTACAGATGGGGAAACTGAGGCATAGAAAGTGACTTATTTGCCCAGGGCTATGAAGTGACTCAGTGGGAATGGAACTCTCAGTACTTGACTACCAACACTACGCTCTTACTATCACCATGGTTCCTTTTGTTTCTGCTGAGTCTTTCCGCCTTAGACTTCCCATAGTGGGCCTTTGCCTCACCTAGCTTCTTCTCTGGAATATTGCTCATTTAGATAACTTTTTAAGTTTTCCTTCAGTCTACTTCATTCTCTGGATGATCCCTACCCCACATGGGACTTCCTCTGGGGTGGTTTGCTACCTGGCAGGGGTTGAGTGTGCAGCTAATTCCACTCTATAAATCTGGTGGCAGAAGAGACTCAAAGAATGTATTGCCCTCTCCCACCATTCCAATGCACCAACTCCAGGATGCTACTTTTGCTCCATGGGCCTGGAAAATGAACACTCAAAAGTTTTCTTCTCAAGTGGTATCTGTCTTTTACTGTGTCTGCATAACATGCTTTCAATGCAGCACACATTTTTCAGAGTGATTTTTCAGAGTGCTTCGCAGAGCTGGTCAGGATTCCCCCCCCCCCGAATAAAAACATTTTTTTTCCATTGAAAAATCATCAGCATTTTAAGTTTTACTACAGGAAAAAAGTCAGTTTTGATTAATTTAATAAATTAAATTGATTAATTTATTAATGTAACCAACAAATGTAAAGGTCAAAAATGTTTAGACATTAACAAAACCATTTCAATTGACCCAAATCAATTGCCCTCCACCCTCTCACATTATCTGTTTAAAAAAATTGAGGTTCTTACTTTTAGTCCTGATTTGGGCTGGAAAAAGGCTTTTGAAACCTCAGAATTTTTCCTGGGACAGGAAATCAATTTCTTGCCCAGCTCAAGTGCTTCGTCTGCTATGGTCTGTTCTAGCTCCTATTGAAGTCAAGGGAAGATTTCCTATTCCCAAGAAGCTCCTGGGGCTGCCTTTTCTCCCTCTTGCTGTCATATGCTCTATTCACACGCCTTTAGGGTCACCTCTCCACTGGCTGAGGAGGCGCATTTTACAGAGGCCTTTGATTCTTAGCTGGTAGAGCACTACTGCCATTGCGCTGTAACTATGGCCATGGTTTGACCCTCTTCCTAGCTGTAACTCTCTTGGCCTTCTTTTGAACAGTTGCTCAATGACAGTTTTCTCCACTCTGAGATCAGAGCTATCATACCACAGCGTTCAAACACCATGCTGGCTAGCACAGTTCTGAACCAGTTGTGGATGGGACTGGAGAGGTGATGTGTAACCTGAGGGCCTCAGCATTGCTTGGGAGAATAAAGTAAACACTGGCTAAAAGTGTCATTTTCAGTTGCAGGAACAGTAGTTGCTCAGGCTGAGAATTTTCCATCTGAATGACCATTTTTTGCACATCCCAGCAAAACACCTATTCAGAATGGAAGTGCCAGAGGACCATTAATGAATACAGAATGAACGGGGCCACTCTCATCAGAGGGAATATTTATAGTTGCTTTCCCTGAGGGGCTGAGTTTATACCAGGCTGCATGGAGGAGTCACGCCTGGTTTTACCTCTTAGCACAAGCTGCCCCTTCCTCTGGGGACTAGGATTATACGCCACAAAGTCACGTTGCGCTCCTTGAGCTGCTGCCGCCACTTAACACAGCCACATGAAAACCAATATTGAAAAAGAGTTAAAGTCTCAGCATGAAACTAAGCTGTACGGCATATGCTTTTAACATTAAAAAGAGGAAGCAGTTTGGGGAAAAAAAGATGCAGACCTGGCAAGTTTTCATTGTTGGGGGTGGAGGGTGAAGAGTTTTCTCTCTCCTTAGATGGAAAGTATACTGAGTATAGTTGCTGACAAGCAGCTATCAAGGGCCTGGAGACACGCCATAGGTACCAACTGGCACAGTGACAAGCATGCCACATAGAATGCAAGGTTTCATTTTCAGGAGTGTTGGAGGCAACATTTCTTGTCTTGACTAGCAGGGTTTGTTTAACCTGTAGCAGGCCTTTTATATCACACACTGTTCTCCAGCTGCCCCTCTATGAGTCTGATTCTGCAGCCCATAGGTATACAGTAGCACCTACTCAACTGAGTAATCCCATCGAAGCCCACGTGAGTAAAGGGTGCTGCTCAAGATTACTCCCTGCAATGTTGCCAACTCTTGCAATGTTTGGTGATTTTTTTTAAAGCCCCAGTTCCTGGAGTCACGTGACTATGAGAGACTCTCAGCTTTTTTTTCCCCCCAAAGTACCAGTAAGTTGCTAGCCTTTGTGGTTGTAGAGAAAAGCTTCAAAAATGTCAACTCTAAAAGGCGCAAAGAGCAGCAGAAAAATAAAAAGAACCCAATTTTTTTTAAAATCTCATGATCGTTAAGCCAATCTCATCATTTTTGGGGTCCTGACTTGTGATTTTTTAATGTTTGGGGTTGATGATACTTTCCATGAGAGTCAAGATCACAGAATCAGGTCCTAAGTTTCTGATAATACTGGGCCAAATTGTGCTCTCAGTTCTATCTTCAATGGAGTTCCTCCGGACCAACACTTGTGTAATGGAGAGCAGAATTTGGCCCATTGTGAGCAACAGCATCTCTACTTGGGGAGGTTATGGCAATACTGCAGATGTGCGCCACAGTTCAACCGGACTTTGTGCAAATGTGAAGTTATTAGCCACATCTGAGACAGCTACTCTGCACCTTGGCAAACCACTATGACCTACCATTCTGGATTTTTCATTCAGTTTGGGACTAAAAAGGAGCAACACAAGCTGCAGGCCTCTTAATCAGAGCTAGGCCCAGTCCCTGTGGTTTTTTTTCTGATGGCTAGATTGTGCCATTGAGGCACCGCATATAGCAAAAGGTATTGCGGAGCTACACACTGCCCCAGAGGGAACACTGGTAAGCAGGGTTCAGTAGTTTAATTCTCTATTCTTATTCCTCTAGGGGCCACAGGCTCAAATTGGGCTTCAGAGTTTGCTGCATCAGGATAAGGGCAACAGGGTTTACATTTTCTAAATGGACAATTTGATGATGATATGAGCTGAGAGTTTATAACTGGGATTTCTCCAATAGGGAAATACGGCTTCTACATGAAGACTATGGCAGCTCTGACTGGAAGACAGTTCCATTTCTTGGATCCACTTTCATCCTTACCTATACTTCATTCTCTACCCTGCTTTCTCTTTCACACATGAATTCATCTACAGCATGCTACAAACCAGCCTTTAAAGCTTGCTGTAGAAAATACATTCAAAGAGGATATGGCCCCACTTGGATCTTGTAGTACTCCTGATTTGTCACTAGTGTAATCCCACTGAAACCAGTGCTACACCAGTGTGCGTACGTGAGTTCAGAATCAAGCCTTCCCTCTCTTGTGACCTGAGGGCTCCGTGCAGAGGAAAACTGCACGTGACTGAACAACATGAAGACTAAACACCACAACTTGTATTCCCACACCCCTTTTTTTTGCTCAGTCAAGACAACTGAATGGAAAATTTGCAGAAAAAGATCATTTCGAAGTTATATGATTCACTCTGAGGGGGCA